>NC_090651.1:237911067-238237797 GCF_040937935.1 Hyperolius riggenbachi | reverse complement strand
AAATATACTCAAAGTGTTTGCTAATCTTAACAAATACTGTAAAATAAACTGAAACCTTTTTCAGGCAGACTTAAAGTGTAACTGTCTGGCATAAAATCAAAAATCAATTCTTTATTTTTATCTGGTAAACCAGTAATAAGGATGCTAACCAGGCAATTCAAAAGTTAAAATCTCTATTACTTTTCTTGTTGATAAATGATCATTCCCCAGTTTACCTGATTCTTATTTGGTACACACAAAATTTGGTACACAAAAAGGAAGTTGCAGGGCATGCTGGGTTGTCCTTTTTTGCTTCTGTACATAGGTTAACCACTTCCCGACCGCCCACTACACAGGGGCGGTGGGGAAGTGGAGCCCTTCAGGACGGCCTCACCCACAGAGGCGGCGGTCCATTTAAGGGCATGGGCGGAGCGATCGCGTCATCCGTGACGCGATCCTCCGCCGGCGCCTGTCACCGCTCGCTCGCCGCAACATCCCGCCGGCTATACGGAAGCGCCGGCGGGATGTTAACCCCGCGATCGCCGCATACAAAGTGTATAATACACTTTGTAATGTTTACAAAGTGTATTATACAGGCTGCCTCCTGCCCTGGTGGTCCCAGTGTCCGAGGGACCACCAGGGCAGGCTGCAGCCACCCTAGTCTGCACCCAAGCACACTGATTTCTCCCCCCCCTGCCCCAGATCGCCCACAGCACCCATCAGACCCCCCCCCCCTGCCCACCCCCCACACCCCTGTTTGCACCCAATCACCCCCCTAATCACCCATCAATCACTCCCTGTCACTATCTGTCAACGCTATTTTTTTTTTATCCCCCCTCCTGCTCCCTGCCCCCTCCTGATCACCCCCCACCCCTCAGATTCTCCCCAGACCCCCCCCCCAGACCACCCCCCCCTGTTTACTGTATGCATCTATCCCCCTGATCACCTGTCAATCACCTGTCAATCACCTGTCAATCACCCGTCAATCACCCATCAATCACCCGTCAATCACCCCCTGTCACTGCCACCCATCAATCAGCCCCTAACCTGCCCCTTGCGGGCAATCTGATCACCCCCCCACACCAATAGATCGCCCACAGATCCGACATCAGATCACCTCCCAAATCCATTGTTTACATCTATTCTCTCCTCTAAACACCCACTAATTACCCATCAATCACCCATCAATCACACCCTATCACCACCTGTCACTTTTACCTATCAGATCAGACCCTAATCTGCCCCTTGCGGGCACCCAATCACCCGCCCACACGCTCAGATTGCCCTCTGACCCCCCCTTATCAATTCACCAGTGCATTAATTACATCTGTTCTTCCCTGTAATAACCCACTGATCACCTGTCAATCACCTGCCAATCACCTATCACCCATCAATCACCCCCTGTCACCCCCTGTCACTGCCACCCATCAATCAGCCCCTAACCTGCCCCTTGCGGGCAATCTGATCACCCACCCACACCATTAGATCGCCCGCAAACCCGCCGTCAGATTACCTCCCAAATGTATCGTTTACATCTGTTATCTTCTCTAAACACCCACTAATTACCCATCAATCACCCATCAATCACCCCCTATCACCACCTGTCACTGTTACCTATCAGATCAGACCCTTATCTGCCCCTTGCGGGCACCCAATCACCCGCCCACACGCTCAGATTGCCCTCAGACCCCCCCCCCTTATCAATTCGCCAGTGCATTAATTACATCTGTCCTTCCCTGTAATAACCCACTGATCACCTGTCAATCACCTGCCAATCACCTATCACCCATCAATCACCCCCTGTCACCCGCTGTCACTGCCACCCATCAATCAGCCCCTAACCTGCCCCTTGCGGGCAATCTGATCACCCACCCACACCAATAGATCGCCCGCAGATCCGACATCAGATCACCACCCAAGCGCAGTGTTTCCATCTATTCTCTCCTCTAAACACCCACTAATTACCCATCAATCACCCATCAATCACTCCCTATCACCACCTGTCACTGTTACCTATCAGATCAGACCCTAATCTGCCCCTTGCGGGCACCCAATCGCCCGCCTACACGCTCAGATTGCCCTTAGACCCCCCCTTATCAATTCGCCAGTGCAATATTTACATCTGTTCTCCCCTGTAATAACCCACTGATTACCTGTCAATCACCTATCAATCACCCATCAATCACCCCCTGTCACTGCCACCCATCAATCACCCCCTGTCACTGCCACCCATCAATCACCCGCTGTCACTGCCACCCATCAATCAGCCCCTAACCTGCCCCTTGCGGGCAAACTGATCACCCACCCACACCAATAGATCGCCCGCAGATCCGACATCAGATCACCACCCAAGCGCAGTGTTTCCATCTATTCTCTACCCTAAACACCCACTAATTACCCATCAATCACCCCCTGTCACTGCTACCTATCAGATTAGACCCCTATCTGCCCCTAGGGCACTCAATCACCCGCCCACACCCTCAGAATGCCCTCAGACCCCAGCCCTGATCACCTCGCCAGTGCATTGCTTGCATCTATTCCCCCCTCTAATCACACCTTGAGACACCCATCAATCACCTCCTGTCACCCCCTAGCACACCTACCCATCAGATCAGGCCCCAATTTGCCCCGTGTGGGCTCCTGATCACTCGGCCAAACCCTCAGACCCCCTTCCGATCACCTCCCCAGTGCATGGATTGCATCTATTTTCCCCTCTAACCACCCCCTGAGACACCCATCAATCACCTCCTGTCACCCCCCTAGCACTCCTATCCATCAGATCAGGCCCAATACAACCTGTCATCTAAAAGGCCACCCTGCTTATGACCGGTTCCACAAAATTCGCCCCCTTATAGACCACCTGTCATCAAAATTTGCAGATGCTTATACCCCTGAACAGTCATTTTGAGACATTTGGTTTCCAGACTACTCACGGTTTTGGGCCTGTAAAATGCCAGGGCGGTATAGGAACCCCACAAGTGACCCCATTTTAGAAAAAAAAGACACCCCAAGGTATTATGTTAGGTGTATGACGAGTTCATAGAAGATTTTATTTTTTGTCAAAAGTTAGCGGAAATTAATTTTTATTGTTTTTTTTTCACAAAGTGTCATTTTTCACTAACTTGTGACAAAAAATAAAATCTTCTATGAACTCGCCATACACCTAACGGAATACCTTGGGGTGTCTTCTTTCTAAAATGGGGTCACTTGTGGGGTTCCTATACTGCCCTGGCATTTTAGGGGCCCTAAACCGCGAGGAGTAGTCTAGAAAACAAATGCTTCAAAATGACCTGTGAATAGGACATTGGGCCCCTTAGCGCACCTAGGCTGCAAAAAAGTGTCACACATGTGGTACCGCCGTACTCAGGAAAAGTAGTATAATGTGTTTTGGGGTGTATTTTTACACATACCCATGCTTGGTGGGAGAAATTTCTATGTAAATGGACAATTGTGTGTAAAAAAATAAAACAATTGTCATTTACAAAGATATTTCTCCCACTTAGCATGGGTATGTGTAAAAATACACCCCAAAACGCATTATACTACTTCTCCTGAGTACAGCGGTACCACATGTGTGGCACTTTTTTACACCCTAAGTACGCTAAGGGGCCCAAAGTCCAATGAGTACCTTTAGGATTTCACAGGTCATTTTGCGACATTTGGTTTCAAGACTACTCCTCACGGTTTAGGGCCCCTAAAATGCCAGGGCAGTATAGGAACCCCACAAATGACCCCATTCTAGAAAGAAGACACCCAAAGGTATTCCGTACGGAGTATGGTGAGTTCATAGAAGATTTTATTTTTTGTCACAAGTTAGCGGAAAATGACACTTTGTGAAAAAAAACTATTAAAACCAATTTCCGCTAACTTGTGACAAAAAAATAAAAACTTCTATGAACTCACCATACTCCTAACGGAATACCTTGGGGTGTCTTCTTTCTAAAATGGGGTCATTAGTGGGGTTCCTATACTGCCCTGGCATTTTAGGGGCCCTAAACCGTGAGGAGTAGTCTTGAAACAAAAATGACCTGTGAAATCCTAAAGGTACTCATTGGACTTTGGGCCCCTTAGTGCAGTTAGGGTGCAAAAAAGTGCCACACATGTGGTATCGCCGTACTCGGAAGAAGTAGTACAATGTGTTTTGGGGTGTATTTTTACACATACCCATGCTGGGTGGGAGAAATACCTCTGTAAATGACAATCTTTTGATTTTTTTACACACAATTGTCCATTTACAGAGGTATTTCTCCCACCCAGCATGGGTATGTGTAAAAATACACCCCAAAACACATTGTACTACTTCTCCCGAGTATGGCGATACCACATGTGTGGCACTTTTTTGCACCCTAACTGCGCTAAAGGGCCCAAAGTCCAATGAGTACCTTTAGGATTTCACAGGTCATTTTGAGAAATTTCGTTTCAAGACTACTCCTCACGGTTTAGGGCCCCTAAAATGCCAGGGCAGTATAGGAACCCCACAAATGACCCCATTTTAGAAAGAAGACACCCCAAGGTATTCCGTTAGGAGTATGGTGAGTTCATAGAAGATTTTATTTTTTGTCAAAAGTTAGCGGAAATTGATTTTAATTGTGTTTTTTCACAAAGTGTCATTTTCCGCTAACTTGTGACAAAAAAATAAAATCTTCTATGAACTCGCCATACTACTAACGGAATACCTTGGGGTGTCTTCTTTCTAAAATGGGGTCATTTGTGGGGTTCCTATACTGCCCTGGCATTTTAGGGGCCCTAAACCGTGAGGAGTAGTCTTGAAACGAAGTTTCTCAAAATGACCTGTGAAATCCTAAAGGTACTCATTGGACTTTGGGCCCTTTAGCGCAGTTAGGGTGCAAAAAAGTGCCACACATGTGGTATCGCCGTACTCAGGAGAAGTAGTATAATGTGTTTTGTGGTGTATTTTTACACATACCCATGCTGAGTGGGAGAAATATCTCTGTAAATGGACAATTGTGTGTAAAAAAAATTAACAAATTGTCATTTACAGAGATATTTCTCCCACCCAGCATGGGTATGTGTAAAAATACACCCCAAAACACATTATACTACTTCTCCTGAGTACGGCAATACCACATGTGTGGCACTTTTTTGCAGCCTAACTGCGCTAAGGGGTCCAAAGTCCAATGAGCACCTTTAGGCTTTACAGGTGGGCTTACAATTTAGCACCCCCCAAAATGTCAGGACAGTAAACACACCCCACAAATGATCCCATTTTGGAAAGTAGACCCTTCAAGGTATTCAGAGAGGGGCATGGTGAGTCCGTGGCAGATTTCATTTTTTTTTGTCGCAAGTTAGAAGAAATGGAAACTTTTTTTTTTTTTTTTTTTTCTCACAAAGTGTCATTTTCCGCTTACTTGTGACAAAAAATAATATCTTCTATGAACTCACTATGCCTCTCAGTGAATACTTTGGGATGTCTTCTTTCCAAAATGGGGTCATTTGGGGGGTATTTATACTATCCTGGAATTCTAGCCCCTCATGAAACATGACAGGGGGTCAGAAAAGTCAGAGATGCTTGAAAATGGGAAAATTCACTTTTTGCACCATAGTTTGTAAACGCTATAACTTTTACCCAAACCAATAAATATACACTGAATGGGTTTTTTTTATCAAAAACATGTTTGTCCACATTTTTCGCGCTGCATGTATACAGAAATTTTACTTTATTTGAAAACTGTCAGCACAGAAAGTTAAAAAAATCATTTTTTTGCCAAAATTCATGTCTTTTTTTGCTGAATATAATAAAAAGTAAAAATCGCAGGAGCAATCAAATAGCACCAAAAGAAAGCTTTATTAGTGACAAGAAAAGGAGCCAAAATTCATTTAGGTGGTAGGTTGTATGAGCGAGCAATAAACCGTGAAAGCTGCAGTGGTCTGAATGGAAAAAAAGTGGCCGGTCCTTAAAGAAAACCTGAACTGAAATTAAAAGTCAAAATAAGCATACACAAGTCATACTTGCCTTCCATGTAGTCTACTGCTCAGTGTCTTTCTCCTGTCCCGCGTCCTGTTTGTTCACTGTGATCAAGGGAATTTTCCGTCCTCCATTTTGAAAATGGCCATTACCCATAACAGCTTTCTGGTCAGCACACAGTTAAACTGTAACATCGCCCACTTGAGCCATAGGGAAACATGGACATTACCTGGAACATCAGTTTTCCTCTCAGCTATAACTGACAGCTGCTGATATATAACTGACAGCAACTGGTATATTTCAGATCTGACAAAGTATTGTCAGAACTGGAAGGGATTATTGTCAGAAGAAAATGGTAAGCTTCTGAGAGGAACTGATGGCAAGGTAACTATGTAATGTTCATTTCAATTTACCTCATGTGTTTATTTTAAATATTTTTACTCAGTACAGGTTCTCTTTAAGGGGTAGAAAGCCCTAGGTCCTCAAGTGGTTAAGTCTGAGACGAAATAAAGAAGCAAAAAAAGACAACCCAGCATGCCCTGCAACTTCCTTTGTGCGGCAATGTACCAAAGAAAGTCAGGTAAACTGGGGAATGATCATTTATCAACAAGAAAAGTAATAGAGATTTTAACTTTTGGATTGCCTGGTTATCATCCTTATTACTTGTTTACCAGATAAAAATAAAGAATTGATTTTTGATTTTATGCCCGACAGTTACACTTTAACAACTAAAAAAAATCAACTTAATTTTTTTTAAAAGAATTATTAAAAGGGCCTAAATGCTGCACATGGAATGATGATGGCCTTTATTGAATTCACCTTTTCTCCTACGTATTCTCCTAGGGGAAATTCTTCATCTTCTGTTTAAAATAACTTTTCAGCACTCTAAGGCTAAAAAGGTACCAAAAAGCAGGTGAACTTTTTCTTCTGAAATACATTTTAAACCATTAGCAAGCCCAAAAAATAAAGATAATTTTACTAGAACTTTTTCACCTACTTTTTGGAATTTTTTCATTTGCAAAGTGTTGAAAAGTTATTTTAAAAAGAAGATGAAAAATTATCTCCTAAGAGAAATTTATTTCCTAAGGAGAAAAAGTGAACTGCATATGTGCCATGCAAGTGTGAAAATGTCACCTAGGAAAAAACGCAGGAGAAAAAGTGAATTGAATGAGGGCCGATGTCTGATAATAAATTCTGCATCCTAAGTACTTTAAGACATTTAGGCCCATATGCAATTCACCTTTACTCCTAAGTTTTCTCCAAGTTGATATTTTCACAACTTGCCATAAAATGCCTTTTAGGCCACCAGCAAGCAAGACATTTTTCAAAATAAATTTGATAGCACTTTTTCAACAACTTTTCAGTAGTTTTTTAATTTTAAAAAGCGGAAATTTTAGTTTAAAGAGAAGATAAAAAATCTCTCCTAGGAGATAACTCAGGTGAAAAAGTGAATTGCATACCATATGCAATTCACTTTTTTTTTTCTCCTGAGTTTTCTCCTAGGTGATATTTTCAAAATTGTCAATAAAATGCCTTTTAAAAGACTAGCAAGCAAGAAAATACTCAAAACAATTACTAAAGTACTTTCTCACCTACTTTTTGATACTTTTTCAGTTGCAAAGTGTTGAAAATTTATTACACTAAAAATGAAAAATTATCTCCCAGGAGAAAACTCAGGAGAAGAAGTGAATTGCACATGGGCCATGGGCCATATGCAATAATTTTTTTCACCTGAGTTATCTCTTAGGAGATGATTTTCATATTCTCTTTAGATTTACTTTTCAGCAATTTAGAATTGGAAAAGTATCCAAGTCTTGGTGAAAAAGCACTATTAAAATTATTTTGAGTATTTTCTTGCTTGCTGATGGTTTGTAATGCATTTTATGACAAAGGCACATATGCAATTTGTTTTTTCACCTGAGTTATCTCCTAGGATAGCTTTCATCTTCTCTTTAAACTAACTTTTCAACATTTTACAATTGAAAAGGTACCCAAAAGTTGGTGACAAAGTGCTATCAAATTTATTTTGAGTTTTTTCTTGCTTGCTGGTAGCTTAAAAGGCATTTTATGACACATTGTGAAAATATCACCTTGGAGAAAACTTAGGAGAAAAAGTAAATTGCATATGGCCCATAGGCCATAAGGCCATATGCAATTCACCTTTTCTCCTGAGTTTTCTCCCAAGTGATATTTTCACACCTTGGCCCATATGCAATTCACTTTTCCTCCTTAGTATTCTCCAAGTTGACATTTTTAAACTTGTCAATAAAATGCCTTTTAAGCCACCAGAAAGCAAGAAAATGCCCAAAATAATTTTATTAGCCCCCTTTTACTTACTTTTTGGTACTTTTTTAGTTGAAAAGTGCTGGAAAGGTATTTTAAATTGAAAATGAAAAATTATCTCCAAGGAGAAAACTCAGGTGAAAAAGTGAATTGCATATGGCCCCTTGGTCCATATGCAATTCCACTCTTCTCCTGTGTTTTCTCCTAGGAGATAATTTTTCATCTTCTATTTAAAATAACTTTCCAGCACCTTTTAACTGAAAAAGTACTGAGAAGTAAGTACAAAAGTACTATCAAAATTATTTGGAGTATTTTCTTGCTTGCTGCTGGCTTAACAGGCATTTTATTGACACATTTAAAAATATCACCTAGGAGAAAACTCAGGTGAAAAAGTGAATTGCATATGGCCCCTTGTCATAAAATTCATTTTAAATCACCAGCAAGCATGAAAATACTCAAAATAGATTTGATAGTACATTTTCACGAACTTTTAGGTAGTTTTTAAATGTAAATGCTGAAAAGTTATTTTAAAGAGAAAATGTAAATTATATCCTAGGAGATAACTCAGGAGAAAAAGTTAATTGCATATGGGTCACAGAAATACGACAATTTCATTAAAAAACAAAAAGTGCAGACAATGGTGAGCACAGATGCTCACATTCACATCTTCACATTTCTAATACAAAGTTAATACTGTATGTATCTACTTTTTACAACAATAATGCCCATCCACATATGGCCAACCAAAGAGTAAACAGATTTGGCACCACATCGAATTAACTTTTTCACCTGAGTTTTCTCCTAACTGATATTTTCATAACGTGTAATAAAATGTCTTTCAAACCTCCAGCAAACAAGAAAATACTCAAAATAATTGGGTAGCACCTTTACACCTATTTTAGGCAGCTTTTTCGATTGCAAAGTGCTGAAAAAGGGTTTTAAATTCAAGATGAAAAATTATCTCCTAGGAGAAAACTCAGCAGAAAAAAATAATTGCAAATGGGCCATATGCCCTTAATTAATTCTCTTTTTCTCCTAAGTTTTTGCCTAATAGATTATTTTTTATCTCCTCTTTATAATACCTTTTACGCTCTTTGCAATTGAAACCGCATCAAAAAATCAGTGAAATAGTACTTCCAAAATAATTTTGAGTACTTTCTTACTTGTTGTGGATTTAAAAGTCTTTTTATTGACAAGGTGGGAATATATAACCTAGGAGAAAACTAAGGAGAAAAAATTAAAGGGAAGGTTCAAGCAAAATAAAAAAAATGAGTTTGACTTACCTGGGGCTTCTCCCAGCCCCATGCAGCCATCCTGTGCCCTCCTAGTCACTCACTGCTGCTCCAGTCCCCCGCTGGCAGCTTGCCGACCTCGGAGGTCGGCGGGACGCATTGCGTACATGTTTACGCATCCCCGCTAGTGCAGGAACATTAACAGATACATTTTTACGCGTTACTGGTTCAATGCGTAAATTTTTACGCATTGAACCAGTAATGCGTAAAAATGTATGGGGCTGGGAGAAGCCTCAGGTAAGTCAAACTCATTTTTTTATTTTGCTTGAACCTTCCCTTTAATTTCATATGGGGCATATAATCCAATAACATACTCTAATGCCAATATTAGTTGCTATGAATCTACAGAACAAATAAGCAGCAGTTTGTTGCATTTTGTTTAAAAAAAACATTTTCTTCCCCAAGACTAGTTTTATTGTTTGACTCCATCCATACATGGGTCAAAACTCGAACACATGCATTCAGCACCACTTTACCACGGAACAGCAGGACAGGTGCGTTTCATTTAACTCCTTGAAAGGAGGAAGTTTGAAATATGCTTGACCTGTTATTTTGTGCTAAAATGGTGCTGAATGCGTGTGTCTGGGTTCCAAACCATGCATTGCCGAAGTCAGACATCAATACTACTCAAGACCAACTAAGTGCCACGAAAGGTCACTGAGGTAACAACTCCTAACATAAATATGGAATTATAATAAGTGTCTAGTATTAAGGAAATATGAATCAATCAAAAAATAATTGCCAATACATGAGCTTGTCCAGGACAGGATACTGCATGGTAGAGTAGGAGGCATACAGTATGTCAAAGAAAGCACTACATTTTGAGGAATATTGACCTTTTTTGATATTGTTAACGTTTGTAGGACAATGCATTTTAAAAAACGTAGAAATTACCATCCTCACTCAATACCCTGTACAATGAATTAAAGGAATTTTCTTTTATTGTAAGATTAAGTTGTTTTTGATTAACAGTAACTATTGTTGGTTGAATGGCTCTGTACTTGATTCATTCGATTAGGCCAAGATGTTCGTGTCGAACAAATGACCCGAAAGTCTCAGCTTGTTCAATTGCAATGAGATCACTGATACTAACATTAGCGGCTAATAACAAAGCTCCCATGCATTTTAGAATCAGCAGATGTGTTGGGTATGTTAAGGAGAAAAGTGGGATCAAGTGGAATTTTTTTCTTCATAAAGACCTTGTAGTTTTTGAATCTACCTATTGGTAGTTTAAATGTGCACCTATGTACAGAGCGGGAAGTGAATTTCCTGCCAGGGTTTTCAGGTGGACAGTGTGCAGTGTGTAATAACCACCTGGAAACCCGATGGACGTGGCAATGTTTTGGACAAGGATCCCTCTACAGCTGCAATACTGCTGCATAAGGGTCCCTTGCAAATATTCCTATTGTTTGCACTATTAAAAGTAACATTTCTGAAGCCTTTTATCACTCATGCAGGCTTGTATAACCATATTGCATATCCCAGACGAAGATCCCCGATAAGCGGCAAACAGCCCCCGTACACGACACCAGCCACTGGCACGTGTGACACTAAAGTAAAACAAGTCCCGGCAGAGCACCTTGATCAGACCAATGGGAATCCTCTCTAAGAGATGCTTTGCCAGGGCTTGCTATATAGCAAGTGCTGGCAGCGGCTTGTGTGGGCGCTGTTCATTGATCGTTGGAGATCTTCAATCAACATAACGAGAGGACATTGTCATGAGCCATTTCTAAGGATATTGGCTTGGGATTAACCAAAGATAAGTAACTTTTTGTGAAAATGGATATGGGGTACTGAACCCTTATACCTGTTTCACCTGGGGACGGAGCTGGCATCTGGATGTTCCCTTGTTAAAGGGGACCCCAGATGCCACTATGACTCCACCATACCCTCCACCTGTGCACCGGAGGTGGAGATGAGCCCCTTGTCCGTGGTACATGAACCACTGTGGTCTAAATAGTTAAAACAGTGCTTTGCTGAGCCTATATCTAGATAAGATCAGCACCACTGAATATGCTGGTGCTTTGTAAATTAATATTAATAATAATAATAGGATATTTGGTGTTTGTGGTGTGTATATGTGTGTTAAGGTTGGGTGGATATCTGATTCCTAATAGGACATATTGCAGGCCATTTTCAGAATATTATAAATTATTACATGCATGGGATTGATGGCTAATAAAGTTTGCCCCTGAGTAAACTTACAAATAATAAAACAAATGGCAGATACATAGCAATTACATAGATATAATTTCAATTAAATGCATATATTACTGGTGACCGGAAAATGTCAATGCCATTCCAATATTAATAAAGATAGGCAGATATTATTGGTATGCAGATATTACCAATATCAATAACAGATTCTTCTAACAGGCAAGATATGCCCGTGATAGGCAGATTTCCCGGTAGCATGCTCCCCAGTGACAGGATGATTCTTGTGACAGGCAAATTCACTGACAGACAGATTCTAGTGTCCAGTACATTTTAGTTTATGGCAGGTACTAGTGACAGAAAGATAGGTCTTAGGCAGATACATTATGGACAGGAAGTTATGGGTAGATAAAGGCCCATACACGTGCCAGATTAAAGTCAGCTGAGGCTGCCAATAATGACCGCCTCTGCCAATGGTCCAGCGTTTGTACAGCAGCCCCCGATCCCCAACCATGCCAGGTGGATCAACTCAACGCCAAGCGACGGCCGATAGCTTTGGTCTCTCTATTTGCCACGCCCGCCGTGTGACATCGCATCTGCCAGCTCCATCAGCCCTCCACCTCCCCGCTTTGCAACAGAATGTGTTGTTCAGATCTCTGTTGGGCGACATCAATCAATAGTGTTTACGGGAGTTAAAGAGAAACTCCGACCAAGAATCGAACTTTATCTCAATCAGTAGCTGATACCCCCTTTTACATGAGAAATCTATTCCTTTTCACAAACAGACCATCAGGGGGCGCGGTATGACTGATATTGTGGTGAAACCCCTCCCACAATAAACTCTTGAGTACATACTCCTGGCAGTTTCCTGTCTGGGAACCTTGCTGCATTGTGGGAAATAGCTGTTTCCAGCTGTTTCCAACTGCCCAAAAAAACATGCAGCAGCTACATCACCTGCCAACAGTAAAAATGTCACCATATAATAAATGTCAGAATGTAAATCAGAGATTTAAAAGATTTTACAATGGGTAAACACTGACTAAATCATTTATCTATATATATAATAGAGTAAGTGCCTCAACCTTCAAGCAAGAAGAAGAAGTAGCGCCCTGCCCCCAGGGCCGGTCCAAGCAAGAAGAAGGGGCTGGTCCAAGCAAGAAGAAGAAGTAGTGTCAAATCAAACCAAGGGCAAAGAGGGATAATTTGCATATTCAGTAGCAGTGCATTGTGGGTAACCACAAATGTTCACCTATAGCTGAATTATTGCAGATTTGCTTCTGTTTTAAGAAGGAAAATTACACCAAGATTTGCTTTTTTTAGTAAGAGAGCTTTTTGGTCTCTTTTATCCTCCTATACATTCTTAGTAGTTTGGGTCACCCTGAGCTGCTTGGGTACTCTGTTGTACTGGTCCAAGCCCTATCTCATACAGCCTTATCAATCCCTGCTATGTGCTGATGAGGACCAAAATGGCTGAAATAGGCTGTCACATGTGGGTTTGATGTGACTGTGTAAAGCTTACAGCTATAGGCTTGCTTAACTTACCAAGGATGAAAAGGAATAATTTGCATATTTGGTAGTGGTGCATTGTGGGTAATCACAAATGTTCACTTATAGCTGAATTATTGCAGATTTTCTTCTATTTTAATAAGGCAAATTACACCAAGCTTTGATTTTTTTAGTGGCAGGTCTTTTTGGTCCCTTTTATCCACCTATACATTCCGAGTGGTTTGGGTCACCCTGAGCTGCTTGGTTACTCTGTTGTACTGGTCCAAGCCCTATCTCATACAGCCATATCAATCCTTGTCATGTACAGATGAGGACCAAAAGTCTGAAACAGGCTGTCCACATGTGGGTTTGATGTAGCTGTGTAAAATTTAAAGCTATAGGCTTGCTATACACCAGTGGTTCTGGATGCTTTCTTGGTTTACTAAGGGTGAAAAGGAATTATTTGCATATTTAGTAGCAGTGCATTGTGGGTAACCATAAATGTTCACTTATAGCTGAATTATTGCATATTTCCTTCTTTTTTAGGAAGGCAAATTACAGCAAGCTTTGCTTTTTTTAGTAGAAGGTCTTTTTGGTCCCTTTTATCCCCCTATACATTCCGAGTGGTTTGGGTCACCCTGAGCTGCTTGGTTACTCTGTTGTACTGGTCCAAGCCCTATCTCATACAGCCATATCAATCTTTGCCATGTACAGATGAGAACCAAAAGTCTGAAACAGGCTGTCACATGTGGGTTTGATATTGCTGTGTAAAATTTAAAGCTATAGGCTTGCTATACACCAGTGGTTCTGGATGCTTGCTTGGCCTACTAAGGGTGAAAAGGAATTATTTATCATCCTGAGATGCTTGTTTACTCTGTTGTACTCTGGTTCAAGCCCTATCTTATACAGCCGTATCAATCCCTGCCATGTACTGATAAGGACCAAAAGTCTGAAACAGGCTGTCTACATGTGGGTTTGATATGACTGTGTAAAATGTAAAGCTATATGCTTGCTATACACCAGCTGCTCTGGATGCTTGCTTGGCTTACCAAGCAGGAAAAGGGGTAATTTGCATATTTAGTAGCAGTGCATTGTGGGTAACCACAAATGTTCACTTATAGTATAATTGTTGCAGATTTCCTTCTGTTTTAAAAAGGCAAATTACACCAATACAGTGTGCGGCATTGCAGGAAGTGACGACAGTGGAATGCACGATGGAACACGGAAGAGGTGAGTCATCCCCGCCCGCTGCCTCTTACTAATAGTGGTGGCGGCTACTGTGGTTAAGCAGGAGGGGGAGTGCACATGGGGGACCCAGGTGAGCTTAAGCTGGAGGGGGGGTGCACATTGGGGACCCAGGTGAGGGAGGGAGGGGGGGGGTCCTGCTGAGCTTAAGCTGAAGGTAGAGCACACATGGGGGACCCAGTTGAGGGGGGGTCCAACCCTCCTCCCCGCCGCTGTGCCCAATACCCCCTTCCTGCCCTCTACCCTCTTATGCGGCGTATGTTACGCCGCGGGCCGGCTAGTACATAATTATTGTAAAAATGAAGCACTTTTTTTATTACATTTTTTTCACTGGAGTTCCTACCTATTCCGGTATACAAGACGACTGGGCGTATAAGGCGACCCCCCAACTTTTCCAGAGTTTAGGGTATACTCGCTGTATAGGATTACCCCTCTTCCAATGCATACCAAAAAAAAAAAAATCACAAATTGGTGCTATGTACGAACAGATACTGGTGCTGTACTGTATGTGGTACCCAATATATAACAGTATATAGTGGATTGGTCAGCTCTCCATTGAATAATAGATCACTCTGTGCACATAAAACACGCATCTTTCTCTTTTCTGGGCTATCCTTGTATCCTATTTACCTCCTTCTCTGCCTCCACTTCACTACAGTCCTCAGCAGCGAGATCTGAGAGGCGGTAACAGGATAGGGCCTGTCACCCGGCATCAACGACACCCGGCGTATAAGACGACCCCTGACTTTTCAGAAGATTTTCAAGGCTTAAAAAGTAATCTTATACACCAGAATATACAGTAAATGAATGGCAAGCGGAAAAGTAACTGGGAGCACTACGTGGGTGGGTAGCCAGGTGATGCTGGGTGGTAGAGCAGAGATGAGAGACAATACAGTCTCTCCCACACTATTGTTTAATCTCTAAGAGGGAGGCAATGGTGAGTGTAAGGATCAGTGACTTGGCGGCTGCGGACAAGCTGGGTATGTCTGCAGCCGCCTCTGGTTCCTGCACTCAGGCTTTGTTTGTTCTCTCGGCGTCTTGCACGCCGAGAGCAGTACTATCTCCAGCTCATAGGGTTTCTGTCTCCCGCGGGCGCGCGCGGAGACAGGACCTTTATGCGGGCAGAAAGCACGTCAGCTGACCTGCCGGTCGGCTAACGCCACGGAAGACTCTCGCCGCTCGGATTGGCTGATTCCGAGATGGGAGTGGCTAGGAGTCTCCCTCTGCTTCATAAGCCTTCAGTCGCCATTTGCTCACTGTCTGCAGTCGTGAATACTTTGCGTTGGCGCTCAGACCTTAGACTAGTATCCGGTGTGCTTTGATCTGGGAGGAAACCAGGGATTTCACACAAGACTAGGACTATTGTCATATTACTGTTATTGATTACCTGTGTATGATTCTGGCTATTCTCTGACTTTGCTTCTGCTTAATGTTTCTATACTTCTGCCTGTCTGACTAGTTGCTGAACCTCTGCCTGATTACTCGTTACTCCTCTGCCTCACAATTCTGTACTGATACTTACCTCTCTGTTGCCGAACTTTGCCTGCCTGACCTCTCTACTCACCAGTGGGCCCTTGCCACTGGTGAGCTGATATATAATTACTCACCAGCTCCTCTGGTGAGGTTTATCCTCATTGCTCTGATAGTGACTGATAGTACCTTTCCAGCTCCTCTGGGAAGGTTTGGCTAAACGATACAGTCACATTCTTTTCTAGTACCTTGCCAGCTCCTCTGGTACAGGACTAGTTATACTATTTCTGTACCCTCACTGTTAGTACCTTTCCAGCTCCTCTGGAAGGGTCTGGTCAAACTATACAGTTTGTGTACTGATAGCACCTTACCAGCTCCTCTGGTAAGGTCTCGCAAAACTATTAAGTTACGGTTGCACCAAGCACTACTGACACAGTATCTTGCCCGCTATACTTGTATTATTGGTGATTCTGCAGATCACCACATAATCAGGTATAGTGTCTGTATTATTGGTGATACTGCAGATCACCTAATAATCAGACATCTGAGTTATAACACCCAACTGTTACAGTGAGAAATTTATATTTGCAGAAGTTAGCTTAGTAGGAAGTAATAGTTGAGTCAGTGACAATGCAGTCCAGACCAGCAGTATGTAGCACCAAACAGTCCCTTTTATTAAGTGAAGAGAGCAGCCCGGGGCAAAATACATCCCTCCTGGGCCAGTCTTCCCTTGTAAAGGTTAACAAAACAAAAATGAAAACAGACATTTGTTGTTTGCATAAACTGTCATCCTTCTGAATTACTACTTGGCAGAACCGTCTTTGGCTGCAGTCACAGCTGCAAGTATTTTAGGGAAAGTCTCTATCATCATCTTTTGTTTTTCTAATTCTGCAAGGGTTGATTTCTGCTGCTCCACAGACCCAGGTATCTTTACCTCGTCTCGGCTATCTTGCAGAGTAGGAAAGAAGTGTAAATACTTATGCATAGCTGGTCATTTGGAAATGAATTGCATTAGAAGTAATGATTATAAGTCTTAATTCCAGCAAGTAAACACTGAGATTATATATGGTTATGAAGATCAGTCGAGGATAAGGTTAGTAGCATTATTATAGATGAACTTTAGGTCAATCTTAGAGTGAGATTAGGGATTGAGTTGCCAGTTAGTGTTAGGCAATGGGATCAGGTTAGGCTAAGGTTATTGATAAACCATGAGATGAGGTTAGTGCTCTGGATTTAATTTAAAGGGAAGGTCCAAGCAAAAAAAAAAAATGAGTTTCACTTACCTGGGGCTTCTACCAGCCCCATGTAGCCATCCTGTGCCCTCGTAGTCACTCACTGCTGCTCCAGTCCCCCGCTGGCAGCTTTCTGACCTCGGAGGTCAGGGCCGCATTGCGTACATTTTTACGCATTCCCGCTAGTGCAGGAACATTAACATATACATTTTTACGCGTTAGTGGTGCAACGCATACATTTTTGTTCCTGCACTAGCTGGAATGCGTAAAAATGTATGCAATGCGGCCCTGACCTCCGAGGTCAGAAAGCTGCCAGCGGGGGACTGGAGCAGCAGTGAGTGACTACGAGGGCACAGGATGGCTACATGGGGCTGGTAGAAGCCCCAGGTGAGTGAAACTCATTTTTTTTTTTTTGCTTGGACCTTCCCTTTAAGGATTAAGTAACATGGACAGTTTAGCTGAGGTTTCCAACATCTGCTTGCATAAGATAAATAGATCATATTTCAGATAAAAAGCACAGATCTAAATAGAGCTATTGCCAAACCCTTCAGAACATAGAAAATTATAGAGTACAGAAACGTTTGCCTAGTAGTCCTGGGATCATCCTCAGTCTTTTGTAAAGCTTCAAGAACCCCTCTACCTCCCCTTTCCTTCATTATTACCACATTTATACAAATCCCTATTCACAAGTTTATTGCTTAAATGGACTCAGCAGAGTTATCAGACTTATAGCTGATAAGGAACAACAAATTGTTTGGACAGGTGTTAACACTCAAAGGTCAAAGTGGCTACTCTAGTCATGGGAATCCCAATCTACCACAGAGATGTGCCACTCAGCGGCCTGCATCTATATTACACACTTTACTTTCCAGTCTGGTTCGTAGGTTGGGGACAACAGTAAGCATGCGGAAGGCCTTTAGTTTTGGAGTGGGAATAGTATTGAGCATGAAAGGAAGGATTATAAGCTAATAGTGGCTGGATAATGTACTGGTTAAAGGGACTGCAAGCAGAGGACTAAAATGAGAATCTACACTTACCTGGGGATTCCTCTAGCCCTCCCCCCCAGCCTGCGAGATCCCTCAGCGTCCTCTGAGTCCCCTATGGGGTCCTGTGGCGGTCCCATTAGTGCGGCGACTTCGGCTGAAGTCGTGCGCAACTGTGCATGTGTGGAGTAGGGTTGCAACGGTATGAAAATTCACGGTATGATAACCGTCAAAAAAAATACCACGGTATGACGGTATTACGGTATACGGTATTACTCAATTATTCTCATTACAATTACCCTTATAAAAATGAGAAAATGTCAAAGTTGAACAAACTCTTCTTTATTAAACTCTTAATGGTTAGGGTCCTCCTGTCATGCTTGAAATATTTACTCTTCTACATGTCAAAAAAACAATACCAAAAGTAAATCTCAATCTCTCGTGTCACATGACTGCCTATGGCAGAGAGGGCAGATAATAAGGCCATTGGAAAGCACAGTAGGTTAATATGTGTGCTTCCATGAAACAGGAAGTAGAAACTGTGCAGATTTATTTTAGGATTTGTATCAGCTGCAACAAAGAAAGAAATTGCTGTTGCATATCTTTGAGCAGAGAGGACGTTTTGAATTCAGGTCCACTTCAAAAATGTTGGTGAAGCATAGTGAAAGTTTTATACATAACTGCGGCTTCCTCCAAACCATCATGCGCACAGATCCCTCCCAAGCCGCCATCCTCAGCCTTTTCTATCGCTGGTATTCAGTCCGGTAACTTGAGCCAGTCGCGGCCAGTCTGAGCATGCGTAGTGCGTTCTCTACAGCAGAGAATAATACTACGCAGGCGTAGTACTATTTTCTGCCAGAGATGGAGGGAGTGCACTGCGCATGCGTAAAACTGGCCGCGACTGGCCAGAGTTACGGGACTCAGTAACAGCGATAGAAGAGGCTGAGGATGGCAGCGAGGGAGGGATCTGTGCGCATAATGGGTTGGAGGAAGCCGCAGTTATGTATAAAACTTTCACTATGCTGCGTCTCTGGTTTCCTTTAAAGGATACCAGAGCTGAAAAATAAAATGCAAATGGGTGGAGCGGACATGAATTAGGTGAAGTCCTGTGCTAAGCCACTGCGGGCGATTTCATTAAAAAGTAGGGGGACAGAGTAGAACAGGGGGGAGCGTTGGGCATGAGGACACATACACACACACACACACACACACACACACACACACACAGCAGACATAGCTCAGACATCACACACACATACACACACACACACACACACACACACACACACGGCAGACATAGCTCAGACATCACACACACATACATCAGGCAGACACTTCACACCCACATGCCATAGTACGTATACACACTGGCTGCATTCATACAAACACAGCACCTCTCACACAGTAGCACTGCTTATCTGGTGTCGCAAGCTTCAGCTCCCCACGTGCAGTGTGTCTCTCGCTCCTTCTCCCAGGCGGGCGGCATACTCATCATTTTCATGGGGGAGGAGCGCTGGACATTCCTTTGAACACTGATCTGTATCAGTGTTTATGTCAGCTCTGCAGTCGGGGGAGGCAGGGGGCTGCATGCATCCAGTGGCGGCTCCAGCTTCAGATTTTTGGGGGGGCTCAAAGGGGGCACGAGGGCTGGCAGGCCGGGCTTGGGGGGGGGGGGAATTTGCCGCGGCGAAAAATTGGGCGTGGTCATGATGTCATGTGGGCGGGGCTAACTGTAATGTAGTTGTACCAGCTAACGTAGTTACATGGAAAAAAAAATGAAGTAAACGCACATAATGACAGGTAGCCTTTCACCAGTAAATGCACATAAGAATCAGCTTTTCAGCAGTTAATGCACGTAATGACAGACTGCGTTTCTGCAGTAAATGCACATAAGAGCCTGCTTTTCACCAGTTAATGCATGTAATGACAGACAGTTTCCCCATTAAATGCACATAAGAGACAGCTTTTCACCAGTTAATTCACATAATGATAGACTGCGTTTCCGCAGTAAATGCACATAAGGGACAGCTTTTCACCAGTTAATTCACATAATGATAGACTGCGTTTCCGCAGTAAATGCACATAAGGGACAGCTTTTCACCAGTTAATGCACATAATGACAGACTGCGTTTCCGCAGTAAATGCACATAAGGGACAATTTTTCACCAGTTCATGCACATAATGACAGACAGCATTTCCCCAGTAAATGCACATAAGAGACAGCCTTTCACCAGTTAATGCACATGACAGACAGCCTTTCACCAGTTAATGCCCATAAGAGACAGCTTTTCACCAGTAAATGCACATAAGAGACAGCTTTTCACCAGCAAATGCACATAATGACAGACAGCGTTTCCCCAGTAAATGCATGTAATGAGAGACATCCTTTCACCAGTAAAAGCACATAAGAGTCAGCGTTTCCCCAGTAATGGCACAGAATGAGAGACATCGTTTCACCGGTAAATGCACGTAATGAGAGACAGCATTTCACCTGTAAATGCCCATAATAGACAGCTTTTCACCAGTAAATGCACATAATGACAGACAGCCTTTTTCCCAGTAAATGCATGTAATGACAGACAGCCTTTCACCAGTAAATGCATGTAATGAGAGACAGCATTTCACCAGTTAATGCACAGACAGCCAGTGTCCCCCACATAGGTAGCCAGGCATATAGCTGTCCCCAGTATATGTAGCCAGGCATATAGCTGTCCCCAGTATATGTAGTTAGGCTGGTGGGCTGGGGGACCCAGGGCAGCTCAGGCCTGGCTGGTGGTGGTGGGCTGGGGGCAGTGGCGGCGCCACACTGGGGCTTACCCAGGCTTCAGCCCCAGCTGGTGACTTATCAGCCCCCCCTAAAGCCCCCCCGCCGCAAGTTCCTTCACACGAGGAGGAGGACTGTCTGTCTGGACTGAGCCTGTGGGAGGAGGGCCTGGCGCTGACTGTCACTCTGTCAGTATGACCGCCAGTCAGTCACCGCCCCGGCCGGGTCATATACATGCTGGCTTTGGCTAGTAGCCACGCAGAGCGGGCCACAAGTGTACGTTGTTGGTGGCGTATAAATTTGTGTCACGTGACGATGTCCGGCGTCATGTGACACTTGCAGCCGCTCCTCTCGCCTGGCCCGCCCGCTTGCCCAGGCAGCTACAGCAAGTTCCCGCCGACGGCCGAAGAGGCGAAGACAGACTGTGTCACTTAGATAGTGACTAGCCAGCCAGCCGGCAGCACTCACACCCACACAGGCACCCACAGCCACGGACAGCACAGGAAACGTCCGGACGCCAGCAGCAGCAGCCAGCAGGAGGAACTCCGAGGGAAGACTCAATGCAGCTCAAGGTGAGTGGGTGTCCAGCCAGCCATCTGCCAATGTATTTATTTTTTTTTTGCACCAGCCAGGCCTGAGCTGCACTGAGCTGAGACCAGCCCGGCACCATCACCAACCAGGCCTGGAGGGCCCCAGCCCACCACCACCAGCCAGGCCTGAGCTTCCCTGAGCGGAGCCCAGCCCAGCACCACTACCAACTAGGCCTGGGGGGCCCCAGCGCGCCACCACCAGCCAGGCCTGAGGCCTTCCCACCACCAGCCAGGCCTAAGCTGCCCTGGGGCCTCAGCCCACCACCACCAGCCAGGCCTGAGCTGCCCTAGGGCCCCCAAGCCCACCACCAGCCAGGCCTGAGGCCTTCCGCCTAGCCCACCACCAGCCAGGCCTGAGCTGCCCTGGGGCCCCCAGCCCAGCACCACCAGCCAGGCCTGAGCTGCCCTGGGGCCCCCAGCCAGTGGCGGCTCCAGCTTCAGATTTTTGGGGGGCTCAAAGGGGGCACGAGGGCTGGCAGGCCGGGCTTGGGGGGGGGGGAATTTCGCCGCGGCGAAAAATTGGGCGTGGTCATGATGTCATGTGGGCGGGGCTAACTGTAATGTAGTTGTACCAGCTAACGTAGTTACATGGAAAAAAAATGAAGTAAACGCACATAATGACAGGTAGCCTTTCACCAGTAAATGCACATAAGAATCAGCTTTTCAGCAGTTAATGCACGTAATGACAGACTGCGTTTCTGCAGTAAATGCACATAAGAGCCTGCTTTTCACCAGTTAATGCATGTAATGACAGACAGTTTCCCCATTAAATGCACATAAGAGACAGCTTTTCACCAGTTAATTCACATAATGATAGACTGCGTTTCCGCAGTAAATGCACATAAGGGACAGCTTTTCACCAGTTAATTCACATAATGATAGACTGCGTTTCCGCAGTAAATGCACATAAGGGACAGCTTTTCACCAGTTAATGCACATAATGACAGACTGCGTTTCCGCAGTAAATGCACATAAGGGACAATTTTTCACCAGTTCATGCACATAATGACAGACAGCATTTCCCCAGTAAATGCACATAAGAGACAGCTTTTCACCAGTTAATGCACATGACAGACAGCCTTTCACCAGTTTATGCCCATAAGAGACAGCTTTTCACCAGTAAATGCACATAAGAGACAGCTTTTCACCAGCAAATGCACATAATGACAGACAGCGTTTCCCCAGTAAATGCATGTAATGAGAGACATCCTTTCACCAGTAAAAGCACATAAGAGTCAGCGTTTCCCCAGTAATGGCACAGAATGAGAGACATCGTTTCACCGGTAAATGCACGTAATGAGAGACAGCATTTCACCTGTAAATGCCCATAATAGACAGCTTTTCACCAGTAAATGCACATAATGACAGACAGCCTTTTTCCCAGTAAATGCATGTAATGACAGACAGCCTTTCACCAGTAAATGCATGTAATGAGAGACAGCATTTCACCAGTTAATGCACAGACAGCCAGTGTCCCCCACATAGGTAGCCAGGCATATAGCTGTCCCCAGTATATGTAGCCAGGCATATAGCTGTCCCCAGTATATGTAGTTAGGCTGGTGGGCTGGGGGACCCAGGGCAGCTCAGGCCTGGCTGGTGGTGGTGGGCTGGGGGCAGTGGCGGCGCCACACTGGGGCTTACCCAGGCTTCAGCCCCAGCTGGTGACTTATCAGCCCCCCCTAAAGCCCCCCCGCCGCAAGTTCCTTCACACGAGGAGGAGGACTGTCTGTCTGGACTGAGCCTGTGGGAGGAGGGCCTGGCGCTGACTGTCACTCTGTCAGTATGACCGCCAGTCAGTCACCGCCCCGGCCGGGTCATATACATGCTGGCTTTGGCTAGTAGCCACGCAGAGCGGCCCACAAGTGTACGTTGTTGGTGGCGTATAAATTTGTGTCACGTGACGATGTCCGGCGTCATGTGACACTTGCAGCCGCTCCTCTCGCCTGGCCCGCCCGCTTGCCCAGGCAGCTACAGCAAGTTCCCGCCGACGGCCGAAGAGGCGAAGACAGACTGTGTCACTTAGATAGTGACTAGCCAGCCAGCCGGCAGCACTCACACCCACACAGGCACCCACAGCCACGGACAGCACAGGAAACGTCCGGACGCCAGCAGCAGCAGCCAGCAGGAGGAACTCCGAGGGAAGACTCAATGCAGCTCAAGGTGAGTGGGTGTCCAGCCAGCCATCTGCCAATGTATTTATTTTTTTTTGCACCAGCCAGGCCTGAGCTGCACTGAGCTGAGACCAGCCCGGCACCATCACCAACCAGGCCTGGAGGGCCCCAGCCCACCACCACCAGCCAGGCCTGAGCTTCCCTGAGCGGAGCCCAGCCCAGCACCACTACCAACTAGGCCTGGGGGGCCCCAGCGCGCCACCACCAGCCAGGCCTGAGGCCTTCCCACCACCAGCCAGGCCTAAGCTGCCCTGGGGCCTCAGCCCACCACCACCAGCCAGGCCTGAGCTGCCCTAGGGCCCCCAAGCCCACCACCAGCCAGGCCTGAGGCCTTCCGCCTAGCCCACCACCAGCCAGGCCTGAGCTGCCCTGGGGCCCCCAGCCCAGCACCACCAGCCAGGCCTGAGCTGCCCTGGGGCCCCCAGCCAGTGGCGGCTCCAGCTTCAGATTTTTGGGGGGCTCAAAGGGGGCACGAGGGCTGGCAGGCCGGGCTTGGGGGGGGGGAATTTCGCCGCGGCGAAAAATTGGGCGTGGTCATGATGTCATGTGGGCGGGGCTAACTGTAATGTAGTTGTACCAGCTAACGTAGTTACATGGAAAAAAAAATGAAGTAAACGCACATAATGACAGGTAGCCTTTCACCAGTAAATGCACATAAGAATCAGCTTTTCAGCAGTTAATGCACGTAATGACAGACTGCGTTTCTGCAGTAAATGCACATAAGAGCCTGCTTTTCACCAGTTAATGCATGTAATGACAGACAGTTTCCCCATTAAATGCACATAAGAGACAGCTTTTCACCAGTTAATTCACATAATGATAGACTGCGTTTCCGCAGTAAATGCACATAAGGGACAGCTTTTCACCAGTTAATTCACATAATGATAGACTGCGTTTCCGCAGTAAATGCACATAAGGGACAGCTTTTCACCAGTTAATGCACATAATGACAGACTGCGTTTCCGCAGTAAATGCACATAAGGGACAATTTTTCACCAGTTCATGCACATAATGACAGACAGCATTTCCCCAGTAAATGCACATAAGAGACAGCTTTTCACCAGTTAATGCACATGACAGACAGCCTTTCACCAGTTTATGCCCATAAGAGACAGCTTTTCACCAGTAAATGCACATAAGAGACAGCTTTTCACCAGCAAATGCACATAATGACAGACAGCGTTTCCCCAGTAAATGCATGTAATGAGAGACATCCTTTCACCAGTAAAAGCACATAAGAGTCAGCGTTTCCCCAGTAATGGCACAGAATGAGAGACATCGTTTCACCGGTAAATGCACGTAATGAGAGACAGCATTTCACCTGTAAATGCCCATAATAGACAGCTTTTCACCAGTAAATGCACATAATGACAGACAGCCTTTTTCCCAGTAAATGCATGTAATGACAGACAGCCTTTCACCAGTAAATGCATGTAATGAGAGACAGCATTTCACCAGTTAATGCACAGACAGCCAGTGTCCCCCACATAGGTAGCCAGGCATATAGCTGTCCCCAGTATATGTAGCCAGGCATATAGCTGTCCCCAGTATATGTAGTTAGGCTGGTGGGCTGGGGGACCCAGGGCAGCTCAGGCCTGGCTGGTGGTGGTGGGCTGGGGGCAGTGGCGGCGCCACACTGGGGCTTACCCAGGCTTCAGCCCCAGCTGGTGACTTATCAGCCCCCCCTAAAGCCCCCCCGCCGCAAGTTCCTTCACACGAGGAGGAGGACTGTCTGTCTGGACTGAGCCTGTGGGAGGAGGGCCTGGCGCTGACTGTCACTCTGTCAGTATGACCGCCAGTCAGTCACCGCCCCGGCCGGGTCATATACATGCTGGCTTTGGCTAGTAGCCACGCAGAGCGGCCCACAAGTGTACGTTGTTGGTGGCGTATAAATTTGTGTCACGTGACGATGTCCGGCGTCATGTGACACTTGCAGCCGCTCCTCTCGCCTGGCCCGCCCGCTTGCCCAGGCAGCTACAGCAAGTTCCCGCCGACGGCCGAAGAGGCGAAGACAGACTGTGTCACTTAGATAGTGACTAGCCAGCCAGCCGGCAGCACTCACACCCACACAGGCACCCACAGCCACGGACAGCACAGGAAACGTCCGGACGCCAGCAGCAGCAGCCAGCAGGAGGAACTCCGAGGGAAGACTCAATGCAGCTCAAGGTGAGTGGGTGTCCAGCCAGCCATCTGCCAATGTATTTATTTTTTTTTGCACCAGCCAGGCCTGAGCTGCACTGAGCTGAGACCAGCCCGGCACCATCACCAACCAGGCCTGGAGGGCCCCAGCCCACCACCACCAGCCAGGCCTGAGCTTCCCTGAGCGGAGCCCAGCCCAGCACCACTACCAACTAGGCCTGGGGGGCCCCAGCGCGCCACCACCAGCCAGGCCTGAGGCCTTCCCACCACCAGCCAGGCCTAAGCTGCCCTGGGGCCTCAGCCCACCACCACCAGCCAGGCCTGAGCTGCCCTAGGGCCCCCAAGCCCACCACCAGCCAGGCCTGAGGCCTTCCGCCTAGCCCACCACCAGCCAGGCCTGAGCTGCCCTGGGGCCCCCAGCCCAGCACCACCAGCCAGGCCTGAGCTGCCCTGGGGCCCCCAGCCAGTGGCGGCTCCAGCTTCAGATTTTTGGGGGGCTCAAAGGGGGCACGAGGGCTGGCAGGCCGGGCTTGGGGGGGGGGAATTTCGCCGCGGCGAAAAATTGGGCGTGGTCATGATGTCATGTGGGCGGGGCTAACTGTAATGTAGTTGTACCAGCTAACGTAGTTACATGGAAAAAAAAATGAAGTAAACGCACATAATGACAGGTAGCCTTTCACCAGTAAATGCACATAAGAATCAGCTTTTCAGCAGTTAATGCACGTAATGACAGACTGCGTTTCTGCAGTAAATGCACATAAGAGCCTGCTTTTCACCAGTTAATGCATGTAATGACAGACAGTTTCCCCATTAAATGCACATAAGAGACAGCTTTTCACCAGTTAATTCACATAATGATAGACTGCGTTTCCGCAGTAAATGCACATAAGGGACAGCTTTTCACCAGTTAATTCACATAATGATAGACTGCGTTTCCGCAGTAAATGCACATAAGGGACAGCTTTTCACCAGTTAATGCACATAATGACAGACTGCGTTTCCGCAGTAAATGCACATAAGGGACAATTTTTCACCAGTTCATGCACATAATGACAGACAGCATTTCCCCAGTAAATGCACATAAGAGACAGCTTTTCACCAGTTAATGCACATGACAGACAGCCTTTCACCAGTTTATGCCCATAAGAGACAGCTTTTCACCAGTAAATGCACATAAGAGACAGCTTTTCACCAGCAAATGCACATAATGACAGACAGCGTTTCCCCAGTAAATGCATGTAATGAGAGACATCCTTTCACCAGTAAAAGCACATAAGAGTCAGCGTTTCCCCAGTAATGGCACAGAATGAGAGACATCGTTTCACCGGTAAATGCACGTAATGAGAGACAGCATTTCACCTGTAAATGCCCATAATAGACAGCTTTTCACCAGTAAATGCACATAATGACAGACAGCCTTTTTCCCAGTAAATGCATGTAATGACAGACAGCCTTTCACCAGTAAATGCATGTAATGAGAGACAGCATTTCACCAGTTAATGCACAGACAGCCAGTGTCCCCCACATAGGTAGCCAGGCATATAGCTGTCCCCAGTATATGTAGCCAGGCATATAGCTGTCCCCAGTATATGTAGTTAGGCTGGTGGGCTGGGGGACCCAGGGCAGCTCAGGCCTGGCTGGTGGTGGTGGGCTGGGGGCAGTGGCGGCGCCACACTGGGGCTTACCCAGGCTTCAGCCCCAGCTGGTGACTTATCAGCCCCCCCTAAAGCCCCCCCGCCGCAAGTTCCTTCACACGAGGAGGAGGACTGTCTGTCTGGACTGAGCCTGTGGGAGGAGGGCCTGGCGCTGACTGTCACTCTGTCAGTATGACCGCCAGTCAGTCACCGCCCCGGCCGGGTCATATACATGCTGGCTTTGGCTAGTAGCCACGCAGAGCGGCCCACAAGTGTACGTTGTTGGTGGCGTATAAATTTGTGTCACGTGACGATGTCCGGCGTCATGTGACACTTGCAGCCGCTCCTCTCGCCTGGCCCGCCCGCTTGCCCAGGCAGCTACAGCAAGTTCCCGCCGACGGCCGAAGAGGCGAAGACAGACTGTGTCACTTAGATAGTGACTAGCCAGCCAGCCGGCAGCACTCACACCCACACAGGCACCCACAGCCACGGACAGCACAGGAAACGTCCGGACGCCAGCAGCAGCAGCCAGCAGGAGGAACTCCGAGGGAAGACTCAATGCAGCTCAAGGTGAGTGGGTGTCCAGCCAGCCATCTGCCAATGTATTTATTTTTTTTTGCACCAGCCAGGCCTGAGCTGCACTGAGCTGAGACCAGCCCGGCACCATCACCAACCAGGCCTGGAGGGCCCCAGCCCACCACCACCAGCCAGGCCTGAGCTTCCCTGAGCGGAGCCCAGCCCAGCACCACTACCAACTAGGCCTGGGGGGCCCCAGCGCGCCACCACCAGCCAGGCCTGAGGCCTTCCCACCACCAGCCAGGCCTAAGCTGCCCTGGGGCCTCAGCCCACCACCACCAGCCAGGCCTGAGCTGCCCTAGGGCCCCCAAGCCCACCACCAGCCAGGCCTGAGGCCTTCCGCCTAGCCCACCACCAGCCAGGCCTGAGCTGCCCTGGGGCCCCCAGCCCAGCACCACCAGCCAGGCCTGAGCTGCCCTGGGGCCCCCAGCCAGTGGCGGCTCCAGCTTCAGATTTTTGGGGGGCTCAAAGGGGGCACGAGGGCTGGCAGGCCGGGCTTGGGGGGGGGGGGAATTTCGCCGCGGCGAAAAATTGGGCGTGGTCATGATGTCATGTGGGCGGGGCTAACTGTAATGTAGTTGTACCAGCTAACGTAGTTACATGGAAAAAAAAATGAAGTAAACGCACATAATGACAGGTAGCCTTTCACCAGTAAATGCACATAAGAATCAGCTTTTCAGCAGTTAATGCACGTAATGACAGACTGCGTTTCTGCAGTAAATGCACATAAGAGCCTGCTTTTCACCAGTTAATGCATGTAATGACAGACAGTTTCCCCATTAAATGCACATAAGAGACAGCTTTTCACCAGTTAATTCACATAATGATAGACTGCGTTTCCGCAGTAAATGCACATAAGGGACAGCTTTTCACCAGTTAATTCACATAATGATAGACTGCGTTTCCGCAGTAAATGCACATAAGGGACAGCTTTTCACCAGTTAATGCACATAATGACAGACTGCGTTTCCGCAGTAAATGCACATAAGGGACAATTTTTCACCAGTTCATGCACATAATGACAGACAGCATTTCCCCAGTAAATGCACATAAGAGACAGCTTTTCACCAGTTAATGCACATGACAGACAGCCTTTCACCAGTTTATGCCCATAAGAGACAGCTTTTCACCAGTAAATGCACATAAGAGACAGCTTTTCACCAGCAAATGCACATAATGACAGACAGCGTTTCCCCAGTAAATGCATGTAATGAGAGACATCCTTTCACCAGTAAAAGCACATAAGAGTCAGCGTTTCCCCAGTAATGGCACAGAATGAGAGACATCGTTTCACCGGTAAATGCACGTAATGAGAGACAGCATTTCACCTGTAAATGCCCATAATAGACAGCTTTTCACCAGTAAATGCACATAATGACAGACAGCCTTTTTCCCAGTAAATGCATGTAATGACAGACAGCCTTTCACCAGTAAATGCACGTAATGAGAGACAGCATTTCACCAGTTAATGCACAGACAGCCAGTGTCCCCCACATAGGTAGCCAGGCATATAGCTGTCCCCAGTATATGTAGCCAGGCATATAGCTGTCCCCAGTATATGTAGTTAGGCTGGTGGGCTGGGGGACCCAGGGCAGCTCAGGCCTGGCTGGTGGTGGTGGGCTGGGGGCCCCAGGGCAGCTCAGGCCTGGCTGGTGGTGCTGGGCTGGGGGCCCCAGGGCAGCTCAGGCCTGGCTGGTGGTGGGCTAGGCGGAAGGCCTCAGGCCTGGCTGGTGGTGGGCTTGGGGGCCCTAGGGCAGCTCAGGCCTGGCTGGTGGTGGTGGGCTGAGGCCCCAGGGCAGCTTAGGCCTGGCTGGTGGTGGGAAGGCCTCAGGCCTGGCTGGTGGTGGCGCGCTGGGGCCCCCCAGGCCTAGTTGGTAGTGGTGCTGGGCTGGGCTCCGCTCAGGGAAGCTCAGGCCTGGCTGGTGGTGGTGGGCTGGGGCCCTCCAGGCCTGGTTGGTGATGGTGCCGGGCTGGTCTCAGCTCAGTGCAGCTCAGGCCTGGCTGGTGCAAAAAAAAATAAATACATTGGCAGATGGCTGGCTGGACACCCACTCACCTTGAGCTGCATTGAGTCTTCCCTCGGAGTTCCTCCTGCTGGCTGCTGCTGCTGGCGTCCGGACGTTTCCTGTGCTGTCCGTGGCTGTGGGTGCCTGTGTGGGTGTGAGTGCTGCCGGCTGGCTGGCTAGTCACTATCTAAGTGACACAGTCTGTCTTCGCCTCTTCGGCCGTCGGCGGGAACTTGCTGTAGCTGCCTGGGCAAGCGGGCGGGCCAGGCGAGAGGAGCGGCTGCAAGTGTCACATGACGCCGGACATCGTCACGTGACACAAATTTATACGCCACCAACAACGTACACTTGTGGGCCGCTCTGCGTGGCTACTAGCCAAAGCCAGCATGTATATGACCCGGCCGGGGCGGTGACTGACTGGCGGTCATACTGACAGAGTGACAGTCAGCGCCAGGCCCTCCTCCCACAGGCTCAGTCCAGACAGACAGTCCTCCTCCTCGTGTGAAGGAACTTGCGGCGGGGGGGCTTTAGGGGGGGCTGATAAGTCACCAGCTGGGGCTGAAGCCTGGGTAAGCCCCAGTGTGGCGCCGCCACTGCATGCATCTAGCAGAAGGGAGAACGGGCTGTAGCCTTTTCTCATTTGCCTATTTATTTTGCAGGAATGACCTGGTGACTCCCCCTCTGCCTTTGTGGTACAGTCCACAATACAAAAAAAAAAACACAAGCAGATACATTGCCGGGAAAATCATTCGCCGTGTGCGCTCCAGCCGTGGCCGCGTCATTACAGGACGCGCATCACCGCCCAGCTCCTGCACTCATATCGGCAAGCCTCCCGCAATCAAGAAAAAGCTTTGGGAGCTTGTCTTTGTTAGGAAGGGAGACACAGAGCAGGGCAATGCCGGAGCAGTGGCGGGGATGCGGAAATACAGCAAAAACCGGTATTTCCTAAAAGTGCTTACCGTGATTACCGTGCATTGTAAAACCGTGATATACCGTAATACCGGTAAATCGCGGCAACCCTAGTGTGGAGCGTTATGGTTAGCCTCATGTGCATGCGCAGTTCAGTCTTTCAGGAACCGTACATGTGCAGGAGGACAATGGCGATGCGCCGCACTAACAGGGCCGGCAACAGGACCACGGAGGGGCTCAGAGGGCTGGAGGAATCCCCAGGTAAGTGCCAGTTTTCATTTTAGTCCTCTGCTTGGGGTCTATTTAACCAGTACACTATTCAGCCACTATTATCTTATAATCCTCCCTTCCATGCTAAATACTATTCCCACTCCAAAACTAAAGGCTTTCCGAATGCTTACCATTATCCCCAACCTACAGACCAGATTAGAAAACAAGTGTGCAATATAGATACAGACCGCTGAGAGGCACATCTCTGCGGTAGATTGGGATTCATATCGAATATTCATATTCAATATTGCATGCGGAGATTGAGAAAGATCTTTTGAGATTAACCTCCTCATATTTGCAGAAGAATCCAAGCGATCCGTACACTCAGTGAACAAAGTCCAAGTTTTAGTCACAATAATTCAGGGGACAGATTGGCAGGTATTTAGTGCCATCCACATGTCATATGCATGTTTGATCCCATACATTACTGGCTGATGTGTACAATACAAATGTTCTCACAATGTTCAGCAATTTCGCAACATCAGCAATTTCCCGGAGAGCCAGACAGGAGAAATACCGACTAACAGCTTGTACAATTAGCTAGCTGACTTCGGGGTTGATTCACTTCATAGGACGAGATCCCTGCACTTTGGCCCAGTAGGCTGCCTGTCAAGTGACAGGCAGCCGTGTGGGCCAATCAAAGTGTGGGGATCTGGTCCTACAAAGTCATTGGACCTGACAGGGTCCAGAGTGGGACAATTGGAGCATCCGTTCGTTTTGGGGTAGCACGAGTAAGTTAGTAGTGCATGCTACAGCAGTAGCGTTCCTACTTTGAAAATGTTATTTGCGCTGCCACACTAAGCTGTGCTGCTTGAGCAGTGTAGCTTAGTGAATCAACCACTACTGATTTGTATGTGAACCAGATGTAGCTATCAAAAGAGCCACATCTGGCTCCTGAGCCATAGGTTCCCTACCCCTGCTCTAACACATCCACTTTTAAGATGAGGGCTTTAGCCTGGTACACACGTTCAATTATGATTGGCCATTCACTGACCAGTTTTACCACCTGCATGTAGTATGAGGCTGGGCAGCAGATATTGCACACTATGAGCAGATTATGTAGGTATTCCTTATACTACATGAAGGAAGGTGGTAAAATTGCTCAATGATTGGCCAATCGTAATTGAAAGTGTGTATCAGGCTTAATTCCGCTAAGAAAGACAGGAGGGAGAACAAGCAGATGGAGACAGACAGGGATATAGGGGGGGGTATCGGCTGGGGGAGGGGGGGTATCAGGGGGCGCCTTCACGATCTTTGCCTCAGGCAGCAGAAAGTCCAGGACCGGCCCTGCCCACTCCGCAGCTTCGCTCTCAGCCGCCGGCCCGGGGTCCCCACTGGTGCAGAGGCCAACCTCGAGGTCATCCTCTACTGCACCTGCATGAGCGCAGCTGTCAATCAAGTCCACGTTGTCCGGAGTGTACTGCGCAGGCGCAGTAGTTTCTGCCATACCAGAAGTCTTAATGCTCCAGAGAGGGAGAGATTGGGGCGACATCACAGGCCCAGTGAGACCTCACATTCCATATGATTGATAAACATAAATTTTAATTATATTAATGCTAATTAAGTTATTTGCATGGATATTCGTTGTTTCTATATACAGTATTGTATAGTCATACCCTAAACATTGACCTTCCCAGCAGTGCAAACTGGGAATAATCTGTGTTTGCTTTTGGGTTCATTTTTTCAAAATTTTTATTATTATACATATATATAATTGATAATGTCCAAGCTGGTGACTTAATGGAGGGATAAAGATTGAGTAGTCAAGTTTCTTAGACAGATCAGGTCACTTCCATATTCTTTCTTTGTTTTCATGCTAGATCTTGCCTTATAATTGAGAAATTACAGTAAAAGTAAAAATGTATATTATCTTGTGGATGCTCGCCTTGCTTGTGACTTATGGTCTTATCCATCATCTTGAGGTTAATTTTGTTTTGTAGTTTTGTATTGAGCTTATATCGAGAAGTATTAAGTTCTCTGGTTGAACTCGATGGACGTATGTCTTTTTTCAACCCAAATAACTATGATTTTGTATGGGGCAGCAATCCGATTTGCAATTTGTTCTGATAAATTCATGTATATATAATAAATTAATTATTTTTATTAATTAATTGTCCTGATTTTTCATACCTTGCACCAATTGATTGAGAAGTCTCGATATTGAAGTCACAGTTGGGCATATGATACTCCTGTTTATTATTCATAAAGAGCCTTAATTTTTTTTATACCTTTGATTACAGTTTATGTGACTTTATCATAAACACGTAGTAAATAGCCCAACATATTGCAATAGCACTTTCATCAGTGGGCCCCAACACAGCTTAAGCTATGTTTTAGGCAGGAGAAAGGGAAGGTAAGGGTTAAAAAGGGAAGATGTGAGATCAGTATTAGAATAGAAAGAAAGCAAATAGTTTTTGTGAGGGGTGAGAGAGGAGCAGTGGATACGTGAAATTGGAGTCATAATCCGCCTGATCCAATTCACCTTTTCTCCTAAGTTTTCTCTTATCTGATATTTCACATGTTATCGATAAAATGCCTTTTAAGCCACCGGCAAGCAAGAAAATACTCAGAATAATTTGGACAGTACATTCTCATCTACTTTTGAAAACTTTTTCAATTGCAGAGTGCCTAAAAGTTATTTTAAACAGAAGATGACAATTAACTCCTAGGAGAAAACTTAGGAGAACAAGTGAATTGGAGTGTTCCCATAGTCTGTTAACTTGAATAGCCAACACCATCTGAATATGGTAAAGGGGTATATGGCCCCATATTAGATCACTATGCCAGCCTCAAAAAAAGCTCAGACGTCCTAAGAGGGTACCACAGTGCTCTTCACGTAAAGTGGGAAACATCTTCATGTCCTCATTGAAAAAAATGGATGGGAAAATCTTTTTTTTTTAACATTCACAATTTCCAATAGTCATTGTAGTTTATTTTCATCTAGCCTTTTCTACTTTATAAAAAAAACTGTTACAGACTCCTGTTAACTCCTTTTATATTATCTGCATAACCAGTTCAGGAAAAAATTGCTCATAAGGATTCATCCCACTTATTTTAATCATTATGGACCTCATTTATTTTAATAGCAGTTTCCCCATTTAATGTACACCCACTTTTGCCCGTTGGACTTCAAAACACTATTTACTCAATTCCAATCTCAAAATGAAGGAATAAGTCATATGCAAAAGTTTAAAACTGAAACAAACATTAAAAAAAGGTTTTGGGGTGTATTGGTAAGTTTACATGATCATGTAACGTACGTAATCATAATGGCATTCCTTTTATTAAGTACATTTCACATGGTAAATGCAATTTTCCCAACACGTCCATAATAATGAGGCATTTTACATGCAGAGAAAGGGAAAGTGCCTGATCTCCTCCACAATGGCTGTACAGCACTATTCCATTCCATGAAGCAAGAAAATCTAATTGCAGTTGTCTGTTTTTTATTTGGACCATTTTATATCGTGAAGGTGATTGAGCTCAGAGCAAAGTTTCCATACAGTGTGAATTTCACCACCAGATTGTTGAAGATCAATGTCCTTATATGCCGCCTGATCATCATTTTAATACATTTCTGACGATCAACGATACTGATTGGACAGGATGGTATATTTGGTGGTTGAAAGGGAGTGAGGTTGTGATGTTATCTATGCAGGGGCATTACAGCTTCTCACGGCCCCCCCATGTCCCCCCCAGCTGCTCCAGGGCCCCTGCAGAGTATTAGTGGAGAGGGGTGCATGCTCACTCACCTATCTAGCCTATGGCATGTGATGGGACATAGAACAAACTTATAGTGAAAGGGATATGGGGGTCTGAAACCTTTATTCAATTTTTTTAAAATGGTACTGGTCGGCGTGATGACGCGTAGTGGCCGTCTTGATGATGCGTAACATGCGCAGCAGGGACTCATACTGGCAACTTCAGGCCAAAGTCTCCAATTTACGGAGCCACCAGCGAGACCAGGAGAAGAGTCAGGAGGACACTGGGGGAACCTTGTGGCCTATGGTGGGCTGGAGGAAGACCCAGGTAAGTAAAAATTGTGATTTTAAATCCTGCTCAGTATCCCATTAAGTATGTCTACTTCTCTTCCTCTGAATGGCTGAACAAAGTCTGGAAAGCCGGCTTATGTACTAAGCTGGGAGAGTCAGAGCTAGTAAATAAGTAGAAAAGACTTAGGAGCTGCATAGCAGCCACCAGCTTTATGTGATATATTTTGCTGTGTGGTACAGCAATATGGCAGTAAGGCTGACCGCACTACTCATAATGGAGGTAGTGTGAAGGATAGAGAGATGCAAACCACATGCATCTGCAGCATATCAATAGCAATCCAGACCTGCACCCAGTTACAACTTCCCATAGCCCACCTGGGACCTAGATAACCCATACAGACAGGATAAGAAAAAAGGTAAACAAACACACAACATAAGCACATACAACACTAGCGCGCACACATATAAATACACGCACGCATACAGCACAGGCACACAAACATACACACACTGCACTTTGTTCGGAGTAAAATGTATTGACGGTCATATGGCTCTGAGAGATTCCCATGATCTTGCAGTATAACAATGTGCAGTCCTTGTGTAGCTGTTCTGAAAAATCGGTGAATTAGCTTTAGACTTTGGCCCTGAAGTTACTTAATATTAGACCTGGCTGTATTTATCTCCTTTAGTGCCAATATAGACCCCAAGGAATGGCCACAGTTTTGCTCTTCATTAGATTTCTATTGCTCAGTGAACTTCATATCAGAAACCTGTGCTCCGATTGTAGTCAGACATGTGTATAGCAAATTCATAAAATAGTGGGTCTTAACTGTTGCATGACTGCTTCATTCATCCCTTTTTAACTACAGCGGACCTTGCAGTGTTCAAATTCAGCTGCAAAAAAAATTCAACTAGTTTTCATGTTAATACCATTGCTTATGTTTTATGGAGGGCAGACTGTGGAGTGCTAATTTCTGGAGCAATGGTAATGTGGGGTGTTCCTGGAATATCAATGAGCTGTGGTGCCCCTTAAAGAGTACATTTCACACCACCATTGACATCAGTCATTTCAGTTTCACAAAAAGAAAAACATGTTTTATACTCTGAAAAAACTTGTATGTCTTTAGCATGCTTGACATGGAAAGGGGAAGGCAGAAAATCCTACACTGCCATAGTGCCCAATGCTGGTCAACACTCTCCCTGATCTTCCTGCTACATATGTCAAATTGGTCTTGGTTCAGTTCAAAGGCTGGTTAGCCAAACTGGGCACAACATTCAGGCTTAGGTCCAAAAACAATAAAAATCAAAGGGAAATGGGCTGTGGGGGTGTGCAGAGAGGAGAGACCATCTATTTTCCCATCTATCAGTTCTAACTCTTAATTTGCTTTTATTATCCTACAGTACCCAAATTCTAATGGAAAGGGAAGCCCACCACATGTCTGACAAACATGTTGCTTTTTAAACAAAAAAAGGAGAAAATGTGTTGACCACCAGTTGGAAGGGCCTATTTTATGTGCCTTTAAGGACAAAGAGGGCACAGTTGTACTGATTGGTCACCTTAACTGGCGGTTTACTCTGCATATTGGTGACCTATAAGGATGGGTTTTTTGTAGGACATGCTTGGATACCATTCCCACACATTGTTACAAGTGATTACTCGTTCTGCCCACTGAAATTACTGATTGGATCCTCAGTGGACGGATTGGAGGATCGAGTGTGGGCATGACTTGTTTCAATGCATTTCACTGTTGTTGTGTGAACAAGCTCAAGTAAGTGTGAAACAACTAATAGCCGCCAGCTCTACTGCCCAAATCACTCACCTGCCAGGGCATCTCTAGCCTACTTCAATGTTGTACAGTGGGATGCGAAAGTTTGGGCAACCTTGTTAATCTTCATGATTTTCCTGTATAAATCGTTGGTTGTTACGATAAAAAATGTCAGTTAAATATATCATAGGAGACACACACAGTGATATTTGAGAAGTGAAACAAAGTTTATTAGATTTACAGAAAGTGCACAATAATTGTTTAGACAAAATTAGGCAGGTGCATACTGACATTTTTTATTTATTTAACGATTTATACAGGAAAATCATGAACGTTAACAAGGTTGCCCAAACTTTTGCACCCCACTTTACTTTCACTGTGCTTTGCTGAAAGGAATAAAGTTTTGTGATTATCATCCAGTTGGTGCTCCCGTTCCTTCCTCCTTTCCTACTGATTGACAGACTTTGCTTTGATTGTGAGGTGCAGCATGCCTGGCTTATTCTCTGCAACAGATTAATATACCCAACACAGCAGCTTTAGACTGACCCCAGGTCTCCCAATCCCTAAGTGGCTCTCTTCAAATTTGTTAATAGATGGACCTTGGGTACTAAATTCCCTTCCTTACTATTGACAGTTTGTATAATGTGGCATTGCAAAAGCACAGATACTTTCTTCGTAATGTGGAGTGTCAGTCTTTGCTGGTTAAAAAGTAGAATGTGTTATCCTATATAAACAGCAAGGCAGGGCTGCCATCTGGGCATCACAACAAGGGGACAGGTGTGGCGCCAAAGAGAGTCTGAGTCCCGAATAGTGGCAGTGCTACATAGGCCCCAGCTGGCAATTATGCTATGGTACAGCTCAGGGTGTGGAGCCCCATGCAGCCAGGGCTCTGCATTTTTGCTATCCCAGCCTGCATGGAGGAAAAGGAGTTAAAAAGGCTCAGGAGAGGGAACCCCATATCATCTTTTTTTTTTTAATTTACCACACTCCGAACAAATTTAAATAGAAAATAAAAATACATGTATGTTGTTCTGTAAGTATGAATGTATTTATGTATGACTAATATATGAGTGTACAATGCCAGTATAATTAAAGTAAAAAATTACGACCACAATTTTGCATAATACATGAAATTACAAGTGTAAACGAAATTATGAAAAATGTTGTCAGCGTTACTTGAAGTCGAAATCGGTTATTACGAGCATCACTAATCGGCACCGCACCACTGGCAGACACCCTTGACACTGGTGGGACCAATAAGAATAATCCCTGAGTAGCATTTACATTGGTCACATCAATAGACCGATGGAGAGCCCTGGCACCATTATTTATTAATAATTCATTTTGAAAAGTCTTTTTTTTTTTACATCACTTCAGGTTTTCTTTAAGTACACGGAGAGGGGCAGCATGCTCATCATTCTGCTTTCCCTCCTGTAATACGGTTAATACACTTCATCCCTCCCTCATCTTCCTGAGCACCCTAGTCCAAACCCTGTACTACTGTGCAGGGCATGGCCCAAAACAGGGAACTTACATTGTGATAGGGCTCTCTGCTTGAAAGGTTACAAAGGCACCCAGCCCCAGCTAGTTATCTGGCTGTGGGCACTAAATCCAATAATGGATTGCTCTGCATCCAGTTTCTTATCAAATGACGTATATGTGACCTAATTGTAATCATAACAAGTTGTGGAATACATTTTGATGTGCCTTATAGCTTGGACCCCTGTCACATAAAAATTAGGTGGTGACAAACTCAATCTACCATTCAAAAACTATGATCAAACCTGGGAGGTTAACGGCCTGCTAGATGTCCAACTAGCCATTAACTAGTTATCAACTGAGTGACATGTGGTATTATGTCAACCCTGATAAGTAGTAGAATAGAGTTTAGGGTGTTTTAGGGTTGAGGCCTATGTCTTGTGAATTCTTTTTAGTAACAAACTGAATCAAAATCAATAAAATGTTTGTTGTATTTTTATACAGTATATTCTGTATCAGAATAAAGAAGCTTAAAAAAAGAAAACAAAATGACAGAATTAAAAAAAATACATAAATTGTTACCTTAGGGACTCAGCTTTTTAAATATGTATGCCGTGAAGGTATATCACTGTTATTTTTCAAAGTCTTGCAATTATTGTTATGGTACAATGAGAAAACTAAAATCACAATATAGAGATTTCAAATAATATATTATCCCCATACATTGCACTAGGGTCATAGTTTAAATGTTGGTATAACCAGGATAAATGGACAAATAAAATGTATGGGTTTTATCTATGGTAGCATTGTATATTTTAAAACTACAGTGGACGGAAATTGAGAAATTGTGTATTTATTTATTTATTTATTTACACTTTTCCCCTTTGCAATGCTTATAGATTAAAATAATTGCACACACAAAAAAAAAAAAAAAACACCTCCAAAAAACAAGATCTAGATCATTTAGGTGTGATGAGTAGTGATAAAGTTATTGGTGAATGAATGGGAGGAGCACTGAAATGTGAAAATGGCTCGGGTCCACAAGGTGATAACAACCTGATGTGGTCGCTAAAGTGGTTATGGGTCAGGCAGAATGCCTCATTTGAGTCCTCACCTGAAAGCATAGAGAGAAAATCATTTGAGGGGGTCTTTCTAAAAAAAGAAACAAAAATAAGCAGGCCTCAGAGCATAGTCGAAACGTCACGTTTTTGTAACATTTTCAAAAACTGTTTCTCAGAGTACTGAAAACTGCAAATTCAATACATATTTCTATTTAACAGGTTTATTACTTGTCAGAACTACTGATTAATCAGCACATCCCCACTACATGACTTTTATAAACAGCAATGATGTCAGCAGATCCTCAATTGAGTGATCTGCCAGAAGGGGAACTCTGAAGCACAAGTTCCCTTAGTTGTGGAGTATATACTGTATTTACCTGCCTAATAATTATAAAATTATAAGAGCAGGCAATTCAATTCTGGCAGATATCTCCTTTAAAGAAGTAGTAGCAGCTGTAAAAGTCTACAACAGACAATAGACTGTTGTAGACCCAATCAGGCATGGTCGGAAGAGCCCATTTCCGTTTCCGGGACAATTCCGCTACCATTTCATTCCGACGGTATTCCGGAGCTTTTCCGCGGAATTCCGTTGGAAAAATCTCTCTCTCTCTCTCCAGAGAGAGTTTTTGGGTGTTATTCCGGAAAATTCCGTCGGAATTATACAATTTCCGCGGAATTCCGTTTAAGAGGTATAGGAATTCTGTTCCGACCACCGGAATCGGAATTAGCTAATTCCGGCCGGAATCACGGAATTAATAATTCCGCGGAATTTTCCGACCATCCCTAGGACCCATATGTGGGACTTAAAGGAAACCTGTGATGTTAAGAATTGTAGCATTAATACTTACCTATGGCTTGCTCCAGCCCCATGTACACTGTTGGCTCCCTCGCCGTTCTCCTGGGCTACTCCGTTGTCCTGCGGTAACGCCCAGTAACTGTAGCTGGGAGCATTTTGCACCAGCGCAGTAGTACTGCGCAGGCGAAGAATGCTCCCATCCATGAAAGTGCGACAAGGGCACACGTGACAGGGGCTGCGCATGCGCAACAAAGTGCCACTGGTCAATTTAATGAGCCGTACCGCAGGACAACAGAGCAGCCCAGGAGGATGGCAAGAGAGCGTACGGCGTGCATGGGGCTGGAGGAAGCCCCAGGTAATGTTACAGTTTTTTAACGTCTCAGGTACACTTTAAAGTATAACTCTTGCAGAATAAAACTACCTATACCATTAAAATGGTATGCTCACTTCTTCCTTGGCAATTTGAATGTTCCTCCTGCTCCCCATCACTGACAGCCACTGTGTCATTATACAATCCTAGTGCAAACATTTGATAAAGGGCCCTGTTTAAAGTGGCGCAGGGTAGGGGTAGTAGAATATTGGTGAATTTTTTGATATTTTACTACTTCATCCATATAGTAAAATACTGGTAATACTTACAGATATTTTATTATTACCTAACCTCTTCCTACTCTCACACAGAACCCTCCTCTGGTGGTACTTAACCTTAACCCCCTCCAAGTGGGCAGTGGACACCTAACTTTAACCCTCCCCTGGTTGGTGCCTAACCTTAACCCCCCTCCCCGTTAACAACTTACCTTAACCCCTCCTTTGGCAGCTAACCTCAACTCCACTGGGCAAGTAATCTGAACCCCCAGGAACTAACCTTAACCCCCCCCCCCCCCCCCTTCTTTCCATTGCTAAGAAATTTTCAAATTTTCAAATTCAGTGGTCATGGACATTTAACTATTATTTAAATTTGTAAAGACATGGGTTTTAATAGTGAACTAGAGAAGCCACAAATATGGCTGCACTGCTGATATCATGCCAAATTTGATCTGATCCCTAGTTACTATACTTTGCACATCACCACTACACTTGAAATGCCTGAGTGACTGTGAATACGTTTATAATGACTCATGCTGCAGAACAAGGTTGGCTTTCAGCATCAACCGCCACTGAAAAACCTTGACTCAGCACGCACAGTACTTAATATTCAACTTAAAAAAAAATAAAAGGAAAATTGGCCTGAGGTGATGTTGAGGAATATTTATGCTAATATCACAGAAATCAGGCTTTCATCATTTTTCTATGAATCTGTTTTAAATGTAATTTCACTTTGTTTGTCTAAGCTTGCCCTTCCCTTCGAAAACAAATGTTGACTGCCTTTGCCCAAACAAGTTCTCCAGTGCATAGCTTGCTGGATAAAGGGTTAGGAGGACACATTCCTGCACTGATCTTAGCCCAGAGAGGTTGGATTTGGCCAGGGAATGCCAAAATTCTTGTTGCACATTACTGCCAATGTAGACTTAAAGGAAACCAGAAACTGGAAAAAAAAATGTTTTATACATACCTGGGGTTTCCTCCAGTCCCACGCGCATGGATCGCTCCCACACCACCATCCTCCGCTGCCTGCAGCTCCGGTACCGGGTCCCGTAACTTCCTCCCGTAACTTCGGCCGCCGGAGAGATGCGTAGAGAGCGCAGTTCCTTTTGCACAGACTGGCCGCGACTGGAGGAAGTAATGGGACCCGGTACCAGAGCTGCAGGCAGTGAAGGACGGCTGCGTGTGAGCAATCCATGCGCATGGGGCTAAAGGAAGCCCCAGCTATGTATAACACTTTTTTTTCCCATTTCTGGTACACTTTAACCTCCCTGGCAATAGGATTCTTTCCTGATTTTAGGGTCTAACAGTGGTACAGTTTTTTCCATCTTTTAGACCCTAAAAGCAGGACAAAAAAATTATATTGCAGAGAGTCTGCAGCAGTCCCTGCACATATGGGCAGCACAGTGGCGTAGTGGTTAGCTCTCTCGCCTTGCAGCGCTGGGTCCCTGGTTTGAATCCCAGTCAGGGCACTATCTGCAAAGAGTTTGTATGTTCTCTCCGTGTCTTCGTGGGTTTCCTCCGGGCATTCAGGTTTCCTCCCACATTCCAAAAACATACGGATAAGTTAATTGGCTCCCCCTAAAATTGGCCCTAGACTACAGTACTTACACTACATAATATAGACATATGGCAATGGTAGGGATTAGATTATGAGCTCCTTTGAGGGACAGTTAGCGACAAGACAATATATATATATATATACACTGTACAGCACTGCATAATATGTCGGCGCTATAGAAATACTAAATAATAATAATATTAATTACTCACTTCCCCAGGATCCAGCTCCACAATTTTCCCTCCTGTGCACCCGGTGGCGAACTACCCCATGTTGAGATTGTTGTCTGGCATCATATGACAAACGGCAATCTCACCCGAGGGATCAAGAGCCTCCAAGGACCGGAAGACAATGGGCTGCAAGTGTCTGGATCCTGGGGGGTGAGTTCTAAATGTCACTGCGTCCCCATACCTCCCGGTGACTACCCTGAGCCAGGCTCGGGATTACCTCTCCTGGCTTCTTTTTTACACCCCAACCCTGGCTTGAAATTACCGCCAGGGAGGTTAATCACTTGACCCTCACTCTTGTGCTTAACCTCACCCAGTGCATCTGTAGTATAAAACAGGTGGAGTTTAAAGAGACACTGTAACATCAAAAATATCCCCTGGGGGGTACTCACCTCGGGTGGGGGAAGCCTCAGGATCCTAATGAGGCTTCCCACGCCGTCCTCCTTCCCTCAGGGGTCTCGCTGCAGCCCTCCGTACAGTGGTGACGTCAATATTTACCTTCCCAGCTCCTGCGCAGGCGCTCTGACGGCATTCGGCTCCGAAGTAGGCGGAAATACCCGATGCGCCTGCGCAGTAGAGCAGACCCGACTGAGATCGGGTATTTCCGTCTACTTCGGAGCCGAAAGCAGCCACAGCGCCCCCGCTGGAGCCAGAAAAGGTCTACTGCGCAGGCGCATCGGGTATTTCCGCGTACTTCGGAGCCGAAAGCCGTCAGAGCGCCTGCGCAGGAGCTGGGAAGGTAAATATTGACGTCACCACTGTACGGAGGGCTGCAGCGAGACCCCTGAGGGACGGAGGACGGCGTGGGAAGCCTCATTAGGATCCTGAGGCTTCCCCCACCCGAGGTGAGGAACCCCCCAGGGGACGTTTTGACGTTACAGATTCTCTTTAAAGTGCTGGTGGAAAAGCTTGAGATTGACTTACAAACGGATAACATGCTCAGAATGATTGCATGTTTTTCCATTATTTCCCCTATATGAGAAATTACTATTATTATTTAGTATTTACTAGTATAGAACTGACATCTTCAGCAGCACTTTTACAAAGTACATAGTTTTTAGACTAACTGTTCCAACAGAGTGGATCACGATCTAGTCCCTACTAGTGTTGGGCGAACAGTGTTCGCCACTGTTCGGGTTCTGCAGAACATCACCCTGTTCGGGTGATGTTCGCGTTCGGCCGAACACCTGGTGGTGTTCGGCCAAACTGTTCGGGTTCTCCCGAACGGCTCATTGCCTGGCCGAACAGGGCCCCTGTTCGGCACGAACAGGGCCCTGTTCGCCCGAATACTGGCCCCCTATGGGGTCGCAGGCATAAGGGGGGAGCATGCCCCGATCGCGGGGGGGGGTCGGAAATTCCCCCCACCCCCTCCGCTAGCGCTCCCCCCTCTGCCCGCTTCCCCATTCAAAAGTTAGGAAGTGAAACTGTACCTGTGCGGCCGGTAGTGGGTGACTGGCAGTGGGCGGCACTATGGAGAGACTGAGGAGGAGGAGGAGTCCGGAGAGTGACGCGTTGAGGGAGGCCGGGCAGTGGGCGGATCAGCAGTAGTACGGTACTACTGCTGATCCGCCCACTGCCCGGCCTCCCTCAACGCGTCACTCTCCGGACTCCTCCTCCTCCTCAGTCTCTCCATAGTGCCGCCCACTGCCAGTCACCCACTACCGGCCGCACAGGTACAGTTTCACTTCCTAACTTTTGAATGGGGAAGCGGGCAGAGGGGGGAGCGCTAGCGGAGGGGGTGGGGGGAATTTCCGACCCCCCCACGATCGGGGCATGCTCCCCCCTTATGCCTGCGACCCCATAGGGCCCCCAAAAGCGGGATGTTCGGGGAGTTCGGGGTTCGGCCCGAACATGCCGAACATTGCGGCCATGTTCGGCGAACTTTCCCGAACCCGAACATCCAGGTGTTCGCCCAACACTAGTCCCTACTACAGTCATATTTCTATCATAGTCTAAGGACAATTTTAGAGGGAAGGCAATTAACTTATCTGTATGTTATTGGGATGTGGGAGGAAACCGGAGTGCCCAGAGGACACCCATACAGGCACGAGAAGAACATACAAATTGCTTACAGATAGTTCCCTATCTGGGTTTCTAAGTGGGTATAAGCGTAATTGACCATCTCTAACTATCTTTTATTATTAACCTCCTTAGCGGTAACCCCGTGCTGGACACGGGGTAAGCCGCCGGAGGGTGCCGCTCAGGCCCTGCTGGGCCGATTTGCATAATTTTTTTTTTAAACACGCAGCTAGCACTTTGCTAGCTGCGTGTTTGGTCCGATCGCCGCCGCCCGCCGCAGATGCGCCGCTACCCGCCGCTAAACAGGCCCCCCCCCCGCATACCTCTTGCGCAGCCTGGCCAATCGCCGCCAGGCTGCACTATGGGGTGTATCGGGACTCCGTGTGACGTCACCGACGTCGATGACGTCGGTGACGTCACTCCTGTCATCGCCATGGCGACGGGGGAAGCCCTCAAGGAAATCCCGTTCAGAACGGGATTTCCTTATGGGCAAGCGGCGCCGGCGGCGATCGTAAGTGATGGGGGGACGCCACAGGGAGGGGGGAAGCATGTAGCTAGCGCTAGGCTAGCTACATGCTAAAAAAAAAAAAAAAGTTAAAAAAAAACCCTGGCGGCTGCGCAGCCGCAGCAATCATACCGCCAGGGGGGTTAAAATTATTTAGTATTTATATAGTGCCAACATTTTCCACAGTGCTTTACAAAGTACATAGTCTTGTCACTAACTGTGTCTCTGAGGGGCTCACAATCTAATCCCTACCATAGTCATATGTCTATTGTAGTTGGGCCAATTTAGGGGGAAGCCAGTTAACTTATCTGTATTTTTCTGTGATGTGGGGGGAAACTGGTGTGCCCGGAGGAAATCCACGCAGACACCCTTAATTTCCTCAGTGGGGAGGGCAGATAGGACACTATGCTTCCAAGAGTTTAGAGAAGTCACACATGCTATTTTCACACCTGCCCCTGGATTAATAAAGGTAGGCAGAAGGGGAGGAGGGAACATGGCAGCTCCTATAGCTTTTAGAAATCAGGAGAAGCTGTAGAAAAAAAAATGCTTGGTTCCATTTAAAGAGACTCCGTAACAAAAATTTCATCCGCTTTTCTTCCATCCTACAAGTTCCAAAATCTATTCTAATGTCCTCTGGCTTACTGCAGCACGTTCTACTATCACCATCTCTGTAATAAATCAACTTATCTCTCTCTTGTCAGACTTGTCAGCCTGTGTCTGGAAGGCTGCCAAGTTCTTCAGTGTTGTGGTTCTGTGATGCATCTCCCCCCTCCAGGCCCCTCTCTGCACACTGCCTGTGTATTATTTAGATTAGTGCAGCTTCTCTCTGCTCTATTATCTTTTACAAGCTGGATAAATCCTCCTCTGAGCTGGCTGGGCTTTCACATACTGAAGAATTACATACAGGTAGAGCTGTCTGCACTCTGCAGGAAGAAACAGCCTGACACTTCAGTGGAAGATAGCTGCAGGGGGAAAGAAACACACAAATGATCTCTTGAGATTAAAAAGGAAGGCTGTATACAGCCTGCTTGTGTATGGATGTATTTTCTATGTGTGGACATACTGTACATCAACCTACTTCCTGTTTTGGTGGCCATTTTGTTTGTTTACAAACACACTTTTTAAAACTGTTTTTAACCACTTTTAATGTGGCGGGGAGCGGCGAAATTGTGACAGAGGGTAATAGGAGATGTCCCCTAACGCACTGGTATGTTAACTTTTGTGTGATTTTAACAATACAGATTCTCTTTAAAGATGTCTCTTTGCAACAGTCTGCGTGGTTACACTACAGCACCTTTTACTGCTCTAAGTGTGAACATAAATCCACTGAGACTGTGAAACAACTCCATTGAATTGAATAGATTGACAGTGCAAATGTGTTCAGTGGGAATGAGATAAGAGCCCTGCCTAACTGTACAAGTTCAGAAGACAGCTGGCAATATATTAGTTGTGAATCAAACATCCAAAGCTTTTTCTAGGCTTTCTAGGCAGTGAGGTCAATTCATAAAAGGCTGTGCGGGAAAAATAATCTTGTTGGGAAAATACAGCGTTCTGTATTTTACTCTTTTGTGTGCTAATTCATAAAAATGTTTACAGTTGCGATAGAAGTTCGGGGATTTACTGAACTAAGATGGTGGTAACATGAGAAGCTGCGTGAATTGATACATTTTCTCCTGCAGAGACAGCATTACAATAAAAGAGGCATCCCCAACTTCCCTTTAAGGCTTCCTGTACACTTCAAATCCGTTTTGCGATTCTGTTTTCGATTCCGATTTGCAATTCCGATTTTCCCTGAATACAATCAACAGAAAAACGGATCAAAAAATGCAGCATGCAGTAACGATTAAAAGTCGGAATCGGAATCGCATGCAGTGTACAGTGAGCCTAAATGTGCATTTCTTGTTATACTGCCCTGAATCTGTCTATTAGTCTTTCTAAACAATCTATTTAATTGCCACAGCTTAGAAGAACTTCAAGAAATGTTACACATGCAGGCTTTCTGATGTAAAAAACATATGAAAACAGGTACCCAAGAGGTTTAAAAACACAGCTTGGGGTATTCTTGGAAGCCTTGTTTGTTCTGTTCTCATCTCTGCTGCCTGGGAGATCTGTCTCCATTAACTTTGCTCTTATTCGCACCCTTATCACCTCTTCAAAGCAGGCGGTATTCTCCATCCCAATACCGCCTGCTCTAAACTTTATGAATTGACATTTACTGACATGTGCTGGTGGTATTCACTGCACAAGGCGGTAATTTACCTTACTGCTCGGGAATGTCAGCTTTTTATGAGGTAACAGCTTTTATGAATTGACATTTTGCTAACTGTTCGGTAAAGTCAGCTGTATTCAACATTACCGTATGCGGTAATGCTTTATGAATCAAGGTCATTGTGGGAATTGGGCTTGTTCTTTGTGTGGACCTATTTAGCTAAGAGTTGCGAAAGGTAAGGAGGGGCCACAAACAGTGTTTTCTCAAAGAGGTTTTTGGTTTTTGGATATTCTAAGGCTGCTTTCACAGTAAGACGTTACAGGTGTATGTTAGAACAGCCTGTAACGCAGCCCACCGCACAGCAATGAAAGATCAATGGGCTGTTCACAGTGCCCACGTTGCGTTACATTGTAACGCAGCAGCTAAAAACAAAGAGCTGCAATGCTGTACGTTATACTGGGCTAAGCCGCATTAGACTGTTTGCACATGCTCAGTGATATTGGAGGAGGAGATCTCCCCTCCTCCTCCGTGGCCAGGCACATGGCTAATTAATATTCACTGCATGGTGTGACGTGCAGTGTTTACTTCCTGGAGCGCCGCTCTGTGCGGCGATTGGCCGGCGGGACCACGTGATGCCGCATGCGTCCAAGAGTACGCATCACAGGACGCATGAAGAGCCGTTAACCGCGGCTCGATCGGACGTCCAGCTTCTAGCCCACTATGCGTTGCGTTAGGTGCACGTTATGCGACCTTAACGTAGCATCTAACGCAACGTCTTAGTGGGAAAGAAGCCTTAATCAACAGAGCTTACTGGTGCTCTCTTTTAAATGACTCCCCGTGTGTAATGGAAACCTGAACATATTTTATTAAACCTGACTTACAATAAAATAGCAGGAGTGGCAAAGGAAAATAGGCATAGACAATGGGATGAAGTATGACCCTTCAGGACAGCATGCAAAGTACATTTAAATTGGATGATGAACTAAGACTGAGAGTTCAGATTGCTTCCACATGTAAAATATGGAATATTGTGTACTGCTATGGAACGGGTATATGTTGCTTTATTTTTATCAAGCAGGGGAATATCACTTAATTCATCTTAACAGCCTAGTTGGCTAAGTTTTTGCCTTTAAAAATGGTGGAAAAAAAATGATGGTTCTAGTATTGTATGGTAACAAAAACTTCCACGTTCTGGACTGTATTTGCTGATGACAACTGATGTAACTGAATACAGTTCTTGAAAATGTTTCCAGTTAATAAAATGACCCAGACAAACTAAATGTCTGGTAAATAAAAAAAAATAGGCTCAGTATTGAAAAATGCAAATTCATGCACCTGGGATGACCCAAAACCACAAGGGGCTTGACTCACAAAGCGGTGCTAACCTACTTAGCACGTCTAAAGTCTTTAGACGTGCTAACCAGGGTGCTAAGTAGGTTAGCACCGAATTATCTGATTGAGAAATCCAGTGCTAACCTACTTAGCACCCTGGTTAGCACGTCTAAAGACTTTAGACGTGCTAAATAGGTTAGCACCGCTTTGTGAATCAAGCCCAAGGAGGCTTAGCTTCTGTGGCATAAAGAGGTAATTTGCATGTACAGTAGCGGTGCATTGTGGGTAACCACAGATGTTCACTTTAAGCTGAATTATTGCAAATTCCTTGTTTTAAGCAAACCATACTTAGCATTGCCTTTTAGTAGGCGGGCTTTTCGGTCTCTTTAAATCCCCTATACCTTCCTTGTGATTTTGGGTCACCCCGAGCTGCTTGGTTACTGTGTTGTACTGGACCAAGCCCTATCCCATAGAGCCATATCAATCCTTGCCATGCACTGATGAGAACCAAAAGTCTGAAACATGTTGTCTGCATGTGTGGTTGGTGTGACTCTGTAAAATTTAAAGCTATAGGCTTGCTAGACACCAGTGGTTCTGGATGCAAACTTGGCTTCTGGGGCATAAAGAGATCATTTGCATGTTATTCAGTAGCAGTTTGTTGTGGGTAACCACAGATGTTCACTTTAAGCTGAATTATTGCAAATTCCTTCTGTTTTAAGAAGGCAAACCACATTTATAATGAATCATATGTGTAGTATGAATAATAAATAGAACACTTGTGCAAAGAAAAGAGTCTCATATTTTATTTTAAGTTATATAGCTTTTTTTTTTAATAACATTGCATCCTTCTGACACAGTTGCAGTTTCAAAAACGACACTTAGTCCTTTAACCAGCCGGGCGGTATGGACGAGCTAGGCTGCCGCTCAGGCCCTGCTGGGCCGATTTTCATCAAATAAAAAGCAGCACACGCAGCCGGCACTTTGCCAGCCGCGTGTGCTGCCTGATCGCCGCCGCTCTGCGGCGATCCGCCGCGAGCAGCGGCAAAAGAGGGTCCCCCCAGCCGCCTGAGCCCTGCGCAGCCGGAACAAATAGTTCCGGCCAGCGCTAAGGGCTGGATCGGAGGCGGCTGATGTCAGGACGTCGGCTGACGTCCATGACGTCACTCCGCTCGTCGCCATGGCGACGAAGTAAACAAAACACGGAAGGCCGCTCATTGCGGCCTTCCGTGTTACTTTTGGCCGCCGGAGGCGATCAGAAGAACGCCTCCGGAGCCCCCTCTGGTGGGCTTTCATGCAGCCAACTTTCAGTTGGCTGCATGAAATAGTTTTTTTTTTATTTAAAAAAAACCCTCCCGCAGCCACCCTGGCGATCTTAATAGAACGCCAGGGTGGTTAAGCTATAAAACAAAGCAGAAATAAATAAATAATGACCCTTTGAACTTTCCTGCAGTAAAACCTTATCTAAAACCATCTCTCACTGTTTCTTGGCTGTTTAAAGAGAAACTGAAGTGAAAAAAAATTATGATATAATGAATTGGTTGTGTATCATGGATAATTACTAGAACATTAGTAGCAAATTTTGAGTTATATCGTTTTTTTTAATAACATTGCATCATTCTCTAACATTTGCAGTTTACACACTACTCAGCATTCTAAATGATTTTACAGAGCAGGCTAGTGAATTTTTGATCTGTCCTCTGCAGGAAAAAAACAATACAGTAAAGGTGGGTACACATATCAGATAAAAGTCTTTGGAAAATGAAAGATCACAGACCAATTTTACCCCCTTCCATGTAGTATGAGAGCCATACCTACACAGTCTATTATATTGAGCTGAACTCCCCATCAGATAAAAATCTTTGCAAGATGCTGTACACAAAGATTCTGTACACATGCAAAAGATCCGTATCTGCAAAAGATCAGTTCCTGCAAATGATCTGTTCCTTCAAAATGCATTCATAGTTTATGATATCTGCAGATCTCATACACACCTTGTTTAACGGACAATCATCTGCAGATCAGATCCACCAGGATGGATCTTCAGATCTGCAGATAATTGTCTGATCTGCAGATGAATGTCCATTAAACAAGGTGTGTATGAGATCTGCAGATATCATAGACTATGTGTAACGAGCGGCGGGGACGCTGTTTCTTCCGTCCCCGCCGATCTCTCTCACCCGCGCACACCACCAGACTAGTGCGCGTGCGTGGCCAGCGTCACCGTATTTACGCCTCTAGGAGGCGAGTCAGCTGACCAGCAGGTCAGCTGACATCACAGGGAGCGCTCCTCGCCCCTGATTGGCTGGCAGGCGGGGGCGTGACTCAGGGCTCCCCTGTCAGCATAAACACAGCAAGCTGTCAGTAGCTCGCTGTCTGTTACCTGTGTGAATACCTGTGTGTTAGCGCTCAGACCATAGACTAGATCCCAGGTGTTGATGCCAAGGACTTCACACCTAGACTAGGATATTGATAGTATTGCATTATTTACCTGTTTGACCTTGCTCGTTCCTGACTATTCTCTCGCTCTCTGATTCTGTACCTACGCCTATCTGATACCGTTGCCGAACCTTGCCTGACCTCTGACTCTGAGCCTGCTTTCTGATTCTGTACTTTCGCCATCTATTCTGTTGCTGATTATCTGCCTGCCCCTCACTCTGATTTCTGCTTACCGATTTTGTATCTATCTGCCTGTGTGTTGCCGACCTATTTCTGTCTGACGCTTCTACTCACCAGTGGGCCTATTGCCACCGGTGAGGTTACTCCTGAAGTCCTTAGCTGATCTCTCCTGCCTGGGAGGTTAGTGTGGGAATCTTCAGAGTACTACTGTGTGCACCAATCACTCCACACACACACTATTAAAGTTGGTAGCCTATCGTTCTACTTTATATCTGTATTATTGGTGATGCTGCAGATCACCTAATAATCAGATATAGTATCTGCAATATTGGTGATACTGCAGATCACCAGGACTCAGATCCTAGCTGCTACACACCGTTACACTATGAATGCATTTTGCAGGAATGGATCTTTTGCAGGAGCTGATCTTTTGCAGATACTGATCTGTTGCATGTGTACTGCATCTTTGTGTGCAGAATCTTGCAAATATTTTTATCTGATGGGGAGTTCAGCTCAATAGAATAGACTGTGTAGGTGTGGCTCTCATACTACATGGAAGGGGGTAAAATTGGTCTGTGATCTTTCATTTTCCAAAGACTTTTATCTGATGTGTGTACCCACCTTTAGAGACACTTGAGATAATAAGTTTCAGAAGACAGGGCTCTCTGTGACTTTGAAAGTTGTGGAGATCAGTGGCTCTGTTGCATAGATAATAACTGGAGTTTCTTAACTCTTCCTGTATTGGAAACAATATTAGACTTATGTCTCTGCTCCTAATGTTTTATTTCTTAGCTGTACTACACATACAAATCATTATATCATCATTTTTTTTTGCTTCAGTGTCTCTTTGAGGCCTTGTTCACATTGTGTTCAGCTCGCATGTCCGTCCGCGGTGGGTTTATTTTGAGGTGGTTTTTCTTTCTGATTCCCGGCACTTGGGTGGGCGATTCTTTTTTGTGGTTAGCTTTTTTCCCGAGCGTTTTAGTAATTCACTCCCTGACGTAAGTCAAGAAGTGAACTCTTTGATCCGGAAAATAATAAATACAGTGTATTTATTCTTAAAAATGCGAACGCAATCGCTCCACAAAGCGGTTTTGTGAACGTTTTGCATTTTTCCTAAACCTTCAAGCACCGCTTATCTAATTATATCGGAAATGAACTGCTTAGATATGAACTATCTCATAGAGAATCATCGTGTAAGCGCTTTCACAATAAAAAAAAATAACAAAAAATGACAAAAATAACAAAAACGCCTGCAGTGTGAACAAGCCCTAAGTGCTTCAGAAAACAGGACAGTATTCCACTCAGTGGTTCAAATAACTCAGAGAAGCTCTTTTGCATAGATAACAGCTGAAGTTTTTTTAAACTCTTCCTGTACTGGTAAACAATATGAGACTCTTTTCATTGCTACTAATTTTCTATTTTTTTGCATCTGTACTGCACATAGAATTAACTATCTCATAAATGTATTTTCGCTTCAGGTTTACTTAAAGGGGAACTGAAGAGAGAGGTATATGGAGGCTGTCATGTTTATTTCCTTTTAGACAATACCAGTTGCCTGGCAGCCCTGCTGATCCTCTGCCTCTAATACTATTAGCCATAGCCCCTGAACAAGCATGCAGCAGTTCAGGTGTTTCAGTGGTTCAGACTTATAAGTCTGATCTGACAAGACTAGCTGCATGCTTGTTTCTGGTTTTAATCAGATACTACTGCAGAGAAATAGACCAGCAGGGCTTCCAGGCAACTGGTATTAATTAAAAGGAAATAAACATGACAGCCTCCATATACCTCTCTCTTCAGTTCCCCTTTAAGTTTGCATTCTGTGTTGGAAGAATTCATGCTTTTATAGGTACTTATCCGTTAGCCGGGCGCATCCTCTAGGTGGCGACAAAACTCCACCAGAGTTACATCTTTCCCTACTATCCATGTCGGCCTGGAGGGGGAATAGTAATTAGCGCCACCTGCCGGATGTGCCCGGCTAGCGGATAAGTACCCTTTTATATATTATGGATAATATCCCTTTATTTTGTGAGTTTTATGTACAGATTTTTTTATACAATGAAAATAAAACATCCTCAACTCCTAGAAACCACTTTATAGAGAAATTTTGTAATGCGTGAACGCTTTCAGAAAGTGGTAGGGTAAAGTTTGTTGTAAACTTTATTTGATTATAGTTTCTGGTTGACTAAGAAATATTTTAGTACTAGTAGTTAATTATCTCTCTACCATTAGTTTAACCTATCACCAGGCAAGATATTATTTATTGGACTGTAAATAATTATTCGTAGTGGAGATGGGTGAGAAATCCACCCATTTTTTCAAGTGACTGTCCCATTGTGTAATGTGTAGTCCTTAATTCTTCTTATTTTTGATAGTCCCCATTATAACTGGCCAGGAATGTGGTTCGGATTGGGATGTCTCAAATTCTATCCAAAGAGGTGCCTCATGGGTGACGTTTCTTTGTGATAGTTGTGCAATCTGAAAAAACACATAGATCCAGGCACAATGCCTCAAGGTACCTCAGTATTCCTGTAACTTCCCCTTGTGGCCAGGGTTTAATCTAGTGCACCCCCTCTTTAGATGCAATGAATGTTTGCATGTTTGCACAATGCATGTTACAGGGCCAGAGCTAGGACACTTACGAATACTGAGGTACCTCTGCACGGTGTATTTGACTATGCAAGAGAATGTATTCTCATGTACCAAGACTCCGGCTTTTAACTTAGCTGCAGGGGTAGCAGTGGTTCCTGGATGATTGATTTATGTAAAACCATTTGTATGAACATTTGCATGTGAGTGTGGGAAGGGTTAACTGACTTTGCAATTGTGCAATCTGAGCTGCTAGATATAGAACAGTGGCGTAGCAATAGGTGGTGCAGAGGTTGCAGCCGCATCGGGGTCCTTGGGCCAGAGGGGCCACAAGGGGCCCTCCCTTAACTTCAGTATTAGCTCTCTATTGGTCCTGTGCTGATAATAATCACTTCTATAGATACTTTGAATAGTATTAATCATTAACAAAGTGTCCCCCACCCCCTTCTGCACCTCTGACACTGTAGCTGCCATTGGCAGGTTTTGGTGCGACACATCAATTGTTATGTATCGAGTGCTTGGGAGGGGGGGGGGGGGCAATGTAAAACTTACATTGGGGCCCACAGCTCCTTAGCTACGCCACTGATATAGGATATCTGTAATAATTGTCTGTGCTAGAATATCTGTAATAATTTGGAACTCCCAGCCCTCCTCATGCTCTATGGAGGTAAAGGTAAATCTCTTTGATTCCGTGCATCCTACTATCAAAGATAAAAGGTATCGGCCATATCCTATCCCAGGTGATAAGTAGCTATAACTACTTATCACCTGGAATAGGATATGGCCGATACCTGGTCATTGCAGTAGGGTTACCAGCAAATCCCATTACCAGCTTCACTTGTGCAGTGCCAGAATGTTATGCTAGGTACACCTGATACAATTTTCTAGTAGATTTACCTACCTGATCGATTTTTTCCCAACATGTTCGATTGCCATAGAAGTGAATGGAAATCAATCGGAAAATCAATCAAAATTAAGATCGGATATGTTGGAAAAAATCGATCTGGCAGGTAAGTCTAACATAAAATTGTATTGTGTGTACCTAGCATTAACCCTCTGGGCAATACAATTACAACGCCCAGGAGGGGGCGCAGCACTTTTTTTTTTTTTTTAAAATCATGTAGCTAGCCTAGCGCTAGCTACATGATAGCCGCTGTGCAGCGGCATCCCCCCACCTACTCCGATCGCCTTCGGCGATCAGAGTAAGCAGGAAATCCCGTTCAGAACAGGATTTCCTGCTGGGCTTCCCCGGTCGCCATGGTGACGGCAGGGCCGGCCCACTCATGAGGCGAGGTGAAACATTTGCCTCAGGCGGCATTTCTGGGGGGGCGGCACCCGCCTGTCTATGGAGTGCATTCCAGCGTGCGCTCCACTGACGTCACTTCCTGCAACGCCGCCCACTGTATTGTAAGTGGACGGCGTTGCAGGTAGTGACATCAGTGAAGCGCACGCTGGAACGCGGAAAAGGTGAGTGATCCCCGCCCGTTGCCTCTTAATCATAGAGCTGGTACTTCACTTTTTAAAGCTGGAGGGGAGCGCAGATCGGGGGACCCAGGCGAGGGAGGGGGGGGGGTCCGACCCCCCTCCCCACCGCTAGGCCCAATACCCCCTTCCAGCCCGCTACCCCTCCAGCTTGGCGGCCCCCCCAACCACGGATGGGGGGGGGAGGCGGCGATTTTTTCTAATTTTGCTTCAGGCGGCAAAAAGTCTAGGGCCGGCGCTGGGTGACGGGGCGGGATGACGTCACCAACATCATGGACGTCGTGACGTCAGAGGGAGTCCCAATCCACCCCTCAGCGCTGCCTGGCACTGATTGGCCAGGCTGCGCAAGGGGTCTGGGGGGGACTGCGCGGCACGGCGCGTAGCGGTGGCGATCGGAAGTTACACGCAGCTAGCAAAGTGCTAGCTGCATGTAACAAAAAAAAAATTATGCAAATTAGCCCACCAAGGCCTGAGAAATCCTCCTGCGCGACATACCCCGAGCTCAACTCGGGATTATCGCCCAGGAGGTTAAAAACATTACTCAGAGGAGTAGTAGCTATTTGCCTGAGCATTCAGTGTACCAGGTGATAAGGAGCAAGGGTTTGTTCCATGGAGATGTCTTTTAGCACCAAGGCACTGCTACCTTGCTTCCCTCAGAGATGTGTATGCACCGTTGCTGTTGCACAACATCCGCTGGTATCCACCACTAAAGCAAGAAAGGTCCCTGGCTTATTCACCAATATTCGCCACTGCATGCCAGGCTCTCCTAACCCCATCGCTTCCTGTCGCTCTGCACAGACCCACCGGACCAGTTGGGACTGCTGCCGCTGCTTCCACTACCCAACCATCAAAGAGAGCAGCATAATATGTTGGCGCTTTATAAATACAATAAATAATAATAATAATAATAATTTCTTAAATCTGAATTGAAATCTTTCAGAAATGAGGTATAATTAAGTTTGAAAAATTTGGATATGTCACTTAATAATTTGATTCCCAAGTAACGAATGTGTGGGTTCTGAATTTGGATTTTAACCTCCCTGGTGGTCTATTAAAAACCGCCAGGGGGCAGCGCAGGCGTTTTTTTGTAATTTTTTTTTAAATCATTTAGCGAGCCTAGGGCTCGCTACATGATAGCTGCTGTGCAGCGGCATCCCCCTACCCTCTTCAATCGCCTCCGGCGATTGGCGATCAGGAAATTCCGTTCAAAGAACGGGATTTCCTGGAGGGCTTCGCCCGTCGCCATGGCGACGGGGCGGGTTGACGTCACTGACGTCATCGACGTTGTTACGTCATCGGTCGATCCACCCCTCAGCGCTGCCTGGTGCTGATAGGCCAGGCTGCGCAAGGGTTCTGGTGGGGGGGGGGGGGGGGCGGCGCGACAGCAAAAAAAAAATTGTGCAAATCGGCCCAGCAGGGGTTACTGCCAGGAAGGTTAAGCTATTTGGTCATGTTATTGTTCTGGTGATATGACCCAATTTATAGCTTCTGATATTTAAATTCAGTCCTGAAATTGTCTTAAAGCAGATCCGAGTAGAAAAACTAACTATAACAAGTAACTTTTCTATATATCTTATCTAAAGTTTAGATAGTTTACACAGCAAATCTAGCTGCAAACAGCTTTAATAGAATATGATTATTTCTTCCTGTGATACAATGACAGCAGCCATGTTGTTTGTAAACATTACACAGAGGCAGGCTTATCTGCATCTTGAGCAAAAGAACCTAATCCCCCCTCCTCCTCCCTCCTCCCCTCTGCCACTGACATCTCTGGCTAGTAATACCTCCTCCTCCTCCTGCCCACACTGAGCTCCCATGAGCCCTTGCTACTGCCTGAAAGTGCCTTGGCTCTCTGAAAACCTGTGGGCGTGGCTTGTTTAGTTTATAGGGAATTAGAGTATTAAAACCAAAACAAAAAAGTATTTGGCTTAAAGGATACCCCAACTGAAATGTGACATAATGAAATAGACATGTGTATGTACAGTGCCTAGCACACAGATAACTATGCTGTGTTCCTTTTTTTCTTTCTCTGCCTGAAAGAGTTAAATATCAGGTATGTAAGTGGCTGACTCAGTCCTGACTCAGACAGGAAGTGACTACAGTGTGACCCTCAGAAATTCCCCTTTTTTACCTCTTTCTTGCTCTCAGAAGCCATTTTCTGCTAGGAAAGTGTTTTATAGTTGGAATTTCTTATCAGTGAGGGTCACACTGTAGTCACTTCCTGTCTGAGTCAGGACTGAGTCAGCCACTTCCATACCTGATATTTAACTCTTTCAGGCAGAGAAAGAAAAAAAGGAACACAGCATAGTTATCTGTGTGCTAGGCACTGTACATACACATGTCTATCTCATTATGTCACATTTCAGTTGTGGTATCCTTTAAGGAATGCCCTATAAACAATAGGAAAGGAGCACAATTATGCAATGTGTAAAAGTTCATCTCGGATCCACTTTAAATTCATTCAGGGACATTATTAGATTAGGCCAAAAGGTGTGTAGGGATGATAAAGTTATCAGTAAGTTCCAATTAAGGATTTAATTAACTATGCAAAGGCTGTTTACAAAATATGACAAAGGGATAACTAACACAACTACTTACACTCAGAAAAGTATTTTTAACTCTCCTACAAATATATAACTAACATATGCACTATGCTAAATATATATAATTTTAACCAAAGAATAACTTCGTTTCGGTATTCAAGGAGCAGGCACACAAGCAGTAATTTTTTATCATCAATAGGCAACAGGCAGGCATGCCCCCATTGTTTCAGGTACAGAGCAAAGGAACATGGCCTTCCTGGCCATCAGTCATCACGCATAGAGATCCCCAGAAAAATGTAAGCAAAGTATGCTTTTCATATCTCAGCCTTAGTTCGGTGTTCCTCAACCAAGTATCCTGACCCATCTTTTATAAGATCTGTTTCCAAAGCGTTTTGGATTTAAATTTGTATCACTAGTGACCTGTTATCAAGCTTCCAGTTTTTCAAGTCTTATTTCCTTTGTATAGTTTTTATATTACACTACTGCTTTAGGGTCCCAAATGCATTCCTTTTACACTTACTGGTAATTACATAGAGGCCTTTTTATGCCTGGAATGTTTGTTCCCATGAGGTATGTGGATACTACAATAATTATTAAGAATTTGTTTAAAGAGGAGCTGTTAGGTATAGGGTCTCAGAGAAAATAAACACATATATCAGTAGCTAAAGATTGGCTGTACTTACATTACATATGCATTTCACTGTCCACGTTTGGATTTCACAGAATTTGTATATAGTATATGCAGAGATAGATGCTCCTGACAGCTCATGGCAGGCTCCATGTTTGTGAAGCCAAATGTGTCGTCATGTCCTGCCTGCTTCTGATCACAGATAAGCTTGTTCTTGAACAACACGGTGTGCAGTGAATATTAATGAGCCATGTGGCTAGGAACAATAGCTGACTCCTGCAGTGTAGTCTGCCCGGAGATTTATCAGTGCTACGCTCTGGACTGATTACACAAGCTGCTGTACCGTCTCATTAGCAGCCGAGGGGAGGGCCCCAGAATGCTTTGCAGTTTAGCTGCGGCTTGCGTCTTTATGGGTCTATAACAGACATTAAGATAAGCACACATCAAAGGTAACTGAAATGTTTATCTTCACTAATGGCTTTTTAGCTTCCTTCTAAACTGTTTAACACAGGAGAATAGAGGTTTAAATTAGCTTCTGCAGCCTGACAGTTACTCTTTAAAAGTTTGCTATTTACTTTCCTTCTCTTTATTCTAGAGTTTGTTCTCCAAGTCCACAATAGGTCAGAGCTGTTCCAACTCTACCACACTGGATTAAAGGCATTAATTACTGACTTATAAAAATGAATGGGGCTTACAAAATGCATTGTCTTGTGACTCCCGACTGCCAACCCGCAAGTGATCCACCGGTCAGATCTACTCAACCCGAGTGACTCTGATCCCCCAGTGATCCCATTGTTTGCGCCGCTCCCCTGACTGCTGCATGGCGTCACGCATGTGCTACTCGTTGTCCCTCTCTCGCCAGCCCACATAGCAACACAGCACGTCATCAGTTACACACGTGTTCAGGCCGGCCCAACAATGACACCCAAGATGATCAGGTCTTGATCCCCAACGGGCGACATCCGTCAAAGGTGTGTATGCACTTTTAAGCTGTTAGTAATTATTTTATTACACTAGGTACCTACAAGTATAATTTCTGCATCCCAGTCTGCAAGGCTTTGTGAGTCCCTAGGCTGTATATACTGAGAATATGGTTTTGGCAAACATCATCATGGTTTTTGCTCACTTTTACCTTGCTCTTTTGTAGAAATAGGCTTATTAAGGACTTATGGAGGGAGAGAGGTACTGTGGATAAACACCTGAGAGAAAATGGTTACTGATGTCCGTACAAATAACGAGACGGCACACCACTGGCTGCAAATTACTTGCTGTGTATTGTGGAACAAGTACACTACATGTAACGGATTGAAATCCTTCATCAGGTGTAGAACAGCGGTTGAACGTACATACACAGGTATAAATACAAATGCAAGAGTGGGCAACGTCACCCAACAATCAATTATTTTGCCCATCAAACACTTGCTATTATATGCTATTATAAAATGCTATTATAAAGGGGGACACAATTTGTCACCACCACACAGGACAGAGAATCATCATTAAGGGGAGACATTATTGCTCCACAGCATGGGTTGTATACGGGCTTAAAGGAATGGTACAAGCTAGTAAAAAAAAAGGATCCACTTACCTGGGGCTTCCTCCAGCCCGTGGCAGCCATCCTGTGCCCTCGCTGCAGCTCTGGTGGCTCCTGGTCATCTCCGCTGGCGCAGCCGACTTTACCAGGTCGGGTTCCGGGTTGACTTCTTCTGCGCTCCACCACGCGGGTCACGTGGTCTCTCCGACATCATCAGGACGATACTGCGCAGGTCGGCTGCACCAGCAAGGTCGGCTGCACCAGCGGAGAACACCGGGAGACACCGGAGCTGCGGCGAGGGCACAGGACGGCTGCCACGGGCTGGAGGAAGCCCCAGGTAAGTGGATTTTTTTTACTAGCTTGGATGTTTCCTTTAAATGCCCAGGTGGGCTCAAGTATGTAGAAGAAACTACAAGACATGTAAGGACACGTATACAGGAGCACAAAAGTGCAATCAGCAAGCATGCAGAGGGTGAGAAAAATTATGATGTACCTGTAGCCAGACGCTTTTATGAAGCAGGCCATAATGCTGCACAGTTAAGGTGGTGCGTGTTAGAGGCCCTAAACCAATCTAACAATGGTGGCAATCTGGAGAAACTATTAAAACAAAAAGAAGCCAGATGAATACATTCCATGGACATTGTAGCCCCTAGAGGCATGAATGAGAGGTTATCTCTCAAATGTTTTTTGTAATGGCTCGTGCAATATGACCTGTATTATTTTATGTGTTGTAAATATGTTGGTTCTTGCATGCTATTTTAATCCCATTTTTTTACAGGTGGTTTTGTGGCTGGTTTTGTGGCTGTTAAGCTTGGGGGTGTATTCTCCACGGTCAGCACGTGATGCATAAGCTGACAGGAAGGAGGTACACACACCAGCACAAGGAATCAGGATATCCCCAGTTTAGTGGAGGAGAGGACTGACTCCGATAGGAGATTGTGGCGCACAGAGCCGGTGCAGATCCGAACAGCCACAAACAATACTTTCGTGATAATGTCTCAGCGCAAAGTAGCGCTGAGCGCATAAACCAGAACTGAGGAGATCAGGGCAGGTAGACAGAATGAACGCTTGCTTAACTAGCCACTACTTAGTGACAGCAAGCGTCCACAACAAGACAGACTGGAATGAGGCAGCCAATGCGTTTGCAGCGATGGCGTGCCTCACAAAGACAGGACAGGATAGTCAGGAAATAGCAGGATCAAGATAGATGAACGTAACACAGACAAATATACAATAAGTATGTTTTCCTAGCGTATTACAATTACAGCTATCAATGAAACTATTTGTAACGTCTGACTAACATATGTATATATCGGCAATGAACCGATATATGACATAAGCAGGAACACTGACTAGCACTGGAGCAATACAGGGAACAGGACTCAGAAGGATTCGCTATCTCTTCGCAGAGATGAACGCAATCCACAAACGGTAACAGGACAGGATTCAGAAGGATTCGTTATCTCCTCGCAGAGATGAACACAATCCACAAACAGGACCAGGAACAGGATAACTAGCTCAGCACGGGGGATCACGATACGCGCAACCACCAAAACGTGCTGGAACTGACTAACTGAACACAGGATATAAACAGTTCGTGTACGTATATATCAGCGTCACTGATGTATCAACGTAACACGAATACAAGGAAAATAATAAACGTGCAAGTATGCGTATATATTGGCGATGAACCAATATATGACACGAAACAAGCAAAGTAACAACTTCTAGAAACAAGAGCAGAACTAGGAGGACTCGCTGACCCCTTCGCAGGAGTCAGCGCAGTCCACACGGACTAGGAACGAGGTGGGGCACGAGCAGAGTAACAGACAGAATCTGAGACTATGGTAGCCCATCAAGCATTGCAGGAAGCAGTTCTTTATACTGAGGTCATCCAATGGGAGCAGACCTGCAGATTCCCACACAAGTGAATGGTAATTAATCACAGGCTGACAGCAGGAAAAGGCAGACAATGATATGCAGCCTGCAGGAAAGGGATTGCCCCTCCATTGCAGCAGACAATGTTTGTTTACACAAAAGCATATTAAACTGTCATTAACTGCAGAGCGACTGCAGATGGAATCAGCAACTAGTTTAAGTGCAAACCAAACTATGCAAGCAAATGCATGTAATGACATCAGAACTGCTTGGGTTGCAATACCACTGCAGTCAGCAGTAAATGCTGCAGAAGCAATCATAACAGTACCCCCCCTTAAACGCGGCCTCTGGACGCCTATAAAAACTGACATATTTCTCCTGAACCACCCAAACCAAAAAATCAGAAGTGGAAAATCCAGCAAACTGATCTGACTGAAAATTCATGAAGGTCGGATCAGCCCGACAAAACCAAATTCCTGAATCAGTCTCACCAAAACTAGACCAATTGGAACCAGAACCTACCGAACCATGCCCTTCAGCACTACAAGCCTCAGTGTGATACCCATCAGAACCACGACTTCCAGAAAAAAACCCCAAGAAACTCTCTGAGCGATACCCACCGCCTTCCAGGGACTGTCCAAAAACGCCAAAGCCTTTGCAATGCCCACCGGAACTGTCCTTACCAACACAAAACCCACTGTTGAACCAGTCCAAGGTACCAGGACAAGTTTCCTCAGAGATCTCCCAGAACACTTGGAAGCTCCAAAGAGATCCCCACAGGTCAGAACGCCCCTTAGGCTCACATGGAGAACTATCAAGAACCCTTATGGAACCCAGGGCAACTCCAGAGTCAGGGTCACAAGGACAAACATCAAGATCAGGGCTTTTAGGGACCAGAACCATCTCCGGGCATGCAGGCCAACCGGCAACATCAGAACATGTCTCCACTAGGGAAGCACGTGAGCACGCTAACACAGACACATCTGGGCACTCTGGCATACGAAGCACATCTGGGCACACCGGCACAAGAGAAACCTCTGGGCATGTCAAGGAACTGCGAACCTCAAAGTCAGTCAAGACAGGACCGAAACCAGAACTGGGCAAAAAAAATTCATCATGACTAGACTTCACAGTTACTGGATTCTCACTAAAAACTGCAGGATCAGACTTAGATGTCGCTGATTCCAGCAAGGTTATTAACAAATCATGTTCAGGGGCATTTACAAGACAGGGCAAATCTTCTGATGTATGCACTGAACTAGACAGGGTTCCCATAGCTTCTTCTGGACTAGACAGAGACTCATCAAATACACTGGATTGGAGCTCATGAAGGGCTGCAAAACAAGTCAATATTGCAGCAATCCCCACTGAACTAGGCAAAACTGAGAAACTCACTGGACATGAAGGGGACTCTGGAACTACTGCCACACCGGGCAGAAAACCAGAATTTTCCAGGATACAGGGCTGGGTTTCAGAAACACTCATTAACCCGGACTGAAATTCTGAGATTTCTATTATTTTTTCCAGCGAGTCAGAATTATCCATGTTACAGGGCAATACTTCTGAAACATTCAGAGGACAGGGCTGAAGTTCCCTGACTACTGTGAGATCAGAGAGGGACTCAACATCTTTAGCTAAATCAGACTGTGTACAGGGCAAGGTATCAAAAACGCTTGCTGACAAAGACAATGTTTCAATAGCTTCTGCTTCACTGGGCAGAGATTCATCAAGTTTTATTAGAGCAGACTGTAATTCCAAAACAGCTGCTAAACAAGTGAATACTACTGCAACACCCACTGAAGTAAGCAGTGACTCAGACTCCTCTACTAGAGGATCTGAAGTATCCAAAGTACTGGGTGAAGCATAAGACTCTGCGACCACAGCTTCACTGGACAGGATCACTGAACAGGCCATATTGCAGGGCAAAACCATGGAAGCACCTGCTGGACAGCATAATGATTCTGTGACCTGAGCTTCATTGGGAAGATCTACTGCACAATTCATGGTACAGGGCAAATTTACTGGAACATTTTCTGAACAAGGTAATAATTCTACGATTTCAGGTTCACATAGCAGATGCTCTGAGCTATTCACGAAACTAGAGCGAGGTGTAGAGACAGGAAGATCAGGACACAAAGTTTGTGCATCTGAAGCACTATTCAATTGTAAAATTGGAAAATTCAGATGCTGGGGTTCTGAGGTTTCTAGACAGGATTGCTGGGACTCAGAAACTAATGTAGTGCATCTATTGGCATCTGCTGGATCAGACAGGAGTTGAACTTTATTAACACAGGTAAATTCTACAGAAGTGTTTGCAGAGGCAGGCAAAGATTTTCTAATGTCTGTTTCACTGAACAAAGACTCATGAGTACTGGCTAGGCTGGACTCAGAAGTCAGCAAGACCTCTGGGTCCTCTGCTGAGAAATTTGTGCAGGGCAAGGTTAAAGAGGAGCTGTTAGGTATAAGGTCTCAGAGAAAATAAACACATATATCAGTAGCTAAAGATTGGCTGTACTTACATTACATATGCATTTCACTGTCCACGTTTGGATTTCACAGAATTTTTATATAGTATATGCAGAGATAGATGCTCCTGACAGCTCATGGCAGGCTCCATGTTTTTCTGTCAAATGTGTCGTCATGTCCTGCCTGCTTCCTGATCACAGATAAGCTTGTACTTGAACAACACAGTGTGCAGTGAATATTAATGAGCCATGTGGCTAGGAACAATAGCTGACTCCTGCAGTGTACTCTGCCCGAGATTTATCAGTGCTAAGTGATTACAAGCTGCTGTAACGTCTCATTAGCAGCCGAGGGGAGAGCCCCAGAATGCTTTGCAGTATGGTATGCGGCTTGCGTCTTCTTAAGAATAAACAGCCTTGCTGATAAGCACACATCAAAGGTAACTGAGATTTTTATCTTCACTAATTGCTTTTGGGCTTCCTTCTAAACTGTTTAACACAGGAGAATAGAGGTTTAAATTAGCTTCTGCAGCCTGACAGTTACTCTTTAAGGAAGTATTAGTAATTTCTGTCTTACTGGGAAGTAACACTGAGTTATCCATGGTACAGGGTGGAATTACAGGAACTCCAATTTCACACAAAAGGAGCTCTGAATCACTCGCTGAATCAGCCAAAGGTGCTGAAGCAGGCGAGTCATCAGCAACTGAGGAAGTGGAACAATCTCCAATTGACAGTGTGTCTTCCCTGGTATCAACTGATTGAATCGCATAAAAATCGTCCAAAATCATTCTCCACACATCGATCAATGGAGCCACAAAGTCATACCCACACACACCAGTCTTTATTAGGTTATAAGCCGACTTAATGCATGCATTCAATACTAATTCACTTTTTGCACTGTAAAACTGACAAAATGAACTTGCATCTTTCTTCCATTCATAGACCAGGGCTTCCATCTCTCCTTTCTCAAATGGAGGATCCCATGCATATTTAACAGCTGAGCATTCAGGTTGATCACAGTTTGCAAATGTGTTTGTGGCAGAAACATACATTGGGTTATTTAGCAGGCGATTGGCCGATTTCTTATTCCTAAGGATCTCCAATACCTGTAGCAAGTGTTGAACTGTAGTGTATGCAAATTTCCCTTGCTGACCGAATAAATTGATCTGTTCAATACTCTGTAATATATCTTCATAATCATATTCAGATAATTCATTTAAACAAGAACTTTTATTTTCCCTGGCTAGCAATGAAAGTTCATTAGTAGTTTCATAGGTCCATTTGACTCCCCTGAATGGTGACTGAATTTCATTATCTGCTAATGGCGGAGTCTCATTACAAATCTGATGCGCAGTCGCTAAGGGCAACGACTCCGCTGATTGTAACGCTTTTCTTTTGGAGCGTTTACGTTTGGCTTTAGACCCTGCTGCCTTAGGTGATTCATTCAAAGCAGAAGAAAAGTTATCAGAACAATTATCTGCTTGCTGATTATTTTTGTAGGCAGTAGAAGGAGCAGCTGATTGACAAGCTGCCAGGAGCTTATCAAAAGGGCTAGGCAAATCGGTTTTGCGCAGCCAGTTATGGATCACAAACGCTAGAAATTCCAGCGGTCTTTCTTTCAAATTCGTATGATCCAAGACATCGTACGCCCACTGGAACAAATTTCCCTTAAACAAAACATAAATTAACTGGGGGGCCCACGTTGAAACAGGAGTAGCCTGGAGCTCGGGATTGGCCAAAAACCTGGTACATTCAGAAAAAACTCATTTTCTGTTTAAGAATTAAGTTTCTCAAATTTCTTAAAGGAACAGGAACCATAACAAACAGTGTCATTTTTGCTGGAAACCCCCCCCACAATGGGGATTGGTAATGGGGCTACCATAATGTTAAGCTTGGGGGTGTATTCTCCACGGTCAGCACGTGATGCATAAGCTGACAGGAAGGAGGTACACACACCAGCACAAGGAATCAGGATATCCCCAGTTTAGTGGAGGAGAGGACTGACTCCGATAGGAGATTGTGGCGCACAGAGCCGGTGCAGATCCGAACAGCCACAAACAATACTTTCGTGATAATGTCTCAGCGCAAAGTAGCGCTGAGCGCATAAACCAGAACTGAGGAGATCAGGGCAGGTAGACAGAATGAACGCTTGCTTAACTAGCCACTACTTAGTGACAGCAAGCGTCCACAACAAGACAGACTGGAATGAGGCAGCCAATGCGTTTGCAGCGATGGCGTGCCTCACAAAGACAGGACAGGATAGTCAGGAAATAGCAGGATCAAGATAGATGAACGTAACACAGACAAATATACAATAAGTATGTTTTCCTAGCGTATTACAATTACAGCTATCAATGAAACTATTTGTAACGTCTGACTAACATATGTATATATCGGCAATGAACCGATATATGACATAAGCAGGAACACTGACTAGCACTGGAGCAATACAGGGAACAGGACTCAGAAGGATTCGCTATCTCTTCGCAGAGATGAACGCAATCCACAAACGGTAACAGGACAGGATTCAGAAGGATTCGTTATCTCCTCGCAGAGATGAACGCAATCCACAAACAGGACCAGGAACAGGATAACTAGCTCAGCACGGGGGATCACGATACGCGCAACCACCAAAACGTGCTGGAACTGACTAACTGAACACAGGATATAAACAGTTCGTGTACGTATATATCAGCGTCACTGATGTATCAACGTAACACGAATACAAGGTAAATAATAAACGTGCAAGTATGCGTATATATTGGCGATGAACCAATATATGACACAAGACAAGCAAAGTAACAACTTCTAGAAACAAGAGCAGAACTAGGAGGACTCGCTGACCCCTTCGCAGGAGTCAGCGCAGTCCACACGGACTAGGAACGAGGTGGGGCACGAGCAGAGTAACAGACAGAATCTGAGACTATGGTAGCCCATCAAGCATTGCAGGAAGCAGTTCTTTATACTGAGGTCATCCAATGGGAGCAGACCTGCAGATTCCCACACAAGTGAATGGTAATTAATCACAGGCTGACAGCAGGAAAAGGCAGACAATGATATGCAGCCTGCAGGAAAGGGATTGCCCCTCCATTGCAGCAGACAATGTTTGTTTACACAAAAGCATATTAAACTGTCATTAACTTCAGAGCGACTGCAGATGGAATCAGCAACTAGTTTAAGTGCAAACCAAACCATGCAAGCAAATGCATGTAATGACATCAGAACTGCTTGGGTTGCAATACCACTGCAGTCAGCAGTAAACGCTGCAGAAGCGATCATAACAGTGGCAGTCCATTGTCAGAAGTGCCAGAATCACGGTCTGTTATTTGATTTTGTCTTTTGGCAGCCAATAAGGAGTGCCATATGACCCTTATTCATTGTGCAATTCAATATTCTATTGGGACTAAGGGTTGTGTTTGATGGGTGGAGTAATTGATGGTTGGGTGGGGTTGCAATGTAGTGCGCACCTACCGGCCACAGAGGATGTTTTATGTCACATGGGGAGTCCAGTGCGGTTAGAGGCCCATCACACCTCACAATACAGTCCAATCAATAGCAACGTTCCACATAGGACTCAACCCTTCAAACAGTAATGTACAGTGTCATATTTATTTGTGCATAGCGGTCACACAGCACACTGAACAGCACAAGGTTTCGGGCAAAGGCCCTTTCTCAAGTGCTCAAGTGATCTGGTGAAACCATGTGAATATAAAACCATACTAACACATCACACCCAAATCATTGGGGGGTGGGCACATGCTTGAAAATACATTACCCCTTATCAGGTCAGAGAGTGGCAAATGTAATCATAAGAAGCATCTGAGACTGAAATCTTCGTTGAGGCCATGAGGTGACTGAGTCCCCAGCTTCTCCATCCACCAGGCCTCACATCTAAGCAAGGTTGGTCTGGTCTAACATGTTGAGAAAATGAGTCGTATCTTTAAAACATATTTCATCAGCTTTCACAATCGGTTGCAACCACGTGTCTACATAAATCCCCAATGGCTCCAACAAGGAGTCCACCGCAGACACAATGGGGGGGAGGAAACAGATCTTTATGCACCTTCGGCAAGGTGTAAAACACTGGGACCCTTGGTGATTCCTTTATCAAAACCCCCCTCAGATCTTTGCTGATTATACCCGTATCTATTGCGTCATTCAATAGTTCATCAATCTCAATCTGGGTAAACACCTATACATACTCTGGTCACTCAATTGCCGTTTGATCTCATGAATATAGTCTGTGCGATTGGCAGGGGTTGCCCACTCTTGAATTTGTATTTATACCTGTGTATGTACGGTACGTTTTGCTGTTTTACACCTGATGAAGGATTTCAATCCGTAACATGTAGTGTACTTGTTCCACAATACACAGCAAGTGATTTGCAGCCAGTGATGTGCCGTCTCGTTATTTGTACGGACGTTTCCAAGGCCATGTGGGCAATCTGGCTGAGACTTGGCACCGGCACATAGTCAGGTTTGTCCTGCTTATTTCCTTTTAAAGAATACCAGTTGCCTGGCAGTCCTACTGATCTATTTCGCTGCAACAGTGTCTGAATCACACAACTGAAACAAGCATGCAGCTAATCCAGACTGTAGTCTGAGCACCTGATCTGCATGCTTGTTTAGGAACTATGGCTAAAAGTAATAGAGGCAGAGGATCGGCAGGACAGCCAGGCAATCTGTATTGTTTAAAACAAAATAAATATGTGGCCTCAAAGCCTCCATATACCTCTCACTTCAGGTATCCTTTAACAAAAGTTTAGATAATCTCTAAGGCTTCCCTTTAGAAAGGGAGCTCATTTCCGTAAAACAAAGCACTTGGATTCATTTTAGAGGGTTTATAGTACTTTAATGTGTAATACAACAACTAGATTTATCAATACATTTTATATGGTACTCCCCTTCCTGCAGTATTATACTCTGACTTCTGACTTGCATTAATGAAATGTTCCTTTTGAAGACGTTGTTGAAAATAAGGAATGCAATGTGGATTAACATGAATTTATTAATTGCACATGTCATCAATGACTTCTCCCATGTTTGAGCCATCTGTTCCTCTTTTTACTGGAATACTGTGTGCACGATTCTGGGAGACATATGAACAGGTATTATCGGAACAGAGATTGCAATTGCACTTTACTGGAACTGTTTGATTCAAACGGTGTGATCACTACGTTGTCACAATATTCTGGAGTCCCTTTCAGTATATTATTATAATTGACTGTGTGTGTGTGTGTGTGTGTGTCATTTTATTAGGTGTTGGAATAAAGTTTTATGGCTTGTCTCTTACACCTTATGATTGGATGTGCAGATAGACTTTATCATTTTTGTGTGTGTTCGTTTTAACCCTTAGAGAGGGACTACAGCATGTGCCAAGTGGCAGTGTCGGGAATAGTGAGCTATTGCCTTATCTATCATCGTATTTCTGTAAATGTTCTCATTTATCCAGAACTTGGTATATGCAAAGGGAAAAAAATATAAGGCACCTTTTTGTGTTCTAAAAGGCAAGAGGATGGTAGTACTTATTATACACTTGTACGTTGTTTGAATGACTATTGTTTGGATGCCGAGTGTATCATCTTCAAACCCTTAAGCAGCCACATATAGTAAAACTTCATGTGTGCTGCAGGGTCAATCTTTTCCTGATGCTGGGGAAATGTGCTTTCCCCAGGCTGCCAGGCTAAGCATAGAGCGGCGCAGAGAGCTGTCATAGTTACCTGTGTGGACGACTGGATCTTCCTTCACCTGTGGCGTTTCACTCCCGACATCCATTTCTGGTTCCCGATCACATGATATGACATGTGATCATGATCCCAAGCATGATGTCAGGGTTGTAGTGCTGCCCAGTGGAGGAACAGGGGTGGTGGACGAGTCTCTTCCCTTCCAACACCCCTCATCCACCACCGGGAGGCATTGCTACACTGGCATCATCTGCTGGGTTCGGTAATCTGTTATCTCATGTGACTGGGACTTACAAGAGGATGCCGGGAGTGTATTTGGTGGAAGAAGAGAGAAAAGACGTTCCAGACGTTCAAACAGGTAACTATGACAGCTCCCAGTGCCAGCTCTGCATGGCTGCATCTAATTTAGCCGGCAGCGGGTTCCCTTCCCACATGAGATAATGTGAGCAGGGTTGTTAAAAGGTTAATGCCTAATACACACCTTGCAATTTCCCATCAGATCAAGGGGTCAAATAGATAGTTTCCAACATATCCAATCTGATTTCTGATCGGTTTTCGATCACTTCTGTATAAATCAATCAGAAAAATTATCAGAAATTAGACCTGTCGCAAATTATTAATTCGACCCATCGATCCGAAATTGCATGGTATGTACTAGGCATAAAGCAACTTGACTAGAGTGATAAAAGAACATTTCATGTTAATGATAAGTGCTGTTGAAGGTCCCCTCCCCAATCTGGATCAAGTGAACAGTAGACCAACCTACAGTGCTCTTTGCCTATACCTACTTATTTTATCTGGACAAGTCCAGTTTTTCAGTTCTGTAACTAAGCAGCAGGACATATCAAAGTAAACATGGTTTGATGACCATGGTCAGATTAGATGTAGGTCTCCAGTGAAGTTTTATGTGCTTTTCTTCTGAATATTTTAAACTTTATAGGTATATTTATCAATAGGCAAAACAAAATTACAAACAAATTCTTCACTGTCATCCATAGCTCTTCTCTGGATGGTCCTTGGTCTATTAAGCAAGGACTAAAGAATGCCTCATGTAATGCAATTGAGAGTGAATTAGTAGCTTGCATTACACTTGACACTTGACCCTTGCATTACTTTTCCACTTGTCCACCTTTTAGCTTCCAACTAGCCAGCAAAGAAAAAATGCATGTAAACATAGTTGTAAATAAGCAGAAAATTTGCATATGAGGATTTGTTTGTTTAGTTTGACCTGCCAGAGTCCCACTTGTTTAATGTATAATAGAAATAGTTTAATACTTTAATGCATGATAGAAAAAACTTTTATATATTGAATTTTGTACTCTTTCTGTGGGAGAAATGGAAGTACTGCACAATCTTAAACCAAACTCTCCAGAGTGAGAAATACATTATTTCTCAGTTTTTACCAATCCCAGTTTAAAAATAAAACATGCTACTGTAGAGAAAAGACACACATTTCATTTGGCTATTTCTCCTGTTTTTTCATACATTTTAAAGATTTTTTTTAGATGTTCCTGGCACAATTTATGGTGATGATATTTGTTTCTGAAATAAAGGTGGATTTTTTGCTACAGTTTGTACCCCTTGCTTAGAATGGCCATGGCCTTTGTGGCCTTGCCTGAAATCTGGCCACGATTGAAAGTATCATTGTTCTCTAATGATTTTACCATTAACCACTTTAGCTGCAGAGATGTGAGTCTCACGTCTGCGGCTGGTGCTGCTGCAGTCGCAGGCATGAGAGGCTCATGTCCCTGCAGTTTTGGGGGCCTGTAATCACGACGGTCCCAGTGACAGGGGGGATTGGTGGCAGGGGACTAAAGTCCCCTGAGCCAATCCATGCATGTCTGCCGAGAATGATCACTGTTATTGTTCAAAAACCGTGATCATTCTTAAATAGTGGCGCCGCGCTGCCTCCCACTCGCTCATTACTGCCACTCCCACCGCTGACCATTAGATTAATGATTCATTCCCTTTCATTCATCTCCTTTCTAGGCCACCATGATCGCAAGCATCAATGAGATGCCTGCGTCACTTCCGAAGTAACACTGAAACGCATTACTTCCTATTTAGCATATTTACTGTACGCTTATAGGAAATGTGAAAAAATATGTGCGAGGACATCTTGTGGCCAAATAGTAAAATTACAACTACATACAATAGGAAATACATTTTTTTATATGTATGTCAAGAGAGTATATTATTATTAAATGATGGTCTTGTGATTAGTGATGGATGGAAAACTGAAAAAATGCACCTTTATTTCCAAATAAAATATTCCCACCACACATTGTATTAGGGATATTATTTAAATGTTGCAATAACCAGGACAAATGGGCAAATGAAATGTGTGGCTTTCATTCACAGTTTTATGTTTTATTTTAAAACTATAATGGACAAACCTGAGAAATAATGATTTTTTTTCTTATTATTCCCGTTAAAATGCATTTAGAATAAAATAATTCTTAGCATAATGTACCACCCAAAGAAAGCCTAATTGGTGGCGAAAAAAACCAAGATATAGATATTTTGTTGAGATAAGTAGTGATAAAGTTATTGAGGAATGAAAGGAGGAGTAAAAATTCCTCTCGTCCATGAGGTGAAAACAACCCAAAGTAGCAGCAGTATATGGATTTTATGATTTTACAACACCTTTCAGCCCTAACAAAATAAAGAACCCCTAAAACATGAAACACATTTGTAATGTTTCATATTTTGGGGATGTAAATCAAAAGCATATTTAATAAGCATGAAATCTAATAAATTAATAAAGATGATGAATCACAACACCTTCCATTATTCTTATTCAAAAGGCAGCTTTTTCGGCATTCTATAGATTACCGTATATACAACCTCCACCCTTGCATAGTAAAAACGATTACAGTATCTACACCCTCCTGAATGCTGTGATCACAGCTACCTTCTAAAACACAACTTCTGTTCTTTTGTGTGGGAAGAAAAGTTTTTGGATTCAGTGTACCGTAATGAACAAAAGATGTTTCAAACAAGACAGGCTGATATGTTATCTTGTCCCCTAAGTACAGCCAATCAATTTCGCTGTGGCATACCGAAACCGTATGATGAATAACAGCTCAGCAAGACTCCATCTAATATGCTGAAAATATGTTATTGTGCACTTTCTAAATCAGGATAACAATTTGACTCTGGAGAGGTCAGTCAACTTTTTCTTCTTTCCCCTTTACTTTATGGTATGTTATATATATGTTTAAATCTGGAATACATAGACCAGTTTGACTGGGGCTAATCTGTCGAAACTGGAAATCTGACATATTTGTGAAGTACTGCAGCTGATAAAGAATAGAATGAAAATTGCTTGTCAGAAGGTATCAAAATACCATTGTTAAAAATGCCTGAGAGAGCAGAAACATCCAGGGGAATGTTGTAGATTTGTTGCAGGCCACGCATATTATGAGATTCCTGCATAATGATGATGGGGGGACAGTTATTATTAAATCACATCTAAAAGGTGATCACTTACATGTTCTGTTGGTTCCCAGAGCTCTATCGATGTTCTTCTGTACAACCCTGTTAAAGTGAACCTGTATTTGCATTTTATTTTCTTGTAAGTGAAATCATATGTAGTGCTGCTCGAATCTACCTCAGTTCAGTTCAAGGCGAGTTTGTGTGAACTGGGCCCAAAATTTGGGCGCAAAACCATAAGCTGATCTTCCCTGGAATCAGAAGAGATGGCATTTGGTAGCATATTTGGCAGCACTGCACCCTTCCTCTTCCAGCTGGAACATCCAATCTAAGCAGATCAAGATGCACAGCTTCACATATATATACATAGTGTAAAAGCTTCACATATATATATATATAGTGTAAACAATAAATGATCACGGAGGCAACAGTCCCATAAAACGGTGACAAAGAAAAAAAGGAAACAGAAATCATATGACATAAATATAAGTCCTTGCGGTCCTTGTTGCAAAAAACAAAACCACACTGGTCCTAGTGATAACTCACCAAAAACAATTCAGTCACAGCAAATGACAGATATATAAAAGACTCCTCCCATTCAGGGCTGAGCCAGACACCTGGATGGTAATCAGTCAAATCAACTCTTCAAATATTACAAAAAGCTGGACTTAACTATTTGATAAACATTTTTTAAAAACAGGTACAAATTAGTAATATTAGTAATAAAAAATAAATATCCAAGCTTTAGTTCAAGCCTTCCGGTACTCTCATAAGTCATACTCAGATAGAAAATCCACTTTGCTATGATAATGGTTACTGAACAAAACACTTTTTCAATACCCTCAAAGGAAAAGGATTTAATGTCCCCACCATGTATTTAGGCAAATCGTTAAGCTAAGTTAGAGATTACTAGTGGTATGAGAGGGCCCAAATAATGTTCTGCAATCCATTGTCAAAGCGGTGCAGCCCACATGTTGGGGTCAACTCATAAAGCATTACCGCATGCGGTAATGCTGAAAACAGCTGACTTTACTGAGCAGTTAGCAAATGTCAATTCATAAAAGCTGTTATCGCATCAAAAACTGAAATTACCAAGCAGTGCGGTAAATTACCGACTTGTGAGGTAAACACCTCCAACACATGTCAGTAAATGTCAATTCATAAAGATTAGAGCAGGCGGTAATGGAATGAAGAATACCGCCTGCTTTGAAGAGGTGATAAGAGAGTGATAAGAGCAAAGTTAAGGGAGAAGCTGTGAGATCTCCCAGGCAGCAGCAAGGAGAGTGGAACAAACAAGGCTTCCTGTGAATACCTTAGGCTGTGCGTTTAACCTCTTGCGTTCCTGCTTTTAAGATGTGTATTTCACATCACAAAGCATGGCATGTGTAAATTTTCTTGAAGTTCTTCTACGCTGTGGCAATTAAAAAAATTGTTAAAGGACTTCCGAGGCCAAATGTCAAAAAAAGTTAAATACCTGCATCACTTTTGTAGGCACGGAGGACGCCGTCCGCACCCTCCGTGCCGTTCTGCCGGGTCCCCGCCTATGCGGACTGCGCAGCCGCGGCCAGCTCATGCGGCCATGTTAGTGCAGGCAGGAGAGCCCGACCCGTGCCGTGAGGTCGGTAGCCAGCCCGGGGGGTTATTGAGCGGCGAGGACCTGGCGGAATGGCACAGAGGGCACGGACGACGTCCTCCGTGCCTACAAAAGTGATGCAGGTATTTCACTTTTTTTGACATTTGGCCTCGGAAGTCCTTTAAGAAAGACTAATAGATGCAGCGCAGATTCAGGGCAAACAGAGGCAGTATAACAAAACATGCACATCTAAAGGGAAGTTGGGGATGCCTCTTAGTGCTGTCTCTGCACAGAGAACAAGAATGTAACAAAACTCTTCTCATTACCGACACTTCCATCGCAGCTGTGAAAATTTTTATGAATTAGCACACAAACGTCTAAAATACCGAATGCAGTATTTTCCTGAGGAGATTTTTTTTACAACAAAGCCTTTTATGGATTTACCCCATTGTATCCGACAAGTAGAACATCCGATAACATATACTACATATCGACTATTACAATTAATAAATTCTCCGATTGGGTACGTGCTGCAATTAGAGAAGGAAACCACTTATCGACCCCTCTCATGAACATTACAATATTGTCAGGTCGAGTAACTAGAGGTGAAAGATCCTGTAATCGATAGCCAGTTGCATGGAGCAGAACCAGAGGATGTGTATAGACGGTGAGAGAGAGGACAGATCCTAGAGAGGGAGCTCTCCTAGAGGCAAACCTACAGTATATTCCTATGAATATGCAAACCTATGTTCCTGAATTTGGCGTAATTTGTCATCAGCAGTTTAGCACACAGCACGGGTAAATTCCGCTTAATAATATCAACTATTCAACTATTCTAGTATATCCAGCACTGTATGAGGTGATTTTTATTATGATTATTTATTATGATTCATTTACATCCCCACCATTATTTTTGTGTTGTTTTAAATTGTTTTTAGTTACTCTTTAGATCAGTGGCGTAATTATAATTCATGTGGCCACCCAGTGAAACTTTGATGGGGCCCCTCCCCCAATGTTCACTTCCCTTGCCTCCCCTTTGTGCCCTTTATGGCCTTGGGGCCCATCTCACAAGGGTCATATGACAAGTGTGGCCATCATGATATTCACACCCATAACAAGTGTAGCCACAAAGACACCTGATCTAAAGTATAGTCCCCTGTATCGGAGGAGGGGAAGGTTAGTAGTTGGGATCCCCAGAGCTCTGGCCACCCCCCTTGCAATCACAGGGACTGTTCCCCTCTAGTTACACCCCTTCTTTAGATTAATAAAGCAACTTGACCTTTTCCATATTAGTTTGGTGCAGTAATTTGACCTTTATTGGTCTTTCTGCATATACTTGTGATTATTTTGATAGTCAGTTTATAATTAGATGATTATTTTGATGGTGCTTGGCCAATTGCTTTAGTGGAACTATAATGCCAAAAGCCTTTTACCCTGCAATGTTGCCTGAGGTATCGGGGCCTGATCCTCGCCAGGTGACATGCATCGAGCATCGTCAGCTGTTTAATAAGGAAGATTAGCACTCTTCTGCTTTTAATCGGTGAAGCTTGCACTCTGCTCAGTTTTATATCCCCTTAACTAAGTACATAGTGGTTTAAGAACAGTCTCCGCAGCCTGGAGAGCTAATTTTGACTCACTGTGGCTTTGGCAAAGTGACTGATAAGCCACTTTTTTTAACCTGCCGGAGCAGAGGGAAAACTGTTGTTCCAATTTAAATAAGGGGATATCAGGTTCAGGAACACTGCTTTGTAGCAAAGATTGCTGCTGCCACTCAGGGAGCTAGTCTAAGGGTGCCTTTACATTACTCGATTTTGCAGGCCAACTGACCTTCCGATCCGATCATTTTATAGAATCATAGGAGGATCAGTGCCGCAACATGGCTCACAATTTCTTATGCAGTTTTCTTTTTTGTTTTGACTATGGCCTTTTGACAATACTTTTATAAAAACGCTGTGATGTGCAGAAATAAGGGGCAAAGAAGTGTATTGTACCATCGGTGTTAGGTGTGGATAGTAACAGTTATCTTTAATTGAAGTGAGGAGAGTGTCAATTGTTCTGCAGAAGGTCGGAGCCTAGCAGTAAGTCCAGATAATCTGTGGGATCCCATCGTATAATGCAATAATACCTGTAAACCATGGCAAGGACAGGCAATACTATAATAGATAAAAATCAAAGTTGCTAGGTTCCTTGGTATATGCATATATATATATATATATATATATATATATATATATATATATATATATATATATATATATATATATATATATATATATATATACAGTATATATATATATATACAGTATATATCGGTGTATACATTATTTTCCTATTTAATGTAATAATTATATGGGTTGATTTTTCTGTTACTGATTAGGCAAAACAGGGTGAAATCAACAGCATATAGGGAACAAACCGCCCAAATGTTTTCCTGTTCTCTGGCAACATCTTTATTCACTTAATCTGGGATTCAGGAAATTCTCTTCCAAGCCAGTTTTATTGGGCGGTTTAAAGAAAGCTCTTAGTCTCCCAATCAGTAACAGATGAGCAATTCTCTATCACATATTTCTCATGTTTACTGATCCTGCCATACGCTCATTGTAAATGGCTGTCCTCATGCCATTCTGTTGGATCCCTAATGTGGAAATTACTTTAATGATACCTGATAATGCATTGAAAGGTACAAAAAAAAGATGAAATAGAATCTGTGGTGAATGATGTCACATTAACCCTTGCATTTATAGGGGTGACTGCAATGTCCTGAGCAGTCAAACAGAATCATTAAGTAATGAATTACACCTCAGGAGACATTCAGATTTCGGATGGCAATTCTGTACTTGGCAGTGCCTTTCATGTTTTGGCCCAGTGAGCAAAATCCTGGTGGTTCTACTCAAAACAGAAGGTCAGAAATGTTTTACTTTTTATCATCTCATCTGTGTCCTCTGACTGACAAAGTTACAGACTACCCAGCAAGCTCCTGGTGAACCAGAACTCCTAGGAGCGTGTAAGGGGCTACAAAGGACCAAAAAGCCCTCTTACTAAAATGTTATGCAAAACAAAAGTTTGCCTTTATAAAACAGAAAGTATTTGCGATAATTCAGGTTGGAGTAAGCATATGATGTCTCCCACGAATCCACGATGCACTACTGCTGAATATGCAAATTATCCTTTGTTGTCCCTGTAACCCAAAAAACACCTCCAGAACCCCTGGAAAGCAATTATGTATCAGCTTGTTAATTGTACATGTTGACTTATTGTGGCTCTGTACAATTCACAAGCTGGCACATCATTGCATTCTAGCAGTTCTGGAGGTGTGGTTAGCTTACAGGGACAACAAAGGATGATTTGCATTTTCGGCAGTGATGCATTGTGAGAGACATCATATGCTCACTCCAACCGGAATTATCACACATAGCTTCTATCTGGCAAAGAAATACATTCTATCCCCTCATAGACACTGCTACTCTCTACAATCCACAGTGACTGTCCCTTAGTCATGCCACCAGGGTCACTCTCACAGTGGTGGTATCTTTCACAGGTCCTGTATTGCAGCCACGGTGATGTTCTCTTATTTGCTAGCATACCTCTTCTCTCAACCATATGGCATTTCACGGTAGTGTGATGCCAAACGATGGAAAGGAAAATGTGCATGCACATTCAATATTCCTTATTAAAGTGGTCTGAAAGTCAGCATTTCTACTTTGCTCTAAAAGATTCCTCACAGCTTGAAAGCTACTATCCCAGAATTGTTTTTAGTGGAACATCACTGAAATAGTTAAACAAAGCACATTGTCCTGCTATTCAGCTTCAAATCGTCATCCAAACTGGAGATAACAGTATCTTTGCATTCCAATGTTGATACATGTGTGTAAACACAGTGTAACAAGTGAAAAGGAGTGACATGACTGTGAGAGTGACATATACAACATTGTATATGTCAGTCTGCTCATGCCTTGACAAAGGGGACCGGATTGGCCCCGAAACTATCGTCGGTGTAGACGACTGCGGATGTCTTATATGTGTGCATAAGGAACAATAAACATGATTTGTTCCTGAGGTCTGTGTCTAGATCCCGCTCTTTGATTACTGGATTGTTTGCTGCAACGGGTATCCAGCACCAGCCAAGCTCATGGTTTGGCGTGCGGTTCTTTCGATTTAATGTTGGCGTTTCAGACCACTTTAATTTCAAAAAAGCCAATAGCAGCTATATATGTGCAGAGAGCCTCAGGAGACAGTGGTTCTCTGCACATCGTGACCACATTTACATCAGCATAGGATGCAATGGCAGTGTACTAAGTCAAAATTTGCTTCAGTTTAGCTTAGTGAATCAGGCCCAATAATTAAATTGTCATTTGATGTCTTATATCAGGGGTCTCAAACTCAATTTACCTGGGGGCCGCAGGAGGCAAAGTCAGGATGAGGCTGGGCCGCATAAGGAATTTCACAATCGCGGTGCATCGCCACCTCTGCCCGCCCCTCTCACTCTTCCTTCACAGAGAGGGGCAGGTAGAGGCGGCGATCCATGCGGCGATTGACGTCAAGAGGGGCAGAAAGCTGAAAGCTCTGCCCGTTCTAGGAAATGCCGGCGGATTGCCCTCCGGGCGATTTGGGGGCTCTGCAGCCCTCGTTTAGCAGCGGGGATGCGGTGGATTACTTGGGAGCACTGAAGTGAACTATAAGGAAGCTTTTGCCGGCAAGGGCCACAAAATATTGTACCGCGAGTTTGAGACCCCTGTCTTATATAGTGTTTGCATACCATGGGACAGATTCCACTGGTGGGAGTCAGCAGTGCCTTAGCAATAGGGGATGCAGAGGTTGTGACCGCACTGGGGACCCTGGCCCAGAGGAGTCTACTTGGGGTCCTCCTTCATCCATCTTATTAGCTGTTCATTGGTGCTATGCTGGTATTGAACACCTCTATATGTGCAATGAATAGTGATAATCCTTAACAAAGTGTTACCTTACTCTGATTACATCTCTCGGACATTACAGCTGTCCTTGGATGGTTTTGAGGCTCCATATCAATACAGTGCTTGGGGCCCCATGTAAAACTCCCACTGGAGTCCCAAACTCCTTAGTTACGCAACTGGAACTCAGTTTCAATGAAGGTGAGTAGGTGACAAGCTGCAGATACCAAAGAGAGGACGAAAATTGTCTCTTAAAAGCTGCACAAACAATAGCAGCTGACCACTTTTGCAGTGATATACTAAAGTACACACACCAAATTATAGTGAAATAAAATATTTATTGAAAATGCATTGTGGGATTTGCATTTCAGTGAAGGGATGTAGAAAAATTACATTCTGTATGAAAAATAGCATGCTATTTGGAAGTTAATAAAGTGTATTTCATGTAAATTAGACTCATTGGTACCCATGCAGAAATTGCGTTATGATTTTTCACATACCGGTATGTACAAAGCCATTAAAAAATTGCAAAATTACACACAAAACTTTGTACAAAAAGGAACAGAGAAATTGCAAACACAGAAACACGCATGCGAAAATTGGTATGCTGTTCCACAAGGACAAGTGTGAACCCTCCCTTAGGTCAGTGACGCCAGACTGGTTTTAAAAGTTCAGAATTTTGTCCCAAAATCAGAACACTATTAACGTCTACAGAAAAAAAGGCTGACAGTTTGTCTTGATCTTTTCAAAAAAACTACAACATCCAAATGCAACATCTAACTGATTGGGTGCTGTTTTGGAAAAAATGTGGAAAAAGTTGTGCAGTGGTGAAAAGGCCTTTTTTGCAGCTTGGAGGGTAATATGGGGATTGGAAGACACAAATCCTTTACTTTCCAACTTCATTGATTTTCTTTATACTAGACACGTTACAGAATCACACAGGCTCATTTCTGGGACTGTACAGTAATGCTGCATGTACTGGCAATACATTTATTTCCTGTATTACTGAATATGTAACTTTATATACAAGTGGATAAGCTCTCCTACACATACATCCCCCTCCCCCCGACGCGCGCGCGCGCGCGCACACACACACACACACACACACACACACACACACACACACACACACACTTTTGGCTGAAAAAAAATTGCCAAAATCTACGGACGGCCGATTAACTGACCCCCCCTCCCCCAATGTGTTGCCATTGCCCCCCATGCAGAGCACATAATGGAGTGTGCCAGCTGGTGCAGAGTGTGCTGCGGAGCAAGCTTCAGCATGTATAGTGACCTGTCCTCACACTGTCATGTGACCGTGGTGAGCCTGGAGCTCTAGTGGCCACTGTAACTTTTTCTATCAGTTCATTTTTTTTACACCCCCCAAAACATTTTTAAACAAATAACAGGCAAACAGAAAGGCTGTTATCTTCTACTATGAGCCTTGACTGCGCATAGTTTAGCAAAATTTTAGGTGTGCATTAGTCTGATCCCCGAAAACCTCTATTTCAATAAGTTGTATGCAAACCTATGCAAGTTTTAAAGAGGAACTCCAGTGAAAATAATGTAATAAAAAAGTGCTTATTTTTTTTTACAATAATTATGTATAAATGATTTAGTCAGTGTTTACGCATTGTAAAATCTTTCCTCTCCCTGATTTACATTCTGACATTTATCACATGGTGACATTTATACTGCTGGCAGGTGATGTCAGTGGAAGTAGCTGCTGCTTGCTTTTTTGGTAGTTGGAAACAGCTGTAAACAGCTATTTCCCAAAATGCAATGAGGTTCACAGACAGGAAACTGCCAGGACCATGGTCCTAACAGTTTCCTGTGGGAGGGGTTTCACCACAATATCAGCCATACAGAGTCATGTAAAGGGGGGTATCAGCTACTGATTGGGATGAAGTTCAATTCTTGGTCACGGTTTCTCTTTAAGGTTCTGTGTATTCAAGCTGCAACTGACATGTCATTAATCATACAGGACAAGCTTTTTCTATGAATACTTCCTGAGGCTAGGTTTGTAAGTGCTGCAACATGTAGGAACTCATATGGCTCAAACATCCTACCATGGACAACCTACATTTCCAAGGCTCAGGCAATAAAAATGTTATCTGTCTGACTCCCCATCCAAGGACAATGGTTGGTGGTTGTGAGCCTCCTCCTCTTCCCCCAAACCACCCCCCCCCCTTTCTCCGCCATTCCCTTTTGAGTCCCAAGGAAGGAGGACTCTGATAGTGTAGAGGTCTATGTTTCTAGTCACTGGCCACTGCTCACTCAGCTTTGGAAGATGGGAGGCTTTTCCTCCTCCTCTTTATTCTCCACCTGTGACTGCACTTCCCTGTCTCTGAGCCAACCTCTTTCCAGCAGGCAGACAGTAACAGATGACTGCCTGTTGTTCAGGACTGACATTTTTTTGCTGCTTCCCCAAAGAAGGCTAAAATGGAATTCACATCCTTTATTTTTATCCACTCCCTATGGGTGAAGTTTATAACAACCACAGAGAATCTGCCAATAGCCTATTTATGACAGGTTAATGTTACTGGCAGAACCAATGCATCATGTATTAAGTTGAATTCCACGGCATAGGAATGTGCTAGATGAGTTGTTTGAAGATGGTGAAGATGGCGTCAATCGCTTAACCCATTCAGGTTCCGTCGTTTTCACGTGAGAAATGTTCACCTCCCATTCATTAGCCTATACCTTTATCACTACTTATCACAATGAACTGATCTATATCTTGTTTTTTCCGCCACCAATTAGGCTTTCTTTGGGGGGTACATTTTGCTAAGAGGCACTTTACTGTAAATGCATTTTAACAGGAAGAATAAGAAAAAATGGAAAAATTCATTATTTCTCAGTTTTCAGCCATTATAGTTTTAAAATAATACATGCCTCCATAATTAAAACTCACGTATTGTATTTGCCCATATGTCCCGGTTATTACACCGTTAAAATTATGTCCCCATCACAATGTATGGCGACAATATTTTATTTGGAAATAAAGGTGCATTTTTTCCGTTTTGCATCTATCACTATTTACAAGTTTAAAATAAAAAAAATATAGAAATATTTCATCTTTACATTGATATTTAAAAAGTTTAGACCCTTAGGTAAATATTTACATGTTTTTTTTTAATTGTAATGTTTTTTTTTATAGTAAACATTTTATTTGGGTAGTTTTGGGAGGGTGGGAGGTAAACAATAGGTTTGTAATGTAAATGTGTGTTGATTTTCATTTTTTTTTATTTTCAGTTGTAGTATTACTTTTTGGCCACAAGATGGCGGCCATGAGTTTGCTTACATGACGTCACTCTAAGCGTAACACACGCTTAGAGTGACGCATTGGGGAGGGAACAGCCAGAAAAGGCGCAGCTTCCGAGAGAAGCTGTCGCTTTTTCAGCGGGGAAGAGGAATCAGTGATCGGGCACCGTAGCCCGATTCACTGATTGCCTGGCTACCGAATCCGCGGCCGGGAGCGCGTGTGAACGCGCGCAATCGGCCGCAGGGGAGCGCGCGTTAGCGCGCATGGTTCCTGGACGTAGTTTCTACGTCCAGGAACCAAAATAGGTTAAGTAACTTTCCGGGGTACCATAGGAAATGACGGTAACTGCTATTTACCGTTTTGAAATGCAACTTTTTAGCATGCGACGGGGATTCCATAAAACGCTGTTTACCGTTTTATAACTCAAGATAAAACGCTATTTACCGTTTTATAACTCAAGAACGGTAGTTTTATAAACGCAAATTTCCATTTGTAAAAGTTTATTTATCTTATTTATTTTAAGTGTGTGTGTGTGTGTCTGAGTGTGTCTGTGTGTTTGTGTGTGTATATATATATATATATTACAATCGGATGTACTGTATGTGTGCATGTATGTATGCGCCGCGATCACTCGAGAACGCCTTGACCGATTTGAACGACACTTGGTATACAGATCCTTTACTACCTGGAATGATATGTTCTGGGGGTCTCACGTCTCCCTGCACACCTGGGCGGAGCTACAAATAGACAATCAGATTTCACCCGTTCAGGGCAATGGAAAAAATGGAAAAGGCTGCCATTCTCACAGTAATCAAGCCAAAGTCCCCACACTTGGCACAGTTGGTCACTTGGTGACCGAGGTTACAAATTCAGGAAAAGTGGGCAGGGCATAAAACAACCTATCAGATTTCAGCCATTCATTTTAAATGGGAAAATGTAAACTGCAGCCATTCTTACACTGTTAATTGCAGAGTTCTCAAACTTCGTACACTTGGTCACTGGGTGAATGGAATTAATATTCAAGAAAGTGGGTGGAGCCTACAACAGCCAATCAAAATTCACCTATTGATTTTCAAGGGGAATATTTAACCTGCTGCCATTCGTACACTGTTAATGGCAGAGGCTTCAAACTTGCCGCAGTCGGTTATTGGGTGACTGGGGTCCAAATTCACTAAAGGGGCGGGGTCACAAACAGCCAATCAGATTTCATTGGTGGATAAACTGCTTCCATCCACACTTTTTCGATGCCAGGAACCTGAAAGCTCACAAACTTGGTCAATGAACGACTGTGTGTCAAGATTACAAAAAGTGGGTGGAGCCAAAAACTAATTTTACTGTGAAAATATAAACTGCAGCCATTCTTACACCGTTAATGGCAGGGATCTCAAACTTTGCAAAGATGGTCACTGGGTGACTGAGATTAATATTCAGGAAAGTGGGTGGAGCCTATAGTAGCCAATCAAAATTCACCTTTTGATTTTCAAGGGGAATATTTAAATTGCTGCCATTTTTACACTGGTAACAGCAGATGCCTCAAACCTTCTACACAGAGGCGGATCTGGAGGCGTGCACATGGGGCAGCTGCTATAGGCGCCCTTGTCACTCACCTCCAAGGGGGCGCATGAGTAATCAGATTATCACCCCTCCCTCCCTCCCTCCCAGCCAGGTCGGAGTCCGTGTTCCGCACATCCTGGCTCCTTCCCCTGACAAGTATTTAGCTGGCCACCGGCGCATTACTGTACAGTAACAGTTACCTCCCTGCTTCTCGGCCTTTTGGCTAAGATCAAGTGTAGTATCTGTTCTTGAGGTTTTTGGGGGGACCTGGAGGGATGGCACTGTGGCAGGGTGTCCTTCCTGGTCGTAATTCCCAGGGGCTGATTGAATGGATCTATACCATGGTCGAGGCTGAATGGCTGAGGGCTTTGCTTAGGCGTACTGCCCCTGGAAGTGGCGCTCCAGGTGCACCTGAAAAAACCTGAGATGTGGCAGATCTCAGGCGGAAGTAGGGTGCTTTGGACTGTACTGCCCATATGCATAGCCAACTAACGCAGCTCCCCGGCCTTTTGGCTAGGGAGAGTGCAGAATTTTTTATCACTCCGGCCGCAAGGTCGGGGCCAGCTTGCTGGCACCGGGGACTTCGGTTCCCAGGGGACTTCGGTTCCCACCTGGCTCTCTCTCGGGGAAGCCACGGACCATGTGGATGGCCACGTGGCCCAGGGCCTGTGGGCAACCACAGGGCAGTCCAGGGTCCTCCAGCCCTTCGGGTGTTGGAGGATGCCGCCAGTGTCCTCCAACCCTCGGGTAGGAGGATGCTTAGTACCCCCTGCGCCGATGGCAAAGGGGGATAAGTTTCATTCGGGGAACACCGGAAGGGCCCTGCTGTATTGTGGGGCCTGTGGCTACTCGTGCACGTTTTGTGGGGGTGCTTTAGGGCACTCACGCTGCTGATGGGAGTGGGAGAGCAGAGAACAGTCTGAAGCTGTAGCTGTAGAGAGAGTGAGTGCGCAGACTACTGAGGCTGAGGCAGGCAGGGACGGCCAGAGAGATCTAATCTGAAAGCAGCCAGCCCAGCGCTTTCACAGGCATGAGATCGCACAGCACAGCTGAGGTGACGCTGACAGTGCAGCCATGTGTGAAGTTACTAGAGCAGAGAGAAGGAGCTCCGGATGAATTAGATAAGAGAATTATTAGCCTTTCCTGTCCTCTCTCTCCCTCTCAGCATGTGCTGTCCTCTGTCTGCCCTCTCTACTCCTGCACAAGTGCACAGTGCAGCATGTGATGTGTTTATACATACTGTATACCTGCCATGGGACTAGTGAAGAGATTCCTCCATTTCCACCCAGTGTTTCCCTCCTGTTCCTCTTCCTCTGCCCCCTTCATGTTTTACCCTCTTCTTTTGCCCTCTCTTATGTGTCCACTCCCTACTTTCCCACACTTCCCACTCTCTTCCATTCCCCCATCCCACTCTCCCCTCTCTGTTTTCCTTCCCCTCCTCTTTCTATCTTGTCCTCCCTTTAAGTGTACTTTTAAGTGGAATGAATCAGGCTGGTTTAGCTTACTTGAGGCTTTTTCCAGCCCCTCGAAGTCCTTCTGTGCCCTCACTGTCATTCTATGCTCATCAGTTTAGCCACTGTCTACCTCCAAAAGCTGGCCACTACACATGCCCTGTCCTGCGGAGTACATATGAAAGCGGCGCTGGGAGACTTGGGCGCAGGATACAGCCGGTATATGGCTGATCCTGCTTCTGGGCCATATTAATTACTATTCCCCCTCCAGGCCGCCATGAATAGTGGGGGAATGATATAATTCGGCTTCCAGCGATTGCTGGAGGCCAAATTATAGTGTTTCTTTAAGCAACCTCGGCCCCGTCTTCTGATGGCGCCAACGTTACTCACTGAGCGTTGCTATAGACGGATTCCCATTATAGTCTATGGCGGCGCCTGCTGCGCCCAAATCTAGCAGCGCCGAAAAAGCACTGCTCCGGTCCTGCGCCTCTTTAATCACGCTCCCGTGGCTGGAGTGTTCTGCACATGCGCAGTAGTAATTTTTACTTACTGCGCACATAATGCTCCCAGCCATGGGAGCGCAATGGAGAAGGCACAGGGCCATGCAGGCAGCTTTCGGAGGGGCAGAGTGGCTGATGGAGCAGCGCGGAATGACAGCGAGGGACCAGAAGAACATCAGGGGACTGGAAGAGACCCCAGGAAAATAGCTGGCGACATTATTATTATTATTATTTACAGTGGCGTAGCTTAGGAGCAGTGGGCCCCGATGCAAGTTTTACATGGGGCCCCCCAAGCACTCTATACGTGACAATTGATACAGCGCACCAAAACCTGCCAAGGGCAACTACAGTGTCAGAGGTGCAAGAAGGGGATGGGGAACAGTTTGTTAAGGATTACCACTATTCAAAGTATCTATAGAAGTGATTATTATGAGCACAGGACCAATAGAGAGATAATACTGTAGTTGACAGAGGGCCCTTCGGGGCCCCTCTGGCCCAAGGGCCCCGATGCGGTCGCTACCTCTGCAACCCCTATTGCTACGCCCCTGATTATTTAGTATTTATATAGCGCCGACATATTACACAGCGCTGTACAGTATATATATATATATATATATATATATATATATATATCTTATCACTAACTGTCCCTCAAAGGAGCTCACAATCTAATCCCTACCATTGCCATATGTCTATATTATGTAGTGTAAGTACTGTGGTCTAGAGCCAATTTTTTTTTTTAGGGGGAGCCAATTAACTTATCCGTATGTTTTTGGAATGTGGGAGGAAACCGGAGTGCCCGGAGGAAACCCACGCAGACACGGAGAGAACATACAAACTCTTTGCAGATAGTGCCCTGGCTGGGATCCGAACCAGGGACCCAGCGCTGCAAGGCGAGAGAGCTAACCACTACGCCACCGTGCTGCCCTATATTCTCTTAAAATGTTCTGTCTTGAGGCACCTGGCTGTGTTGTTTTTTTTAACAGGGAAATGAAACTCTGCAAAGGAGGGGGGGCGCAATTTCAGTATTTGCCATAGGCGCTTCTTTACCCAGATACGCCACTGCTTTTACAGTTAGTCATTGGGTGACTGGGGTTCAAATGCTGTAGAGGGGCAAAGCCACAAACAGCCAATCTGATTTGTTTAATTTCTATGGGAATATACAAATTATTGATGCCAAAGACCCCAATGCTTACAAACGTGGTCATTGAGTGTTTGTGCATTAGGGTTAGAAAAAGTGGGCAGAGTCAAAACCAGTCAAATACATACATGGGCAATGCTGGGTCTTCAGTGGGTGGAGACAAATACACATTTCACTGGGAAAGTGTAAACTGCAGCCATTCTTACACTGTTAATGGTATTGTTCTTAAACTTTGCACAGTTGGTCACTGGGTGACTGGGATTAATATTCAGAAAAGTGGGTGGAGCCTACAAAAGCAAATCAAAATTCACCTATTTCTTTTCAAGGGGAATATTTAATTGCTGCCATTCTTGCACTGTTAATGGCAAAGGCCTCAAACCTGGTACAGTTGGTCATTGGGTGACTGGGGTTCAAATTCAGAAAAAGGGGTGGGGCCACAAACAGCCTATACGATTTTTTTCATTTCAATGCAAATTATTGATGTCAAAGACCGCAAAGCTCACAAACTTGGTCATTGATTAATTGTGTGTTTAGAAAAAGTGGGCAGAGCCAACACCAGCCGAATACATACCCGGGCAACGCCGGGCAATCAGCTATCAGCAATCAGCTAGTATATACTGTATATATGTATATCTGTAGATATGTAGTCTATCTTATTAGCTGCACTCTGTGTTCTTTACAATATGTGGGGTGTCCCACGAGGCCTATGAGACAGAGGATAGCCAAGCACTATCTGGGAGCAGGATGGGCCACCACGAACATCTCAAATGTGACCAAATATTTGAGGGACCAACATGGTGGGGATATGACAGGTTTCCTGTTTCAGGGGATTGAAAAAGTTATGCTACCTAAGAGAGGGGTGATCTCTATAAGAAAGGATATATATCCCTTGAATACCAGGGTCCCCCAGGGTTTAAACACCAGATGGGACTTGGCACTCTTCACTTAAACCAGTGCTTCAAGATGGGTTTTTCCCTGTAGTAGGTGCTTTTCTCTGTAATCAATATATACATTTTACATATACTTTCTTGATAATCACACGAAAAGGACCGGCACCACTCCAAAGGGTTGTAGCTCTTTCACAGCTTTATTGTGCAAGCATGATAAGCTTATCATGCTTGCACAATAAAGCTGTGAAAGAGCTACAACCCTTTGGAGTGGTGCCGGTCCTTTTCGTGTGATTGCTGACTGTGGCCCCTGGGTACTGGGGTGAGGACCGTGGCACGCTAGTTTTTTATACTGAGCCTAGTTGGTGCTCCTGGACGCTTGAGGAACTATATACTTTCTTGATGTATCGCTGTTCCTTAACGTTTTATGTTTTTAATATTATTTTGTTATTCATTTTAATGATGCTTTTGATGTATATACTTACCTTTGCATTAGCCAGGTGGGAGGAGATTTACTTCCCCACTTCACTCTTAAGATTATCTTGCCCTCCCTGTGGGCGGAGTAGATAGGTGTAGGTGCATGAACGTCCCCCTATATATAGGGGGTTTTACCATTACTTGACCAGCTATGATTAAGAGCTAGTATAGCTCGAAACATGTCAGCGACTTGATGCCTGTACGCATGTTTGCTATATTGGACACGTCCTAAATAAAGATTTGGAACCCTGGACAGGTGCGGACCTTCCTTCTTCGTATCTTTGTGGGACTTGCTGACCTGGTCGTGCCGTAGGGGGCCGGAGGGTTGCAGCGGTGTTTACACAATTCTCTGTCTTGTCAGTGTTGCATCAGTTTTCTATCGTTTTACCTGCCAGGATTGGAACTGTACACCTGTAGAAAACTGATCTAAAACTAACAGGACAGGACTGAACTGGACTGGAAATGTACACCTTTAAGGCCTTGTTCAGACTACTGTATATGCGCTGCTATGCACATTTAGGCAGCGCGTATAATGTGCGACATGCAAGAACGTTAGAAGGGCATAGGCAGCCCTTTGACCGTTCTCATCATATGCGATGCACTATCGCACTGCTGCATGCATTTTTCGAATGCAGTGCAGATCCATTCACTGTAGTGAATGGGATCCGCAACACAGCGCATAGTAGCGCAGATGACGTGCGATCGTACGAGTTGCATTTTGATTGCACGGCCATCTCCACTAAATGATGTGAACTAGCCCTTTTATGTAAACCAAACCTAAGTAGAGACTGGGAAGGCATGTCATACTGGGTGTTACTAGGGACCACAAATCTAAGGTATTTTTGTCCATTAGTCTTTGTGGCAGCAGGGTCAGGGCTTAATGCTTTTCAATACTAGTGGATTTGATGCTGGTTTAGGTGATTATTTATTTTCCAATACAGCTGCAGATGGAAAACTGGTTGCTGAATTGCAATACAATATAATTTGGAGTGGAAGGCAATGATGGGTAGGATGATGTTAGCTCCACTTCCAGGATTAACTTGCTAGTTGCCACTTCTGTCTTTGCAACTGTGACTATTCTCACTGCCGGAGACTAAGGTTTCACTACAACCCTAGGAAAAAAAGCCTCCCTGTACAATACGTAGAGGCTACTTGTGTGGCATAAATAGGGAGGAAGATAAAGGACCCAAATGCAGCTACAGTAGCAGAAAAGCGAGCAGAATGAGCCAAATACTCCAGGCCAAGTAAGCTATTATTATTATTATTTATTTATTTATAAAGCGCCAACATATTCCGTGGCGCTGTACAATGTAAGAAAACAGACAAGGGATGCATAATGATACAGACAATGATATACATCAAGTATGAGCACTGATACAAGATACAGCACTGCTGATTACAATTTGATTTAACATGATGACTAAAATGTATAAATGTCTAACAGTGTGCAAGCAATTAAATTAATAACATTCCATGACACAAAAGTGTGAGAGCCCTGCCCTTGCGAGCTTACAATCTAAAGCTATCTATGCAACTGAGTGGTAAAGCTTACTTTCATTACTCATTGATGCAGTGCTCAAGCTGTTTAGAGAAGTAGTCGGCACCACTTAAAAGTAAAACTTCTTTTTTATTAAAGCAGCATAACAAACAGCCAGTAACAGCTTGTTAGTGACTGCTTGGTATTGCATGAAAAGAAGATCCTAGCAACAGGAGTCTTTTAAACGGGCTTAGGGCCGGTTCACACTCGGCACTTTGCGCGCGATTGCGTTCAGCTCCGCGATTTGCAGGCAAAATCTCACGATTTGCACTTGTGATTTCCGTTCATTACAATGGGAATCACAGAGCAATCGCCCCCAAAATGCTGCATGCAGCGCGTTTGCGATTGATCGCAACCGCTGCAGTGTGAGTGTCTCCATAGGGATACATTATAGCAGTGCTTTGCTGATCATTGGTGATCAGCAAAGCGTTAAAGAATCGCCCCAATGTTAGATATGTATTGCAACTGTGTGCCTCTGCTGACACATGAGGACATATCTTATCAGCTACTGAGAATAGACTGCAGGAGAGCTCTGCGAAAACAGCTTTCCATATAGTGAACACGAGGGTTTAACCCTTTCAGTGCTTCTGCACAAGTGCAACCAAGTAAAACTTCAGAGTTTTAGGATTTCCATAAATAGTATTGACAGTTTTTTCTCTCCATAAAGGTTATCGTGCTGTAGCTAATCTTTTAGAGCAGAGAGGAAGTTCTGAGATTAGTTCCACGTTAAAGGGACTCTGACCTCTAAATAAAAACGAAATTGGTACTCACCTGGGGCTTTCTGCAGCCCACCGTAGGTTGGGAGGTCCCACGGCATGCATCTGGCGCTTCTCCCTGAGCCTGTCCAGAAATAGCTGCCCGGCGGCTCCGGCGACACTGGGCCCGAGTGTCGGGCTCCGTTGCCTTAAACGTCACGTCTGTCGTCACCGCGTGGTGACGCAGAAAGCCCCAGGTGAGTACCAATTTCGTTTTTATTCAGAGCTCGGAGTCCCTTTAAAGGGGCACTATGGCAAAAATTTTAACATGTAAAATATATACAAACACATACAAATAAGAAGTACATTTTTTTCCAGAGTACAATGAGCAATAAATTACTTTTCTCCTATGTTGCTGTCACTTACAGTAGGTAGTAGAAATCTGACAGAAGTGACAGGTTTTGGAATAGTGCATCTCTTCATGGGCGATTCTCAGGGATTTATTTATTTTCATCAGCACTTAGTGAATGGCAGTAGCTCTGTCTGTGTGCTGCAGGCAGGGAAGCTGGCCAGCATCATTGCTTAAATCCTTTTTAGGGAATATCTTTATAAAGAATAAAATCCTTGCTGAGAATCCCCTATGAAAAGATTGACTAATCCAAAAACCTGTCGTGTCTGTCAGATTTCTAATACCTAAGTGACAGCAACATAGGAGAGAAGTAATTTATGGCTCATTTTACTCTGGAAAAAACGTACTTCTTATTTGTCTATGTTTGCACATATTTTAAAGAGACTCTGAAGCGAGAATAAATCTTGCTTCAGAGCTCATAGTTAGCAGGGGCACGTGTGCCCCTGCTAAACCACCGCATACGCGCCGCTAAACGGGGGTCCCTTCACCCCCAAACCCCCCACTGCGACACTTGGTCGCAGGCTTGGTCGCTCCTGGAGGCAGGGCTAACGGCTGCAGCCCTGCCTCCATTCGCATCTATCAGCCGCGCATTGCCGCCTCTCCCCCGCCCCTCTCAGTGAAGGAAGACTGAGAGGGGCGGGGGAGAGGCGGAGATACGCGCTGACAGACGCGCGTTGGGCAGGGCTGCGGCGGTTAGCCCTGCCCCAACCAGGAAGCGCTCCCCCGCATTACGGAGGGGATTTGGGGGGACAGGGACCCTCGTAAAGCCGCGGGATAGCGGCGGTTTAGCAGGGGCACACGTCTCCCTGCTATATATGAGGTCTGAAGCGAGATTTATTCTCGCTTCAGACTCTCTTTAAATTTTACAATTTTTTTGCTATAGTGCCCCTTTAAAGAACTACACAAATCAACCCTTCTCGCACCAACAACAGTGGCGTACACTGTCAAAATCCCTGGGATCACATTTCTCTAACTGAAGTCGTATCTGCATGATTTTATGCCCTGCACTAATTCCAAATGGTTGGCTGAATAGTTAGATGTAGGAATAATCAAGTGTACAGTTGTTCCAAATAATGCTCAGTGATTGTACGCAGGGCTTTCTTATCAAGCCATGTTTCATTGTCCTTTGACTGTCACTGAGCCTTTTCAGCATATGCGGTCAAAGCTGTTCCCACCTGTTTTACAGGACTCTTGCAGGGAGAATTCTTACACCACATCAACTTGTGGCCCTAAGTATGTAAAGTAAGTATTTTTTTTCCCTTATTTTGAAGCAGAGTAATTTTCCTTCCAATTCAGTTAAATCCACAGACTGCCTTCCCATGATTCACACTAATATGTATCATATTTACATAACCCTGCGCTGTTTCCAATATTGACAATTTTTTGCTAAGGCATACCAGTTGTTGATTAGATATAATTAAGTTAATCACACAATGCCTTTAGGGTGTTGAGATGTCTGTTATAATTTGATAGGCCATTTGCTGGTTTGGAACTTGGCACGGAAAGAGAGAGAGAGTTTGCAGTGATTTCATTCTATAAAAATAGCTGGAATCAAACTTTTTCTTGTGAGTAGATTTTGCTGAGATACATGTTGTGATGGGAGAATTGGTGGTTGTTTTCATTAGCTTGCCAATTAAGCATTACCGTCTGAGAAATAAGAGAAAGATATAGACAGTGGATTAAAAAAAAAATCAACATTTAATATTTAATAAAAGCTTATGTAATCAGCATGGATAACAGATAGCCAACATTTTCAGCTAAACCGCTTCCCAATTTTAGAATGCAGCGGAAGGGAAATAGTGTGTTGTTTTTTTTTTTTTGCGGTTTATGCCCCTACTAAAAAATATTCACACACTTAAAGGGTATCCAAAGTAAAAGAAAAAAGTTAAACTTTACTTACCTGGGGCTTTTTCCAGCCCCTAGAAGTATGTCTGATTGTTGAGGTTCCACTGTCCTCCAGGCTGTCGCTGTCCCTTTCATATGATCACCAAACGAATTTGGGTCATGGGATTCTGCAGCTGTGCAGGTGTGCTGTGCATCTCTCGAGATCGAGCTCCTGTGGCTGGCCGTTGACCACTAGAGGCACTCAGCACAGAAGCTCATGACTCAGCATGGGTCGACGATCATTTGGAGAGGACAGCAGCAGCCTGGTGGACAGCAGAACATCAGTGTTGGATCAGATAGACTTCTAGGGGCTGGAAGAAGCCCCAGGTAAATAAAGATTAACTTTTTTTATTTTACCTCAAACACCCTTTAAAGGCCCTGAGGATTTATTGCTTTAACCACCCTGGCGTTCTATTAAGATCGCCAGGGCGGCTGCGGGAGGGGTTTTTTTTAATTAAAAAAAAACTATTTCATGCAGCCAACTGAAAGTTGGCTGCATGAAAGCCCACTAGAGGGCGCTCCGGAGGCGCTCTTCTGATCGCCTCCGGCGGCCAAAAGTAACACGGAAGGCCGCAATGAGCGGCCTTCCGTGTTTTGCTTACTTCGTCGCCATGGCGACGAGCGGAGTGACGTCATGGACGTCAGCCGACGTCCTGAGGTCAGCCGCCTCCGATCCAGCCCTTAGCGCTGGCCGGAACTATTTGTTCCGGCTGCGCAGGGCTCAGGCGGCTGGGGGGACCCTCTTTTGCCGCTGCTCGCGGCCGATCGCCGCAGAGCGGCGGCGATCAGGCAGCACACGCGGCTGGCAAAGTGCCGGCTGCGTGTGCTGCACTTTATTTGATCAAAATCGGCCCAGCAGGGCCTGAGCGGCACCCTCTGGCGGTAATGGACGAGCTGAGCTCGTCCATACCGCTAAGGTGGTTAATGTGAACCTTGGTAGCCTTTAGGACTGGAAATTATTATCCAGTGGGCAGGGCCGGTTCTTGACTTTTTGCTGCCTGAGGCAAACTTTTGAGGATGCGCCCCCCAATTTAAAATGATCGCACAGCACCCAACTCTGCTTAATTTAATGTTCTCACATGACATGCTGCAGCTCAGCTCAACGCAATAGCACACTGGTTTGCTGTGAGTCTGTGATAAACAAACTGCTCACCCTCACCCACTCCATTCCTCCTCAGTTTGGACAGCAGTGCCACCCTTCTGCTGTGCAAGTCAAATGAAACACTGCTTCTCTCCTGCCTCCCCCCTTCTCACTCACTATTAGACTTCTCACACAGCACAACAAGCTCCTTTTCCCCAATGATGACCTCTTCACCTCGCTCTCCTATTGGTTCTCCTTCTACTCTGACTGCATGCTTTTAGTGTAAACACAGTACAAAAATGCTGCCCCTGTAATTTCTGCGCCTGATGCAAATGTTTTACCTTGCTTTATGAGAGAACCGGTCCTGTCCGTGGGCGATAGGAGCCCACTCCTCCTCCCCCCAGCATGTGCAGAGTATAAGTGCATTGAGTGCTGCTATATATTTACCATGTCCAGGCTGCATCGAGTCTCTTCTTCTGAGGCTTGTGCGTGTTGTATGCTGAGATCATCGGGCTCCCGATGCATGTCATATCATCAGGAGCCTTGGGGGGCAGCGTAGAGCGCGCAAATGCCTGAAGGAAGAGGAAAGCGTGGTCTAGGTAAATATAACAGCGCTCCCTGCACTTTAATTACTCAGCAGAAGAGGGGGAGAGAAAGGATTGGAAGAACGGTGTGTGTGTGTGTGTGTGTGTGTGTGTGTGTGTGTGTGTGTGTGTGTGTGTGTGTGTGTGTGTGTGTGTGTGTGTGTGTGTGTGTGTGGTGTCAAGGCAAGTTAGCTTTGGCTCCCCTGCTGATCTTTTTGATTAGCTGAAAAGGGAGAGGGGTCAGAGAAAAAAGCAGCCATCTTGATATCCACTATGCCCTTGAGAACTGCCTAGGAAGCCTTGTGGAGGACCCTGCATTTGGGGGAGGGGGAAACCAATTGCTTAATAAAGAGTTTTTGGATACGAGAGGACACCAGAATGCAGCAGGAGAGTCATGCATGCACAGTCATAGCATACAAATTCCATGTACATAGTGACTTGGTCCATATTTTTGAACTATGAACCACCATTGCCATGAGGGATAGTAATTAAAAAATACTTAAGGGGGTTTTCTACCCACCATACAAAAATGCAAAAAAAAAAAAAACACCACTATTTATTGGGATTATTTTTATTGTTTAGTATTTCTATAGTGTTGACATCTTCCACATCAATTTTATACATTTTCTTGTCACTAACTGTTCCTCACAATCTATTCCCTACCACAGTCATATGTCCAACATAGTCTAGGGCAATTTTTTGAGTGGGAAGACAATTAACTTATCTCTAAATTTTTGGGATATAGGATAAAATCAGAGTTCCTGGAGGCAGGAGCGTAGCAATAGGGGGTGCAGAGGTTGCGACTGCATCGGGGCCCTTGGGCAAGAGGGGCCCTGAGGGGCCTTCCCTCAACTGCATTATTAGCTCTCTATTGGTCCTGTGCTCATAATAATCACTTCTATAGATACTTTGAATAGTGGTAATCATTAACAAACTGTTCCTCACCCTCTTCTTACACCTCTGACACTGTAGTTGCCATTGGCAGGTTTTAGTGCATCATATCAATTTTTATGTATAGAGTGCATGGGGGGCCCCAATGTAAAACTTGCATTGGGGCCCATAGCTCTTTAGCTACACCACTGCCCGGAGGAAACCCACGCAGACACAGGGAATTGAGCTAAACTTTTGCCATTTTGAAGCTTCACCTGTGAGGTACAGCTGTTTCTTTTATTTATGTGTTCTTGTCTCTTTCAGACACACAGTACGATTTATGACTCTTCAGTAAGTGTAAAATTGAATGGTGTCTTTCTGATGTTTGAGGTGGTTATGTTCATATTACTGTCATCATTTAAATGGCAACTGTTAGCTACACATGAACATCAACTAAAGGCAATTTTAAAGGTCAACTCCATGGTGGAAAAAATTAAAGTTTCACTTATACTGTATCAGTCAGTGCAGTTAGTTATTAAATATGTTTTCTCTTCTAGCCATGCATACAATTTACTCCATTTAAAAGATCACTTAAATAGCCTTTTTTGAGCACCTGGAAGCACTGTGTGCAATGGTTTGAGTTTAAATGATCTTCCTCCTTCCTACAACTGATAACAACCACACATTGGCCACACCAGGCAGCTGAGAGCCTATTAGAGCCTGTTAGAGAGCTCTGATAGGCGGGGAAGGGGCGTTTTGCAGGCATTCCTTAAGCCCCTTTCCTGTAGTCTATCAACATTATGAATGTCACCAGATTCAGGGGGGGGGGGGGGGGGGAGAGAGATGTCCTGCGGATGGGAACATGCCTCTGTGTCCCTTTTTTAGATTTAATAACCGCCTCCGGTTCTCTTTAACTACTTGAAGACTGCATCACGCCAATGGGGGCGTGGTCATGGCGTCAGCCCCAGGACCGCCTAACGCCAACTGGCATCAGGTCCTGGAGCCGGCTACTGAAGGAGATCGCGCGCAGGATGCGCGTGCATCTCCTTCTCGGGGAGGGGGGACGGAGCTCCGCCCCCCCTTCAGTCTCCGAGTGGCTATTGCCGCTCGGGAGACTGTTAGACTGCGTGATCGCCGTCTATTTACTCTGTGCAGCGCTGCGATCAGCAGCATCGCTGTACTGGGGACAGCCGTGTGATACGGCTGTCCCCCTGGGCACAAAAGCGCGATCGGCAATGATAGGCTGAAGCCTATCACAGCCGATTGCTGTGATAGGCTGGCTGGGGGAGGGAGGGTGGGAGGCTAGCTGGGGGAGGCAACAAAAACAGTTTTTTTTAATAACAAAAACACACTATAAATATTTATATATAAAAAAAAACACAACAACTGGGGGGCGATCAGACCCCACCAACAGAGAACTCTGTTGGTGGGGAGAAAAGGAAGGGGGAGGGGGGGGAAATCACTTGTGTGCTGTGTTGTGCGGCCCTGAAGCTTGCCCTTAAAGCTGCAGTGGCCCTTTTAGTAAAATATAGCCTGGTTTTTAGGGGGGTTTAGCACTGTGGTCCTGAAGTGGTTAAACATAAAAAAAACCACCAAATAAAAACATCTTTTTTCATATTCTTCATCTGTGTTCCCTTTAGTCCAAACAAATTGAACACTGAGAATGACTGGTGGTTTATTAAAATACCGTTCTCACAAATAAATAATTTTCTCTTACTGTATCCTCCCTAAAATAATGGTCCCCTCACTCCCAAATCCTCTCATACTCACCTTATATTCAGAGACTTAGGGATTCCTCTCAGTGGACTGCGATGCTTCACCTCAAATTAGGGCTGGCTGCCTAGGCCAAACCTTCCTCTCTCCCACAGTAAAGAGCAAGATGGAGGTACATTTGAGCGGTGCTGGCCCTATTCGTTGTGTTAACCCAAAGCAGGGGCATAACTAAGACTGCGGGGGGGGGGGGGGGGGAGATTTGTAAGGTGGCCCTACTGCTACTTCACTCCCTTTGATAAAAGGATCCATCCTCCAGATCAGGTGTTTTTGTGGCTGCACTTGTTGTTATGGGTGTAAGGATTACTATGTAAAGGTCACAAGGGTTGGCAAGGGAAAGGGTGTAAACATTCAGGGGCCCAATGAAAGTTTTGCTGGGTGGCCCATGATTTGTAGTTACGCCACTGACCCAGTAGTTTTAGAATGATCCTATGAAGAGTGAAGCCCTGCATATTACAACAGAGACGCGGCTATCACAGGTCCTGGCTGTGGTCTACAGCAACAAAACTCATTTTTGTCTTTAGTGCAGATTCACAGAGAGTAAGATCTATATCTTTGTTTCTATAGCCACAATGATTAGATTTCTACAATAACCGGTTCCACGCTAACCCTTATTATGCAGACAACCATCCCTTCTTTTTTCAGCCGCTAAGTACTGCATTTCCCCATGATTAACATTAGCCAGAAAGAGATTTATGGGGAAGCAGGAGAGACAATCAGAGCTCACAAAGCATCTCATGAAAATATTTTTGGAGTGCCGAGATAAGTCTGCTCAGTTCCTTGTCTTGTTCATGTAGAGGTTCCTCTGCCAACTCATTTTACAATGGAATGGAAAAAGGCGTTTGAGCGATGGTTTGCTGAAGCCTATGCCTTTCCCGTCCTTGATTAGCAGGAGCCAGCAATGATTTGTGTATTGGGAAAACCTCTGTGAGCCTTTCCCAGAACTTTCCAGACGAACATCTTTCGCTGCAAATAAGATGGGCATTTCAGTCCATGTGGTCCAAATATTTCACATTACAGTTTCATTTCAGCAGCATTCCCTGTCCAGATGATTCCCAGAAAATACACATATTTTTCAATGAACCTCTCGCATCTAAAGCTAATAGGATACAGATAACCGCAAGAATAATCGTATTAACCCATCTGATTCTACAAGGACCTCTGCTGATGGGAGACTGCCCTAGAGTTAAGCTAAGAGTTCTCTGAAGGAGTTACAGCACTCCGGTGGAACAGGATTGGCCATTTATCTCTTCACCATCCACAATCCTTTCCTTCCTCTCCCACTCTCTTGTCAGGAGCTGCTGATTAATCGCTTTGCCATTCTTTATTCCAGATGGTCTCATTTATTAAGTATGTTTCATTCATTTGCAAATGTTCTCTGGAGATTTCTCTAAAGTGTTACTGTACTTTCATGGTAACAACATAAACAATTCCCTCCAGCTCACCTATATACATTGCAAAGGTTGCAACAAATTTTTCTAAAGTAGTTTACTTCTTTCCTTTTTTTTGTTTACGTCAGCTGGGGCCGCAGGTCTTCCAACAGGGGACTGAAATTGGTGTCATTGCTGAGAACGGGCATTTGAAAACGTTATATACCTATAGATGGGAAAAGTCCTACCTGCATAAATACAATACTTACTGAACAGTGACACAGAAATGTAAAAATGAGAAACAGAAAGCGTTTTTCATCCATTAATAGACTGTTGCCATGGAAGGATATCTAGCTTATTATGCGTATTTAGGATTTTTTTTTAGTAAGAGGGCTTTTTGAAACCCTTACAATATCCTAATGATTTTAAGTCAAGACAGTGATGTACCTGGATCCCCTGAAGTTTTGAGGGAATGGCAGAGCCAGTGTGGTTAGTAATATTACTGTGCGGATTACAGATATTGTTAGAGTAAGATGAGGATATATGTTTTTGGCAAATGTTAGTGTATGTTTAATGAGTTATGTTGAAAAGTAAGGGCTAGTGAGTGTTAATTTTGGCACAAGCTTCAAGTTACAGGTATCAAATGGAGACTGAAGGTTTCAGTTAGTAAAGGGCTAAAGTTAGTACTAGAAGGAAGAAGGTTAGTGTTAGGGAATTAAATAGTACATATTGGCTTCCAGTAAGTCTGATGCTGATTCATTTCAGTACCTTCTTTTACCAACAGTCCCAGACTGAATGACAAATATCCAAATTATGAAGATAGTGATACACAGTAGCCAGACCCATTAAAGAACATAAAAGTTTTCTCAGGTAAAAGTTGGTTCGCCTCCTTCCATCCAAAAACAATGTCACTATAAATTAAGAAGGTAGCGCTACACAACTGCAATACGTCCCAATATGATCCACAATCTTCAGAATTTTGCTGGTACTGATAGAGATCCTCTCAATATGACACAAAGTCACTGCCACCACACCCGATGGGTAGACTCACCAGTTCCACAGACTTATAAGTAGGTCAGCATGCACATTGGAACACTGGGCTGTTCAACACCAAAATGGCAATGCAGATATCACTTTTTCTTCTAAAGCACACTCCTCTTCCTCTCTTAGATCAATACTCTTGCAGATATAACCTCACTACAAACAAAGCCTCCAATAGTGTAAAACTGTATAGCCGTTTATTATATTAAAATTGATGTGCACTTACAAATTCCTTGACATACAGTAAAATTGGCTCAGAGTTAAAAAAAGAAATCACCTCATATGTAGGGCACTGGCTGGCTCTCAGGCACGCTACGACCTCCGCTATACCGATGTACTGCCAAGAAGCTCCATTTCCTACACGTGTGCTGCTCTCGTTTCCGTGGAGGCTGGCCTGGACGTGGAAACTTGTCCCGAAAAATGTTGCAATCTATGAGAGTTTTATTTATTAAAGAGACTCTGTAACAATTTTTTCAGCCTTAGTTCTTCTATCCTATGAGTTCCTATGCCTGTTCTAATGTGCTGGGGCTTACTGCAGCCTTTCCTAATTACACTGTCTCTGTAATAAATCAATGTATCTTTCCTCTGTCGTGTCTGTCGGGCTAAGGCTTTGAATGTGTGGAATGTGCAGGGCTGCTTGTCATTGAATAGAAGTGATACACACCCTCTGCAGGCCCCCTGCACAATCTGAATGACTGACACACTGCTGTATATGTGATCCTATTACAAGCTGGTTAGTTTGTTTGTAAACATTGCCTAAAACTGTTAATTACAAGCCAGGATTGCAGCAGAGAGTGGCAGAAACAGCACAGAGGGGCACAGGAGAAAATAAGGAATAGAATGGTATGCTTTTTAGTGTAAGAATATTAGAGTACAGATTCTCTTTAAAGATAGAGAGCTGGGGTAAATGTTAAGATTAGACATTCAGAATTCCTGAAGGCAAGAGGAAAGCTGTGTTTAATTAAGTAAAAAAAGTTCCTAATTTGGGGTGGCTGAGGAGTCTAATAGTGACTGGTCCAATTCCATTGTTCTTGTCTCAAAGATGGTACTTATCAATTACAAAGCTTAATGTCTACCCAATACTCTGTGAGGATGAGCTCCAAGATTGGTTTGGTGATCCCCATTTTCTTAGTACACTAGACCTAACGAAGGGGAACTGTTTATTTCTTTTCACAATTGACATTTAGGTGTTTTAAAGCATTCTTGTAGCTGCCTACAATTAGTGTTGTTGTTCGAACCCGGGTTTGCTTATTTGGAAACCTGGATAATGCCATGAAAAGCAGTCCAGCACCTTTATGTTCTGAGAGAGTCACGGAGTTGCCTTTCACATCGCACTTCACATAACTCAGATGTTTCCTCCTTCCAGCTTGGAAGGAGGAAACATCGGAAATGTTTTTTTTTTTTCTTTCAAAAAGACCTTTTACTTTTTGAGAAAATCAGCTTTTAAAAAAGCTGAAGAGAAAATGTTTTTTAAACTCAGTAAAATGACATTTGACTGTGGTACACTTTACTATATACAGAGTTTCAAGTTCTGTATACTTATTTTATACAGGGCACCGGAGGTGGGGAAGAGCTCCTTGTCCATATTATGGGGGGAGAGGCAGAGGCTTTGCCCCGCCTATCTTCCAGTACCTCCCATATCATGGACCATGCCATGCAGGCTGGTGTAGCTCAGAGTGCAAAACCACACGGTCAGAGCTCTTCATTCTGACTATTCCAGTCTACATGGGTGCCAAGGGGTTAAAGTGGCTAGGGAGAGGTGACCATACGCTGTCAGTTTTCTTAAAATGTATAAAATGTTTATACAGAACTTGATATGTCCTAAAATGTACCACAGCAAAATATCCCTTTTGGAGGAAGGAAGTTTGAGCACCAGCATAGGCACCCACTCAAATATTGTTTATAGCAGAACATTTGGGAGCTGAAGGTGCCTGATAAATAGCGAGTGCCAGGGCCGCCCGCTATTTGTGGGCACAGTTTGCATAGTGGGCGGCCACTTCTGCACCCAAATTTCCTGTTATAAACAATATTTGTATGGGCGCCTATGGCAGGCAGCACCTGATAATTGCATCTATTTAATTTCGGCACCGGTCAGCTTGGCTGCTGCTGAAATTCCCAGTGGCGTCTTAGCAACTTGGAAGGGAAAGTAATTTGGGGTCCGTCGATTGCGGGAACTCAAACTAATAAGTTGTGTGCGGGGCACAGACTATAGCATTGCTGCTATAGCTGCGCGAAGCTCAGGTGCTACATGGCCGGTACTGTGCGACGAGAAGAGGCGCCTCGTGATATTTAGCATTTATTCAATAAACCATATTTAGCGCTTTTACTATAAACGTAGCATTGTTTTACCATGGGTTTGCGGTAGGGGTGGTTAAAGAGGAACTCCAGTGAAAATAATGTAATAAAAAAAGTGCTTCATTTTTACCATAATTATGTATAAATGATTTAGGCAGTGTTTGCTCATTGTAAAATCTTTCCTCTCCCAGATTCACATTCTGACATGTATTACATGGTGACATTGTTACTGTGGGCAGGTTATGTAGCTGTTTCTAGCTGTTCTGGCCTTGCAGACAGCTCTAAACAGCCATTTCCTGTCTGTGAACACTGTTACATTGTGGCAGTTTGCCCAGAGTACCGTACGGTACCAGAGCCTCTTGTGGGAGGGGTTTCAGCACAAAATCAGTCATACAGCGCCCCCTGATGGTCTGTTTGTGAAAATCATTATATTTCTCATGTAAAAGGGGGTATCAGCTACTGATTGGGATAAAGTTAAATTCTTGGTCGGAGTTTCTCTTTAATGTTAGGCGCAGACCTGTTTCTTGGAGTGGGTGGGGCAGGTCACCATCTGAGGCGCAGTGTGGGAGGTGGGAGCAGGGGGTGCAGAAGGAGGAGAGGAGAATGCCGAGCGCAGTGGTGAGTGAACAGAAATTTTCGGAACTCACCATCCAGCAAGGCTGTGAGAAGACGCTGATTTGACTCCTCTTTGGTGTCCTGGACCACCATTGCTGGCGAATGTCAGTCATGAGGTGACCAACTTACTGGTGGTTTATGTGATGACACTGATTTCCTACAGTTATGTAAACCCAGGATGCCCAGGCAGGATGTCTCTCGAGTTCTGTTTGGCTAGGCTCTGCACAATTGGGGGGGGGGACGGGTAACTGCACGTCTCCTGAGTTGTGGCTGCGCTCTGCAACTGAACCTCAAATAGGAAAGCATATACCTATATTCCTATTCTCTGTGTATATATACATATTTATTTCCTCAGATAAATGCATTTTTTTGGGCAGACAATGCCAAAAGAGTGCAGTAAATACCATTGAGGCTACTTTCCCACCAAGACGTTGCGTTTTAGAGGACGTTATGGTCGCATAACGTGCCCCTTACACAACGCATGGTGGTGTTGAAGTTGGACGTCAGATTGAGCCGCGTTATGCAGTTCTCAAAGCAGCCACTCCAGGTTAGTGATAGGAAATCCGGATCTGTTTAAGGATTCGGATCATTTGAATCGGATCATTGAAAAGATCTGGATCTTTGAACCGAATCATTTGAATAATTTTACTAGGGAAGCAGACTGGGTGAAATGACTAGCAGTATAATATAATTGGGATTTTGTTCCTTTTAGATAGGAGAGGAAGAAAACCTTTTAATCCTTTTTTGGGGTCATCCACTTGGCCCACCGAAAACTTTTTTTATATATAGAAAGGGCCATAAGCAGTTCATGCAGAGTATTTTTTAGAGAAGAGTTATTAAAAAATACTTTATTGACACAAAATCTTTAAAAATTCCAGGAATACTCTCAATAGGAAGGCTCCTAGTGAATATACAAAGGGCCTGATTCACAAAGCGGTGCTAACAGTTAGCACGCTAGTGAAAAGCCCTTTATCACGCCTAAACTCTGTTTAGGCATGATAAGTTTAGGTGTGATAAGTTTAGGCATGATAAGTTTAGGTGTGATAAGTTTTTAGGCGTGATAAGTTTAAGCACCAACTGGGTTATCACCGCAGTGCACAGCTGATAAAAAGTTTTGCGCTAGCAAAGTCTGGTGCACTTTGCATAGAGTTTAATGGCGCTGCTTTGCGTGCGGGACTTTGCGCGCGATCTAAACTTATCTAAACTTATCATGCCTAAACTTATCATGCCTAAACTTAGCACGCCTAAACTTATCATGCCTAAACTTATCATGCCTAAACTGAGTTTAGGCATGATAAAAATGGTTATCACGCCTAAAGTCTTTAACTGGATTATCACCGCTTTGTGAATCGAGCCCAAAATCTTCCAAAGCAGGAATATAACAACTTAGTGCAATACAAAGCAGGCAAGGACACGCTCGTTTCGGGCACAAAGCCCTTCGTCAGGCCCAATGCACAAAGCACTATCTATTAATCCTAGGAAAATTGCATGACAGGAGCATCACGAGACAGGAAAAACATCTGTACCAACCAGAGTGCACTCCCGATCTAGCAGCTGCTTTGATTCTTCACCAGCCTTCAGGATTGTGCCATATACGTCTGGTTGGTACAGATGTTTTTCCTGTCTCATGATGCTCCTGTCATGCAATTTTCCTAGGATTAATAGTGCTTTGTGCATTGGGCCTGACGAAGGGCTTCGTGCCCGAAACGAGCGCGTCGTTGCCTGCTTTGTATTGCATTAAGTTGTTATATTCCTGCTTTGGAAGATTTTGTATATTCACTAGGAGCCTTCCTATTGAGAGTATTCCTGGAATTTTTAAAGATTTTGTGTCAATAAAGTATTTTTTGATAACTCTTTTCTAAAAAAAGACTCTGCATGAACTGCTTATGAAATGACTAGCAGGACAGGACTTTCCCTGCACTGTACATTCTGTATGTTCCTGTTTCTTCCAGACAGACATCCACTGTGAACCGAATCTTTCATTGTGATGATCCGGATGATTCGACTCAGAAAAAAGATCCGGATCAAATGAACGATTCGTTCATGATTCGGACAACACTACAGTCCTACCACGAGTCACCACAGTGCAGTGAATATTAATTAGCCATGTGGCTGGCGCGGAGGAGGAGGGGAGACCTCCTCCTCCAACATTACTGAGCATGTGCAAACAGTCTAACGTGGCTTAGCCTACTATAACGTACATCATGCAGCACTTTCTTTAAACATGCTGCGTTACTATGTAACGCAACGTGGGCACTGTGAACAGCCCATTGATTTATCCTTGCTGTGAGTTAGGCTGCGTTACTGGCTGCTGTAACGTGGGATTTTAACGCCCCACTGTGAAACCAGCCTTAGTGTACTGCACTCAAAACACTGGACACCCAAAGGCATTTAAATATAAATGGTTTTAACATTTTGTTTATCAAACCATTTTTTCCATAGCTGGGGGTGAGGGTGCTCTCTGGCTGATAAATGCAACATATACTGGAGGGGCTCTCTAGTTGAGGTGAGCTAGAGGCTGGCAAATGCAATGTTTACTGCTCAAAAAAATAAAGGGTACACTTAGTATGATGAGAAAAGACGCCTTAGAGGGGATCTAATTAACATGTATAAATACACCAGAGGACAATATAAAAGCTTGGTGGATGAGCTTTTAGTCCCTAGGCCTTCTCAAAGGACTAGAGGACATGATCTGTGCATGGAGGAAAAAACGTTTTAGCCATTTATTTAGGAAAGGGTTCTTTACAGTAAGAGTGATTAAGATGTGGAATGCATTGCCACAGGAAGTAGTTATGGCAAATTCTACAGTATATCTGCATTTAAAGGGGGCTTAGATGCTTTCCTTGCGTTGAAAGACATCCATGGCTACAATTACTAGGTAATGCCTAATGATGTTGATCCAGGGATTTTATCGAATTGCTATCTGGATTCGGGAAGGAATTTTTTTCCCTTTTGGGGCTAATTGGACCATGCCTTGTAAAGGTTTTTCGCCTTCCTCTGGTTTAACAGGGATATATGAGGAATCTGGCTGGTGTTGTTCCTTGTTCTCTGGTTGAACTCGATGGACGTATGTCTTTTTTCAACCCAAATAACTATGTAACTATGTAACTTTGACTTACATTGTGTTAAGTGTTTCCTTTATTTTTTTGAGCAGTATATATTTGGTGAAAGGGGGGGGGGGGGCAGGAAATGTGAGCGGTGTCATAGGCACCCTTATAAATATTAGCTATTTATCTGACCTTCCCCCGGGAAATTTGGGGACTGGAGGCATTGAAGGTGTTTCTAACATTTGCTCATATTTGTATGGGTGCCCATGACAGTGGTGCGGTGCCCAATTGTTTTTTGAAGCGTATATGCGGTGCTGTGGGGGAGGTCAAGGAAGGAGGGTTTAAGGTTAGGCATGTTAGGGTTGGTTTAAGGTTAGGCATCGGGGGTTGGGGGTAGGGTTAGTATCAGTGGGGTGGTTAGGTTTAGACATCAGCGGGTGGTGGTGGTGTTTAGCGATAGTCATCAGTGTAGCAGGGGATAGGGTTAGGCAATGGAGGGGGGAGGATGGTTCTGTGTAAGTGTGGGGTTATATTTAGCTGCAGTAAAACATTGGTAACATTTACTGGAATTACCACTGTAAAATAGTTGAATATTGGTAAATGTTACCAATATTCTACTATCAGCTACTCCTGGGTGCTTACATTTTCTTGTGCATTTTTTTCATGTAAATAGGGTATTTTATGACTCTTGCCCTAGGAGCAATTTCATCTTGGCATGACATGGGGGTTAAGGTTAGGCATCAGAAAAGGTTTGGTTAGGGTTAAGCATAGGGGGTGGAGGTTAGGCTTAGCCATCAGAGGAGGGTAGGAATTTGTGTGAGAATAATGTTAGGTTTAGCTGTAGCAAAATATTGGTATCATCTACTGATATTTTACTATCGTAAGAACTTTTCATAATACATTTACCAGTATTCTACTAGCCAATATTTTGGGCACCCTTTATGTATCATTTTAACGAGTTTGATTTTTTTTTCTTACATTTTTTTAAAAAATATGATGGTTATGTGTGAAATTATTTATGAATTTGTGGGAATTTTGTATTACGATATTGCATCATATTTGCACATTTTGATGCAAAATTTAAGCTCAACACTAAAAGTAATTTGCCAAATGAGTGCTGGTGGTAAAACGGAAGAACTATAAGACCAGTGACTGATGATGCTCAGATTGAACAGGAAAAATTACCCAAAAGTGCAGATGAAAGAGGTAGAGCCTGGATGTCAGATGCCTATTTTTTTTGTGGCAGGAAGAAATCTGCTTCATCGGAGGCCTTGTAAGACTTCCAGGTAATTATTAGCTTCCCTTCAGATCCTATATCCCAGTCTTCACACTTTATTCTTGCTGGCTTTGCCCCACTTCAACTTTGATTTTGCATTCGACGACCCCAAGGAAGATTTTGGGGTCTCTTTAAAAGTTTTCAAGCATGGTGGTCTATGCACACCTCTCATCAGTGGTGGACACTGATGGGAGGTGTTTAATGGCGCTATATACAGTAAAATAATAATAATATTACGTGGCATGCTTGTTTTACCTATTTATTATGCCTTATACATGGCTCAGACATACTTCTCATGTCACACATCCTCCTAAGGTAAGGGTCAAAGACTAATGGAAACTTAAAAAAAAAAACCATATTATTTAAATGACATACAGATAATAACAAGGAGGTGTCAGTGACAAAATATGAGGCATGCTGATATAAGGCATGCTGCCCATGCAGCAGAACCGATTTCGAGTTAGATGAAATAATGGGTGTACCATAAAAGTACATGAACCAAGCCGGGGCGCAGCTAGAAATCAGTGACACCCGAAAAAAATACCACACAAACAGCCATGTGAAACCTACTGTGGACCATTCTAGCAAGTGGAGATGGCTGGTTTGAATTGAAAAGTTACATGTTTTGCAGATTGACACAGTTCTCAAAAAGAAGAAAAAGGAGGGGGAAGTGGGATGAGACTGTGAACCAATATAGTGTAGTATGTTAATTAACCACAGGAGGGAGAGAGATTATTATTATTTTGTATTTATATAGCACTGACATCTTCCACAGAAATATGTAGAGTATACAGTCTTGTCATTAACTGACCCTCAGAGTGGTTCACACTCTAATTCCTACCATAGTAGCGTGTCCATCATAATCTAGAACTCATTTTTAGGGGGAAGCCAATTAACTTATCTGTATGATTTTGGGATGTGGGAGGAAAGCAGCGTGCCCAGGGGAAACCCACGGGGAAACATACAAACTCTGTTCAGATAGTGCCATGGCTGAAAATCGACATTTCGCTGGACAAGCCCAAAGTCTTTAAGTTATACCGCTACTAAGTTCATGTACATTTGCCTCCTCTCTTGACACCCAGTTTCCCACTACACTCGCATCACACATTAACACTCACCTAGTGCCCAGGAGTGCCCCGGAACTCCCAGGATCCTAGCAACCCTGGTTGCTTCTATCAGACTTGGCTATTAAGACGCAAAGTTGCTGCTACTAATGTTATCCAATGCAGCTGCTAAGAACAAGGACACGCTGCAGCAAATAGTTGTGGCTGCTCTAATGTGTCACCAACTGTCTAATGTGTTTTACCAACTGCATTGAATACCATTAATAGCAGCTGCTTAGCGACTAGTAGCCATAACTGTAGTGTGACTCGTCTTCAGGGCTAAGATAAATAGAGACTTAAAATGATTGTAACCTAAAACAATCTTAAAAGATTGTTTTCAGGTGACAGTTTGATGGACTTCTGATGCAAATATCAAAATCTATTTTTACTCATCTGGGGCTTCTTCCAGCCCCGAGCAGCAGTCTCAGTCCCTCGGGGTTGGTCTATATGGCTGATATTGTGGTGAAACCCCTCCCACAGTGTGATGTCATGACTGTAGTCTTGAGACAATTTACTGCCTGTGAACCTCATTGCATTGTGGGAAATAACAGCTTTTTCCAACAGCCAAACAAGCAGAATCTCCCTCAGTGCATAAAATGTAAATTAGAGAGAGGAAAGATTTTACAATGGACAAACACTGACTAAATAATGACTAAACAATCGATAAATTAATATTGTAAGCAATAAGCAATTTTATTCATTATGTTTTTTTCACTACAGTTACTCCTTAAAGAGAATCTGTATTGTTAAAATCGCACAAAAGTAAACATACCAGTGCGTTAGGGGACATCTCCTATTACCCTCTGTCACAATTTCGCCGCTCCTCGCCGCATTAAAAGTGGTGAAAAACAGTTTTAAAAAGTTTGTTTATAAACAAACAAAATGGCCACCAAAACAGGAAGTAGGTTGATGTACAGTATGTCCACACATAGAAAATACATTCATACACAAGCAGGCTGTATACATTCTTCCTTTTGTATCTCAAGAGATCATTATACACAGGCAGTGTGCATAGAGGGGCCAGGAGGGGGGAGATGCTTCACAGTACCACAACACTGAAGAACTTGGCAGCCTTCCAGACACAGGCTGACAAGTCTGACAAGAGAGAGATAAGTTGATTTATTACAGAGATGGTGATGATAGTAAAACGTGCTGCAGTAAGCCAGAACACATTAGAATAGCTTTTGGAACTTGTAGGATGATAAAAAACAGGATGCAATTTTTGTTACGGAGTCTCTTTAATATCAGGGTCACCTTTAATGTGATGATTAGTATTACAATACAATAATAAAATTTGTAAAGTGCTTTTCTCCCATAGGACTCAGTATTAAGGTAACAGAAAATGTAAGTGGGGATCTCCACGAGTGTGAGGGTCAACATTATGGTACCCATACACGGTACAATAAAAACGTTCAATTTTCCTGTATTTTTATACCACAACAATCGAATCGAATGAAAGTTGAAAAGAAACTTTTTTTTTTTATAAAAATCCGATCAGACATGTTAGAAAAATCTTTATATTTGATCTAACAGAATAACCGAACTAAATTATCTAATCGAAAAAAAACCATGAAAAATTGTACCATGTATGGTCACTTTTAGGCAATTTTGTCTTTCAACAGATTCATTATCTTAAACTGTAACCCACAAGAAGGCAAAAATAAGTGATGTTCCATTCCAAACAGCTGCCAATCAAAAGTCAGCTTTGATGAGTGAATAGCAGTGAAAATGGCAGGTGATTTTTGAATGGCTATCTTAGATCTTTTCTATTCAACTTCTTTGTGCAGTATAATCCTGGAGGTGTATAAGTTACGTGACTGAATTTTGTATACATTTTCCTCTTCAGAATGTTCCCCATGCAGTGGACAATAGAGCTTCAAAATTATTTTTGAACATCTAGTAACGGATCATTTGTTACCTAATTGCTCTATTTCACACATCTTTCCCCTTTTGTGTCACACATTTCTCCTATTTTCTACTTGTGAAAACTATTTCATTGAACGCAGAGAGATCCTGGCACATAAATTCTTAAAATACCAATGAGTGAAGGCAAGAAAAGTTCCTCATGCTTCCAGTAAGTGGCGTCCTTCCTCTAAATTTGATTCCAAAGTGCTAACAAGCCTCTTTCAAAAGCAATTCCACACTTTGCACATCAAAATCATTAATGAAGCAGCAAAAAAAATAAAATAAAAAAAATTTAGGTTTCAATTATATAAAATTTAAAGCCTTTCGTCTCTTGACAGGATCATTAAGCCTCCTTACATTATGAGTAATAATATTAAATGAACAAGCCATCTATCAGCCTGTGGAAAGGACAAAACCAGGAGAGGAATGGGGACCGGGGAAGCAAGAACACATATAAATGAAAACGCTTTATATCAGGGGTCTCAAACTCGCCGCCCGCGGGCCATTTGCGGCCCTCGATACAATATTTTGTGGCCCTCGCCGGCAAAAGCTTCCTTATAGTTCGCTTCAGTGCTCCCAAGTAATCCGCCGCATCCCTGCCGCTAAACGAGGGCTGCAGAGCCCCCAAATCGCCCGGGGCGCAATCTGCCGGCATTTCCTGGAAGGGGCAGAGCTTTCAGCTTCAGCTCTGCCCCTCCTGACGTCAATCGCTGCACGGATCGCCGCCTCTCCCCGCCCCTCTCTGTGAAGGAAGAGTGAGAGGGGCGGGCAGAGGCGGCGATGCGCCGCGATTGTGAAATTCCTTATGCGGCCCAGCCTCATCCTGACTTTGCCTCCTGCGGCCCCCTGGTAAATTGAGTTTGAGACCCCTGCTTTATATATATCCTTTTCAGGGAGTGTCTTTATAAGGAATAAAGGCCATGTTGAAAACTCCCATGAAGAGATGCACTAGTAATTTTCTAGCCGCCCCACCACTTGTTCAGATTCTATAACTGTTTCCGAGTACCTATGATTTAGCATGATATACAGCAGCAAAAACTCAACTGAGCTTTTCAGTACAATTCTTAAAAAAAAAAATCGACTATAGGGCAATAACACAATAAGTATTTTAAATGAGCAATCCCTTGTATGACTAAGCCACTATTAATTTATGTATGACTACCTTGAAAAGATGAACAGTAAAATTCATTTATGCATACTTAAGATTGTGTGCAGAGGGCTTTTGAAACATAAATTGTTCTCTATGCAGTAATAGAGGAACATCGAGACACTGCACCTTATAAACTCACACCTTTGATCAACAGCTGAGTACAGACATAGTGCTATGCAATGGGAGTGAGAGAAGAGCCTGACAACTGTTTCATGGAAACCAGCCAGAAGCTATGGGCATGACCAGATTTGAGGCAAGTCAAAAAGGCCATGGCTTAGGGCACCAGGAAGCAAGGGGCGGGCAGCGGGCTGGTACACTAAGTCAGTTAAACTAAAAAACATGTAAATCGTAGCAGTCACAAACCCAGTCTGTGGCTGCCCTGCTTCCACAGGGACGAGCAGTGGAGCACCTCCCAAGCACAGCACAGAATAAAGGAAACGCAGGACCAGGGAAGTACACAGGATGGGTAAAGCACAAAGCGAGAGCACAGGACCAGGGAAACAAATGGGACAAGGGGAGCACACAGGAAAGGGCGGTTGGGGGAGGTGACAGTGGGCCTTGGGTGGTAAAATGTCCAAAACCGGCCATGACTACGCATCAGTCATTGAGTAAGGTGCAGTTTTATGAGGCACAGTGCCTCATTCCTCTTTCACTGCGTATTGCATGTCTCTCTGTTGTGTACATACTTATTAAAGGACAGCTGAAATTAGTTGAATATGGAGGCTGCCATATTTGTTTCCTTTTAAACAATGCAGATTGCCTGACAGTCCTGCTGATCCTCTGCCTCTAATACTTTTATCCATAGACTCTGAACAAGCATGCAGATCAGATGTTTCTGACAAAAAATTGACAAGATTAGCTGCATGCTTGTTTCAGGTGTGTGATGCAGACACTACGGATATACGAAGATCAGCAGGATGCCAAGCAACTGGTATTGTTCAAAGGATACCTGAGCAGCAATATATTTGCAAAATGAGGGAATGCAGGCATGCGTAGGAAGCAGTTCTCACGCCCACCGCTCCCCTGTTCTCCTCTGTACCCCTCCGTTCTCTCCAAAATGCCCCCCACAGACACTTCCAGGTCGGTGAGTATTGTGCAGGAGTTGGCCCAGTGCCGTGCATCCTTAATCGTGTGCCCCCTATGGCCGGGGGCGCTCTGTGCATGTGTACTACATAGTAGTGATGTTGTAAGCGTGCGCAAAGTGCTCCCGATCATGGCGCCGCCAGGCCAGCGACTGCGCGCTACTCACCGACCTCACCAACCAGGAAGTGGCTATGGGTGGCATTTTGGAGAAAATGGAGGGGGAGGTCGGAGAATGGAGGGAGCTGTAATACGTTACAGCTCAGGTATCCTTTAGAGTAACTGTTAGGCATCAAAAACAAAATCTATTCCCTATTTCTATCTTCAATACAGATAAAAAGGATGCTAAAAAGGCAATGCCTAACTTAAAAATCAATCTTACCTTTTTTTATTGGTGATGAATCCTCATGTCCCCAGCTCTAAAGGACGCAGCACTTAGCCGCAAAACAGAAGTTACAGTGCAGGCTGGGGTGGGAGGAGTTCTCCTTTACTTTTCTCCCCAGACACAGCTAGTTCAGCCTGATTGGCTGCAGCCTGTGTCACTCACTCCTATCCCTCTCTCATTGGCCGCCTCACATCTTCACTGTCCGCCCCCTCTCCGCTCTCCAGCCCGACAGGCATCTCCGTCCCTTTATTCGGGGGGCAGCGGGCATCTCCGCATCCATGGGGACCCCCGGCCCTGCTACTATTTACAAAGAGATTCCCCCTGCATTATCCCTCCACTCTGTAACATCCCTGCTCGGCCCGCGGCATTACAGAGCTTAGCGGGGAAGAATATATGCAGCGCACACAGATTCCCCTCAACATGGTTCCAGGCAATGGAGCTGCATTTATTCTTCCCAGCTAATCGCTGTTATGCTGCGAGACGAGATGGATGCTGCAGGGTTGAGGGTAAATGCAGGGGGAGTCCCTATCGATATAGTAGCAGGGCTGGGGGGTTCTCATGGAGGCGGGGGTACCACTACAGTAGCGCTGGCTATTGCTCAGAGGAGGAGGAGGGGGTAGTAAGGGAGGAAATGACGCCAGCATTGGCTTCGCTGGAGGGACTAAAGATGGCCCCTGCCAGGGAAAAGGATTCTCTGCATTACCTTTTTTTTTAAATTCACTGAAATCAAATCGTGGACAGTGCAATACATCTATCATGTAAGTAGAGCTAGTATTTATCTACTTATACGTGTGTTTTTTTTATCCTGGCATAGTATGGCTGACAGCTCCTCTTTTTAAAGAGTAGCTGTCGGGCATAAAATCAAAAATCTATTTTTTATTTTTATCTGGTAAACAAGTAATAAGGATGCTAACCAGGCAATCCAAAAGTTAAAAATCACTCTTATTTTTCTTCTTCATAAAACAACATTCCCCAGTTTCTGTGGCTCTTATTTGGTACATCTGCTGTACAAAGGAAGTTGCAGGGTATGCTGGGTTTTCTTTTTTGCCAAGATTGGCTTCAAGGTAGACACAGACAGAATGAAAAATTCTAAGAAGGATTTTCTCTTTTTATACTATAGAAAAATTACTAAAATCATAATGTGGACAGTGCAATTACATATGTTATGTAAGTACTAAGTATTTACTTATATATGTGCTTTTTTTCCTGAGATAGTATGGCTGACAGCTCCTCTTTAAAAGTAAATAGATATGGCAGACACCATATCCCTCTCACTTCAGTTGTCCATTAAGCAGAAATCCAACTGACGTCAAATACTACAGTAAGCATCTAGTGCCAGTTTTTTCTCTATTTGTTTGGGATTGTTCTTTGCACATAACTGGATGTTTGAAGTGGACTGATCTTTCTCTTAACATTTGCTTTCATACACAAAATGTATTAACGACCGCCTAACGCCGATAGGCGTCGGCAGGTCGCAGTGGTGTTTCCATTCGAGCGCCCGTTTCATGTCAGTTCACAGAGGGTGTCTCCGTGAAACAGCCTGCGAGCCTCTGATCGCGGCCCGCAGGCTAAATGTAAACACGCGGGGAAGAAATCCTGATTGGCCGGGGATCGCCAGCATCTGATAGGCTGAAGTCTATCAGAGGCGGCGCAGGACGGATCACCGTCCTGTGCCACCCAGAAAGAGGAAAGAGGAGGGGAGGGAGGGGAAGAGAGGGAGGCTGCGGAGGGGGGCTTTGAGGAGCCCCCCCCCCCTGCTCGGCCACACAGAGCGGCGGTGATCAGACCCCCCCCCCCCCCTCCAGCAGGACATCTCCCTAGTGGGGAAAAAAGGGGGGGAAGTCTGATAGCCCTGCAGCAATCACGATCTGTGCTGCGGGCTGGAGAGCCCATCCAGCACAGATCACTTGAAAATCTTCTGGTCGTCAAGTGGTTAAACAATGCCATACAATTAGTATTTACATTTCTAACTAAATGATACTTTAGCATTGTAAAATTGTTGACAAAAAATCTTACTTTCTTCAAGTCAGAATTCCAAGAGACTATACAAAATGAAAGAATATAAGTGGTTCGATCCAGGACCCACTAGTAGCACTTTCAATGCACTTGCTGATCACTGGTGCTTGCGAGTGCTGCTTCAGAGTAGGTAAACTGGACAGTGGCGGTGCTTTGGTAAAATGGGTGGCCCAGAGACCGCAATGTTAATTGCGGATGTAGCGGCGCCCAGGGGGTAATTTGGGCACCAGCAGTGCCTAATATTTTTTTGGGGGCGGGGAGCATATAGGCAGAGGGAGTTTTTATCAATGAAGTTGGTGCAGATTTTGTTGTATTGTGGTGGTGGTGGGGGCTCATTGTCATTGTGTTGGGTTGTCATTAACCCTCTGCACTCAAGATGCTTACAGCAAGTTGGAACAATAGCAGCAATAAAAAAAACAACTGCATTCAGTGCAGGGCTGTGGAGTCGGTACAAAAATCATCCGACTCCCCAGTTTATGAAACTACCGACTCCAGGTACACAAAATTGCTCAGACTCCTTGACTCTAACGTCCTAGACTAAAACTTACAAGGGCTGTGGAGTTGGTACAAAAATCATCCGACTCCCACTTCGAATCCTCAGTTTATGAAACCATTTACTCCAACTCTAGGCATCCAAAGATGCCCGGACTCTGACTCCAACTCTACAGCCGTAAATTAGGGGCTGAAAGGGGACAATCGCTTCCAAAATGAATTGCATGCAAAGCATTTTTTACTAGACCTTTTCTCTGCTAGTGTTCCAGGTCAGCTTGCTGTGAGTGTCTGCAGAGGATTAATGATTGCATTTACTCATTCACACTGCCCAAAAATGTTTGTACTCAAGATGGCACTAGTGAAAAGTGGGTAATCTGACAGTACTTTTGTACCTTAGTGCAGTATCTTGTGTTTCCAGCATGGAGAAAGTAATATTTGGATACATCTGCACAAGGTGTGAACAGACACCTGCTATCACTGTAGATGTCAAAACCCACTGCTCATATAAATGGAACAATCACTGCAGAAATCTTAAAGAGACTCTGAAGCGAGAATAAATCTCACTTCAGAGCTCATAGTTAGCAGGGGCATGTGGGCCCCTGCTAAAACGCCGCTATCCCGCGGCTAAACGGGCGTCCCTTCACCCCCAAACCCACCCCCGCAAACCTTGGTCGTAGACTTGGTCGTAAATCTTCTTTTCCTGGAAGCAGGGCTAACGGCTGCAGCCCTGCCTCTAGTCGCGTCTATCAGACGCGCATCGCCGACTCTCTCCCCCGCCCCTCTCAGTGAAGGAAGACTGAGAGGGGCGGGGGAGAGGCGAAGATACGCGTCTGACAGACGCGTGTGGGGCAGGGCTGCGGTGGTTAGCCCTGCCCCAATGCGGAAGCTCTCCCCCGCTGTACGGAGGGGATTTGGGGGTAAAGGGACCCCCGTTAAGCCGCGGGATAGCGGCGTTTTAGCAGGGGCACACATGCCCCTGCTATCTATGAGGTCTGAAGCGAGATTTATTCTCGCTTCAGACTCTCTTTAAAGAGGAACTCCAGTGACATAAAATAGAATTTAGTAAATTATTCAGGATAATTGTACATTTATTATCCTGGTTTCAGCATCAAAACACTTCTTATACCAATATTGCTGTATATTGGTATGTAGCCTATACTCTCCCAGTGATGTTTAACCCAGGCTGTTTATTATGCAGCATTCTTCTACCTGAGCACTCTTGGAAACTAGATGTTGTGTTTAATCACTTCGGAACAAGCAACAAACATTCCACAGTGATGCACTTGCCAGCAGTTAAGATGTCGCCACCGGTGATACATTTCAGAATATACATCAGGGTGAGAAAAGGCGTCCACACATACGGCAAAACCGGGCATCTGCCCGAGCCTGGCCGCCCGCTGCCCCCCCCTGGCCGCGTGCCCGTGCAGCCAGAAGGAGGGGAGCAGCGCAGAGAAGAGAGAGAGCTATGGGCACAGTGGGGAAGGGCGGACGTCTCCCCCCCTTCCCTCACCTTAGGGGGCTCTCTCTCCCTCGCTGTCCCCTCCGGAATGAAGTGTGCAGCGGCTGGGCAGCGGGCGGAACTTACCTCGTCTCGCTCCTGCGCCGGAAGTTCTGGTGCCGCACTCTGGTCTGGATCAGACCAGAGTAGCGGCTAATCCATCCGGCGCGTGCGACGAGAGGAGGTAAGTTCCGCCCGCTGCTCAGCCGCTGCACACTTCATTCCGGACTCCGGAGGGGAGAGCCCCCTAAGGTGAGTGCCCATAGCTCTCCCTCTTCTCTGCGCTGCTCCCCTCCTGCTGGGGCACACATGGCCACTTTTTCTGGGGACATATACCCCTGGCTACATATACTGGGGCATATCCCCCTGGCTACATATACTGGGACATATACCCCTGCCTACATATACTGGGACATATACCCCTGCCTACATATACTGGGACATATCCCCCTGGCTACATATACTGGGACATATCCCCCTGGCTACATATACTGGGACATATACCCCCTGCCTACATTTACTGGGACATATACCCCTGCCTACATATACTGGGACATCTACCCCTGCCTACATATACTGGGACATATCCCCCTGGCTACTTTTTCTGGGGACAAATACCCCTGCCTACATATACTGGGACATATCCCCCTGGCTACATATACTGGGACATATCCCCCTGGCTACATATACTGGGACATATACTCCCTGCCTACATATACTGGGACATATACCCCCTGCCTACATATACTGGGACATATCCCACTGGGTACATATACTGGGACATATCCCCCTGGCTACATATACTGGGACATATACCCCTGCCTACATATACTGGGACATATACCCCTGCCTACATATACTGGGGACATATACCCCTGCCTACATATACTGGGCACATATACCCCTGCCTACATATACTGGGCACATATACCCCTGACTACATATACTGGGCACATATACCCCTGGCTACCTGTTCTGGGGACATCTCTACCCCTGGCTACCAGTTCTAGGACATCAATACCGCTGGCCACCTATTCTGGGGACACCTATAGACCTGGGGCTACCTATTTTTGGGGAACCACTGCTGTCAGATTGAGTGTATTTTGGGGAACTGCTGCCAGGTGAGAGGTGTCTACATATTAAGGGGGCATTCTGCCTATTTATGTGAAAAGCTGTCTATTTATGTGCCTCATGACTGCTGAATTTGTCTTGTTGCGGGCCTCATGGTTACTGACTTTGTCTTGTTGGGGGCCTCATGATTTGTTGGGGGCCTCAAGATTGCTGAATTTGTCTTGTTGGGGGCCTCATGATTGCTGAATTTGTCTTGTTGGGGGCCTCATGATTGCTGAGTTGGTCATGTTGGGGGCCTCATGATTGCTGAATTTGTCTTGATGGGGGGGGCCTCATGATTGCTGAATTTGTCTTGTTGGGGGTCACATGATTGCTAACTGCGAGACTATGGAAAAATCTGAATCATCATCATATGAGACAATAGCATTAAACCTACTTTTTCCGCTTTTTAAAAAATAAAACTGGGAGGTTCTAAAAAAAATGAATAATTTTTTCAGGAGTACGATGGATGAAATTGTTTATCTTCACAGTTTATTTTCAACTTAATTTTCCATAATGTTCATGTATGAGTTAAAACGTTTTTATTTAGTTTAAATTGCTGTTGGCACTTTGTGATAGTAAAGTGACTTTGCAGTTTGGACACTCGACCTCCAAAAGGTTCGCCACCACTGTCCTAATCTAATGTCCCACCATTGCTTAGTTAATGTAAACTTGTCTCCACCCACGACCACACCCACATTCTGGTTCATGACCACACCCATTTTTCAGCATGACGTAGCTCCATTTTTTGGCGCGATACGCGCTCCACACAACACCGACCCAGATTTGCGGTGCGGCGCGCTACACGCGCCGCACCGCTTTTTGCTCCCCACTTTTTGTCCCCCCCCCCCCCCCTGGAAAATTTTCTGCGGACGCCCATGCAAACACTGACTAAATGATTTATAAAGTAACATTGTAAAAAAAAAGCAATTTTATTTATTAGGTTATATTAGGGTCAGTAGTTTTGCTCTTTCAATATTTTTAGCTGAAGATAAATGAAAATGTTGGATTTTTCTGTCCACCAAATAAAGGACTATTGTCATAGTTGGAAGAAGGCAAAATATAGATCTGTCTAGAGAATTATAGCTGGACGCAGCACAAAATAGAAAACAAAATGGCATGTGCAATATGTCATATCGGTGAAATATGTCACATCAGGTTTTTATCAAAATTAGTGCTACACTGAAAAAGTACTGACTTTCCACAACCCAATCTCTCATTTAGCATTTTTACATTTTAAAATTTCATCCACCTCATTCCTCGAAGTGCCTATTGCATTGTAAGTGTCTGAAAAGAGTGCTGCTGAGTGTGTCTAACCTGACATGACCTCCTCTGTCAACCCTTATGAGTGTCTTTAGAAGCGAGTGGAGCAGAGACTAAACTCTAAACACAATGCTGTGTCTGTAGGTGGCTATTCTTTGTCTAACCTCTTCTGTTATGGCAAAAATGTCATGGAGAAGGCAGCTGAGTAAAACTGATTGAATTTATTAGTTATGGACACTACCACTTGCGCTGTTCCCAAGAGGGGTTGATTAGGATTTCCCAGAGGAAAGGAACTGTTCTGAGACGGCAGAGTGACAGGGGTTTATATAGAACAGCACCGTGTGTCTAAGCACTGCTGTCAGCCAGGGAGACGGATGAAGTGCACTAGCGGACCCATTACTTCATTCACACCTCAACAGGCAGACAATAAAACATTTACACACAAGAGTGATTTAGTGTGGAAAAATGATTTCCCCCTCGAATTTACATGTTAGGCTGCACAACATTCCAAAAAGACTCCAAGTGTTTGCATTCTGCCTGGTCAGTGACTGAATGAGTTGTTTTAACTGCAAAACATCTTAAAAAAATACTTAAAGTATGACTCTAATTTATATCCCATATATCACTCACGAAGAAGTACTTTTGTAATTTGTTGTTATTAATGTCCAACTCCAGGACAATTTTAGTTTTCGATTGAGTGGAAAGAAATTTGAATATTACTGCCATGTTGCTTTGTTGACTTCCTGTGACCTTCTGGGCTGCTGTAGTAGGAACCCAGCTGGTCCACGGGACAGGAAATGAGTGACAGCAATAAAAGTATGACAGAGGTTATGACTCTTCTCCACTATACAAAAGGTTTTATTTTCTTCTGCCTTTGCCCCAGGTGGAGAGATTAGCCTGACTGCCTAAGGAAATCATAGAGGACACAGAAGGACTGGCTGATCTAGACAGGTGTAAAGAAAACTGCAGCAAAATTAGAGTTGTCAAGAGCAATCAGTTAAAATCATTGTTTCATTCAGCAGCTGAAAACTGAAAGGTTGCTTTGGCTAGCTGCATTATTTTCCTCTGCACTGGTGTTGATAAATTAGCTCCAGAGGGCAGTACATGCCCAAATCAATTTATAACCCAATTCTATATTATCTAAACATGAGCTAAATCTTTTTTTTCCCTGGGATTGGTCTTTAAAAATATTTGTTTCAGTCTGAAACCAGCTTTGATAACCTAAACATAACAAATGATTCAGCGCTGCGTAATATGTTGGCACTTTATAAATACAATAAATAAATAAATAAATAAACTATGCTACCTTGCAATCATAACACAACAACAGTTATCTGATTGGGGGATCGTATGCCTCCAAATTATTAGTTCTCACGTATCTATGTGTTTGTAAAGAAGCACAAGTACACACATCTTTGCAAGCCAAATCTCTAATTTGCTTCTCCTGGTGCTTGGTCATTAGCAAAACGCTCCCAGGTGTGAGATCAGGAATGGCAGCAGTAGTACTTAGAGAAGACCATAACCAAACTGCCTACCCACTACACTTCAGCCTCCCATTTGGAGTAGATGCTGGTGGGATCACAGAGGTTTGGCTATGCAAAGCCACCCTCCACCACCTGACTAAAAGCTGCTTTCTTGGAGATGCTGGAGTATGGACAGGAGAGTGCTCTCAGACTTCTGAGTCGGGTAGTCCTCATGCAGCAGAACCTGATGGATCTCTGTAGCTTGCCTTTTTGAAGAAAATGTTGCAGGAAAGGTTGGAAAGCTGCCAAACTTTGCTTTAACTGAGGGTAGGAACACACTAGGCAGAATCGCATATGTGTTTTACATAGCACATAGTGGAAAACGCATATGCGATTCTGCCTAGTTGTGTGTTCATACCCTGAATGTCAGAAAATTGTGAACATGTAAAGCATACTTGTTTGGGAGAATTTTGAATTCAGTGGACTCAGGCCCTCCCAGTAGATTTCTGAGTTATGTGATGTTGCCATTATCAACCCTCACAGGATTCTGTGGGGATTATGGGGTTTGGGAAGTGAACCAGGAGGAAAAATAAAAAATACAAAGTTTGTGGTAATTTGATCATGACATTGTGCTATAACATCAACAGAATATAGATAATAACAGTCTCAGTGTGAGTGAACTACCAACAATAATGGGTAACACCAAAAAGTGTCTGTGGAGACTGTTCCAGTGTGACAGGCATTTCCAACTCACAGATAGCAACTCACCAGAGTGAAAGAGCCACATTACATAAGCCTATGTAACACTCAGACATTGTCATGACCAGATTTCTTTTCCACTATTGACTTTCAGAATCCTCATATTTAGGTCCCCAAGCCCTCTTTCGGAGCTGCTAGGTGCCACAGTGGATTTATGTGTGTACACCAGCCATCTGAGAGCTTTTTAATAACAGCAACTCTGTTTAATTTCCACTTGTCTGGTGTTGAGACTAAGAGCTCATCCCCACCTGCAGTGTCCTGGGCTGACATGTGGGGGTAAGTCCTAGAGAGATTTTGGTGGAATCTGGACATGTCCTTGAATAAGCGGGCTAACAAGCACACACCCCATTCTATAGGGGGAATGAGAAAAGGTGTTCATCACTACCTATTACCTATACCTGCAAACCTTAAAAAATAAACTTCATGCCTTGAAAATAAAGTTTAATTCAAGTGAGTCTGTAGCGGATATATATAAAAAAAAACAAAAACAAAACAGATACTCACCTAAGGAGTGGGAAGGCTCTGGGTCCTACAGAGCCTTACCGTTCTTCTCCCGGTCTCCTCGTTTCCCCACAGGCTCCTCCGCTTGAAACTCCCGCCGCGGGAAACTTTGACAATCTTCGGAAGCACTCGGGCTTCCATAGACCGGCGGCTCTGTACTGCGCAGTACGGAGCAGCACGTTTTTGGAAACCAGAGTTCTTCCGAAGACTGCTGAAGGCCCCCAATGTGTAAGAGAGAAGTCCTCGACCAAACGTGAGCCTGCAGGGGAATGAGGACACCAGGAGGAGAACGGGAAGGGTCTATAGGACCCAGAGCCTTTCGTCTCCTTGGGTAAGTATCCGCTTCAGACTCCCTGTAAGAAATAATGTTTACTAAAAAAGAAAAATGTTTCTTGTGGTGTCTCCCTGTAATCCAAGTCAAATGTGCCGCAAAAAGGGACATTTTTGAATTTTCTTGTGTGGATTCCCAGTAGTAAACTTGTCTGTCCTTTAATGATGGACAAGGGTCAGCTTGTTAGACTTGTATTAAGAGGAACAGTAACAAAACTGTTACACTTTTTAAAAAGAAAAATGATTATGTGAAAAGCATTGACATGACATTTAAATAAACTTAACTTTAAATGTCACCATCCTGAGTCAAGCGATATGTCTAATCATTGGGGCTTTGTGCTTTTTAACCCAATTTTTGACTATAAAGAAAACTGCCACATCTAACATCGCAAAGTGAATATAGGGAAGGGCTGGGTAAAAAAAAAAGATGTTTATTTATTGAAAGCGAGTTTGCTTTAACCTGGGTAGGAAAGATAACTTTCATATTATACAATATATCATATCACCAGGACCATGAAAATAAAAATTGTTTGATTATAATAATGTTAGCATTTGTATAGAGCTTTTCTCCTGTCATACTCAAAATGCTCGAGAGCTACAGCCACTAATAGTCCTCCCTGGAGTGCTAGGGAGTCTAGTCCAAGAACTCCTTGCTGAATAGGTAACTGGTCGCAGGCAGAATTTGAATGCTGGTCTCCTGTGTCAAAAATGGTGTTTTTAACCAGTACACTATCCAGCCACACAGCTACACCATAGCAACAGAATTGGCACTATGCTACAGCAGAGCAAAGTGTCTGCCCCTAAACTGTCTCTTGAGGTACCTATGCTTTTGGACAACAAACACGCACCTCAAATGCTACCAATTATTACAACAGAATTGGGCCCTTTATTGGTACTGTGGACTTTTGCTGACTTTTTTTGTATTTTTGACATAATTTAATTTCTGATAAATATTGGACTGGGTGTAAGTTTCAAGGTCAGAACAGATGAGCACAATATTGATATAATTCACAACACAAAAAGTAGGAATAGTAAAATCCCACAGGAGTCTGGTTATTTTAATTTCATGAGTCCATGTTTGATAGCCATGGCTGCATAGTAATGGTAAACAAATATCAATATAAAGCGACAGAGGGTCGTCAAATTCCAAAAAGAAAATAGTGCAAATATACCAATGCAAATCAACCATGTCTGACTAAGAGTTGAATATGTACATTTATGAAATTTACTTTGCTCTTGTGGTCCATTCCCAAACTCATTTATAATCCCAGGCATGTCCTCTGGGTAAATTTAGGAATTCTAGAATGGTTTTGTACTTCCTTGAAATATTAATAACCTACATTGCCCAGCATGTGTTGACTCATCAGTCTAAGTCTATTCAGGGTCTTGATACATTGTAACATTAAGGAAAATCTAACTGCAGTAGAATTCAAGAGGAACCTTATAGTGACTCAACACCGACACCCATCAGACAAATGTTCCCTCATGGACAAGCATGTTTAAGAATGTGCTCCATTTCTGAGAACTAGAATGAAAATATGGATCTTTTAACTCTTTTCCACCATTGGAGCTTCACAAAACCATTCTGTTTATTCTTGGGCCATAAATCAATGCAAAATAACAACTAGACTGAAGGAGATGTAATGTCTCAGTGGGAGAGAATTGAAGAGATAAATATTAAGACTGGGAAGCTTTTCCAAGGTTGCAGAAATCAGAGTTGAATTATAGGACAATGCTGCTGAGATAATCTAGAAGATAGTCATGGATCTTCATTTGAGCACTGAAAATAGGCATATGGCCTTCATATAAAGTGGAGGTTGGTGTATCCATGTTATGAATGCTTCTACTGTTGTCTGAGGCAATACAGGAAGAAGAGTTATTTGAGACTCCCAGCTTCACTTAATGGAGAGAAAATAGAGAAATAGACTTCTGGGTAATATTATTTACATGGCAGACCTTTGAGTAAATGCTTTGAAATTTTTAGCGCAGCATTGTAAATTATTGATATGTAGCACTGGCTGGTTCTTTGTCAAGTTTGTTACTTTAACACCAGCAACATTTATGTTGTCTGCTGTTTTTCTTTAACCTTTCAGATATGAAGAGGGAAAGTTTTTAATTTAAAGTTATTTTCAGTGATTTTCAGAGGCTCACGAAACACAAAATTCATCAAGAACTGGATGTTTGCTTGTTATAAACATCTGCTAAACTCTTAAACTAAATAATTGAATGGCTATGCCCTTTTTCTGCCTTCACCAGAAGAAAACTTTCTGTATGGGCCAAGTTCACCCTTCTGAAGACTTTGTTTTATTACATATAGTTGTTTTTTCTCATGTCTATTCATCTTTATCCACACTTTGGGCAATATGCAATTCACTTTTTCACCTGAGTTTTCTCCTGGGAGATAATTTTTCATCTTCAATTTAAAATAACTTTTCAGCACTTTTCAACTAAAAAAGTATTAAAAAGTAGGTGAAAAAGTAATATCAAAATTATTTTGAACATTTTCTTGCATTCTTTTGGCTTAAATGGCGTTTTATTGACATGTTTAAAAATATCCTCTAGGTGAAAACTAAGGAGAAAAAGTTAATTGCATATGGGCCATTGTGTTAATTATTTCACTTTGTTAAGCCTTGCTTGTAACCACTTTCCGAAACTTTCATTGCTGAACATGTAGGATTTCCTAAGCATACAGAAAAATGTCTTCTGGATAATGAGTTATTGCAATCATTTATGAGCAATACAGCAATAGCCAGCTGACATGTTTTGAACATGGACTGGTCCATGATAATGTGTAGTAATGGCTCCCAAAACTCACAGGACCCCTGTTTGGATGGTCCCCCTTGCATTGTGCTGCTCTGCTCCCTGTTTATGGCTAAGACTGGAACCAGTTGAATGGAAGACAAAGAAGATGCACATGCTTTGTCCACTCTGCGCTACCACCTGGCTGCGTAAAGCAGCCACAAATTGGAGTATTCCAAAACAAACGGAGTAGGAATAAAGTTCTGTCACATACAGTACACACAATATGCGAACCGAGTATACTTATCCGACCTGGAAGTGATTCTGGGTAGAGAGGAGGTGTCAGTGGTTGCCAGGGGGTACCAGGCCTTTTGCCGGTTTCCAGGGTGATGCCTAGTTTCTTCCAAAGTTAAAGTGCACAAGTGAGAGGTGCTGGTGGCTTCTGTTAAGTGTGTCCCTATGGTAGATGCACTTCTGGTCTGCCACTTAAAGATCCACCCTTCTAAGCTTGCTAGGAAGATCATTTTGTGGAGCCTAGTTGACGTCACACAGTGTGGCATTACATAGAGAGATGCTCACCGGATTTCCCAAGTTGTTCGCTCCAAACTGTGTCTTGAGCACGTTGCTGGTTTCTGCTATTCCACATTTTGCAGCCCCTAAGAGTTTGATATACTATACTGCACTGTGTCTGAGTACCTGCTTACCTGCTGGTCCTCTTTGCCATACCTACAGTTCGGAGCAGTCTGGATATGAGGGACAGCTCTGAAGTACGCATGCCCAAAACACTTCAGGCCACTACTGAAGTGGCCTGAAGTGTAGATCTCTAATCTAAGACCTGTACTGAACTTGAAACCGATCCCTTACTGCATCCATCTGCCTATGTATGTTTGATCTCTAATCTAAGACCTGCACTGAACTTGAAACTAATCCCTTACTGCATCCATCTGCCTATGTATGTTTGATCTCTAATCTATTGCATGTGGTTCCTTTCTGCTGTCCTGCTCTGCCTCTCCCAAATTAGTAGCACCTAAGTAACATATTTACATTGTAATTTACTAATTGCTATTGAAATTCTGGCTTTTGTTTCACACTGGTTGTCCTGGTGGCCTGTCTGTAATTTCAAACAAAGTTGTAACACCTACAAGTTTGTTTGACTTGCAGGAGACTCTAGTGACCCGCCCCCCTGCTTAATTGTAAATTGTCTGCCAGGCCATCCTGATTACTCATTTGCTCTGATGCTGTGTGTATATCAGGAGGTCTGCTAGTCGGTTCGGCCTGACTTCGGTTCGTCTTCTAAGTGTCGTTTTCAAAGGGTGGAAATTAACCAGAATTTACTAGAATTCAAAAGCAATTCAGCTGAATTCAGCATTACACCAAGGTAACTTCCTAAACCTTTTAGCCTCACCTGCATTGCTTATCACTATCCAAGCCTTGCACACATCTTTCTTTCTCTCTCCAACTCCATGCCTCTTCCACCATTCTCTGCACATCTATCTCAGTCCAAACCACTGCCCACTTCATCTCCACACAACGTAATGTACTCCCTCCCCCCTGCCCTTTCCCTGGCTCACCCACACTTCCCCCACCATATTCCTCCCAACCCTTTGCCCCCCACCACCACTACCACATGCTATTCCTCCACCTGCTTTTCCAGCTTGTCCCCCTACCTTCTCCCTCCACCCTCTTCTCTCCCATCCCAAGACCCCCACTGGTCCCTAAACTCCCAGCCACTTTCCTCCCAGCCCCACCACTCTCCTCTTGTATCCACATACCACACCATAATAATGTCATTCCCATCCATACAACCCCCAGGCACTCTCTCCCTCTGTTTTGTGGTCTCTGGAATGCCAGATCTGTCCGCAGCAAGCTCACATCCATCCATGAGCTCTTCCCCTCCAAATCCCTCACCTTCCTCACCCTCACAGAGACATGGCTCACCCCCTCTGACTGTACCACAGCCGCTGCTCTCTCCTGTGGGGAGCTGCACCTCAGTCACACGCCCAGACCAGACCTGACAATAGGACTGGAGGAGGGGTGAGTCTGCTTCTTTCTGCATTCTGCACCATCCGGGTCCTATCACCACCTCCTTCCCTGCACTTCTCATCCTTTGAGGCCCATGCAATCTGCCTCTACCAACCACTCCCAGTCATCATTGCGGTCCTATATCACCCCCCATCTACTCCAACTTTACTCTTCCTTGACAACCTGGCCTCCTGGCTCCCCCACATCCTGTCATCTGACCTCCCCACCATCATACTCAGGGATTTCAACTTACCTATCAATGATCCTAACTCCCCTGCTGCCAAACAGCTACTCTCCCTCATCAACTCCCTTGGTCTCTCTCAGCACACAAATTCCCCCACCCATCGCGCTGGTCATACACTTGACCTAATATTGTCAAGGTCCAACTCCCTCAGCAACCTGGACGTCGTACCTTTCCCTATCTCCGACCATCACCTTCTCACCTTCACCATTTCCCTATGAACCACTTCTCTCCCCACTCCTCTGCCTGTTCGATGGCAGAAAGACCTACGTAATCTCAGCCCAAATGTCCTAGCAAGTCCCCTTCTCTCCCTCTCCTCCCATCTACCCACCCTCACATGCCCCAATGAAGTGGCTGCACAATATAACCTTGCCCTCTCATTTGCTTTAGATCTAGCTGCCCACTCAAACTTCCGCCCTAACAAGCCCCCCAACTCCCAACCTTGGCACAACACCCACACACGTAACCTCAGGAAAGTAACTCGAGCAGCTGAACGGAAATGGAGGAAATCACATCTCAGTTCTGACTTCCTAGATTACAAGGCCAAACTGCTACTCTTCCACACTGCCCTCTCTGAGGCTAAACAAGGGTACTTTGCAGCACTGATTGGAACCCAAGCTTCCAACCCTCAACGGATTTTTGCTACCTTTAATTACCTTCTCAACCCAACTCCTCCCCCTCCCAGCTCCTCCCTCTCAGCCAACAACTTTGCCAACCACTTCACCACTAAAATTGCAACAATACGCAATTAAATCTCCCTGCTCCATCCCTCCCTTCCCAACACCTCTTAGGTTGTCCCCTTGCCTTCCCTCCCAGCTGCTCCCCTGTCTCATCCATCCCTCACCTCTTTTGCTCTTGCCACCATTGATGAAGTCAGCCTGCTGCTAGTGGTTTCCCCCCACCTCCTCCCCCTGCGATCCTGTACCCACAAACACCCTTCGCCCCGCTTCCCTGCCCTCCCCCAGTCCTCACCTCCTTGTTCAACCTCTCCCTTTCCACAGGCACACTTCCCAAAGCCTTCAAACAGGCACTGTACTTCCCCTGCTGAAAAAAACCTCACTTGACCCATCCCTACTCTCAAACTAGCGCCCAATCTCCCTCCTTCCCTATGCCTCTAAATTCCTCGAACGCCTAGTCCATCAACGCATTACCCAATACATCAACACCAATACCCTACTTGACCCCCTACAATTCGGATACCGATCTGCAAACTCAACTGAAACAGCCCCCGCCAAGGTGGTCAATGACCTTACACTTGCCAGGGCCAAAAGCAGTTATTCCATCCTGCTTCTCCTTGACCTTCCGCAGCATTTGATACTGTAGACCACCCCCTCCTCCTCCAATCACTACAGTCCATGGGCATCCATGGTCTTGCCTTGGCCTGGATCTCCTCCTACCTATCCAATCGCTCCTTTAAAACTTCCTTCAATGGCCCTTCAATGGCTCCTTTTCAACCCCTGCCCACCTCTCAGTCGGGGTCCCCCAGGGTTCTGTTCTGGACCCCCTTCTGTTCTCCATATACACTTCCTCAATTGGCAAGCTTATCTCCTCCCTGGGCTTCAAATACTAGGTAGGTTCCTGAAGCTTAACCTAGACAAAACTGAGCTCCTGATCTTCCCACCCCATGCTGCTGCACCCCTCCCAGATTTCCACCTCACAATTGGCAACACAACCAATCGCCCTACCTCTCAGGCCCGCTGTCTGGGTGTCACCTTGGACTCTGACCTCTCCTTCATCCCCCACATCCGAAACATCAATAGAGCCTGCAATTTCCACCCCCGTAATATCTTAAAGATTCTCCCCTTCTTAACCCCGGACATGACCAAACTGCTCATCCATGCCCTCATCATCTCCCGCCTTGATTACTGTAACTTCCTCCTTTCTGGCCTCCCCTTGAAACGCACTGCCCCCCTTCAATCAGCGATGAACGCGGCTGCAAGACTCATCCATTCTTCGCACCGCTCCGCATCCACATATCCCTTCTGTAAATCCCTGCACTGGCTCCCTATCCGTTTCAGGATAAGTTTCAAGATTCTATGCCTGGCATATAAATCTGTGCACAAAACCTGCCCTATCTACATCTCTGAGCTTGTTCACAGGTATACACCAGGTCTCACCTCACCTCACCGCCCCACGCATTTCCCACTCCCATGCCCTCATGCAGGATTTTTCAAGAGCCACCCCCACCCTCTGGAACACCCTTCCACTGCCCATCAGACTTGCTCCCTCCTTCAACACATTCAAGCAAGCCCTCAAAACCCACCTCTTTAAGATGGCCTACCCACCCCCTACCACACAGCAACTCTCTACTGAATATTTATTTCACAGTCCCACCTAGTGTTTCCACCCCACCCGTTTAGATTGTAAGCCTCTGGCAGGGTCCTCCATTCCCTAGTGTAATCTACAGGATCGTGTGCTCCTGTCCTATGACAGCCTGTACTTGTATTACTGGGCCTACCTAACCAGCCCTTATCGCATGATCATGTATTTTGTACAATTTGGCTTGTATAACTTTGTTCTATGTTGTATAACCTTGTTACGTCTGTCATCCTTGTAACATTGTATATATTTATTGTCCAGCGCTGCGTAATATGTTGAATGCAATAAATAATAATAATAATAATACTGTGCATAGCCAGACAGGGGTGTGGCAATATAGGGAGCATGGAGTGGACAAAGCATGCACAGCTTCTTCATCTTCCATTTGACTGGCTCTAGTCTGAGCCAAGAGCAGGGGAAGCGGGGTGGGGTGGGGGGAGGGGAGTTGTGGGACCCCATACTACAAATATTGTCATGTGTAGTTTAACAATTATGTTCTGTGTTCTGTGCTTTATTCATACTTCACCCACACAGTGAGTTTTTGATAGTCTGCATTATCATACATATAGTATAGTGCTTGAGTGGCCCTAGTGTAAAATCTGCACAGGGGCCCATGGCTCTGTAGTTACCCCACTGCTGATCACTGCACTGCACTGCAACATATTCAGAACTTACTTTCACCAGTGACAGTGATAGCACTGTAGAAAAGTCCACACCCACACTGAAGTACTTGTATTTACAAGCTTATAAACAGATTTTTTTCCCTTCCGTGTGTCGAAACATTGCTTTTAAAATCAATAATTAATATAGTATGTATCCTTGTTTATCAAAATGCAAAGTAATTTGGTCCTTCAAGTAAGAAAGAACAGCATTATTAGAATGCTTCAGGGTGAGGTCCTTTCAGGTTATAGACATGGATGGCTAACAGCTAGCCCTGTGTTCATCACCAACTGCACTTGATAAAAGGTCTGTATCAGCCAAAATATAAATTCGTCAAAAACAGGTTTTTTTTCAAACGAGCTACAAGTTAGCATTTGGTGTGGTGAGGTAAAACTGACAGGAACTGAATGGACTTAATCATTTGCTGCCAAACCAGGGGCATTCCTAGAAATTTGCTTCCTCAGCAAAACTGAGCCAGCCAGGTCCCAGCAAAATCCTGCCAAACTGCCCCCTCCCACAAGATCAAACCTCTGGCTGGGCCCCCTGCAAACAGGGCCGGCGCTACCATAGAAGCAAAAGAGGGCAATTGCCCCAGGGCCCCAGAGTCTGTAGGGGCCCCCAAGGTGTCTCCCCCCATTTTAACTGTTGCTCCCCAGGGACTCTGCAGAGTTTTTGGCAGAGTAGCATCTCACCTGTGCTGGGGGGGCAGGAGGCCCAGTTAAGTTGGGAAGTGATTGGGAAGGTCAGCAGCCGGCTCAGGGGTTTAGGAAGTAATGCCGTTTTTTGGTCGGGGTGTCTGTTGGGGGCCCCGAGTTAATTTTGCCCTAGGGCCCCATTGTTACTAGAACCTGCCTGCAAATGCGTATTTCCCCTGCCTCCAATGATATAGCAGAGCGCAGCAATGGAAGGACATACATTACCGGCTTTCGGAGCAGCGAACACATCCTCCTCACTCCTCTCTTTAGTTATGCAGTCTATCTCTTTGTGGCTTTTGTCCCTGCATGTCACATGACATGCATCAGAGTGCCACAGGGACTGTATGACACTGCTACAGTGAAGATAGGAGAGAGGAGGAAGTGGTGCTCCACTGGAAGCTGGAATTGTATTGACATTTTCTGCTGCTGCCTCACAAGGAGCAGGCCCTCTAAGCCTCTGCCCCCTCCTCCCCCATACACACACACATATGATGGCTGGGGTAGTGGAGGCTATTGTTATGGCCCTGTGCAAAACATTTGTCAAGGGAATATTTCCTGAAGCAGAATACTCAAGCCCTGTTTCAAGACAGAAACATTTACAAAGTCTGCCCAGTGGCAGGTAGCCTGAAAGAGCTAATGACAGGCCAATGTTTGACATACATCTAATGCCTCCACCCAGATTCTCAGGATGTGCACTCGAGCGCAACCTACTGACCTCTAATGGAAAACAATAGGATATCATTCATAAAATAGCATATTAGCCTAAGTAAGAAACACTTTTTTTTAGATATGTATACTGACTGTATAATAAATGAATAAATATGAAAGGCCACTGATTTTGAAGTATGAAATTTGTCAGAAATAATGAAACAAAGTGCTCAAAGCAGAACATTAGGCAAGTAATAATTATTGCTTTGAAAATTATGTTATAGTTTTTGAAATTTTTTATTGTTTTAAAAATTAGAACATTATAGTTTTTGTTTTTTTTACATTTTTAACCACTTAACCCCCCACGGTACGGATTTCTCCGTCCCTTTTTCCACCCTTAAAAAACCAAGGGACGGAGAAATCTGTACCTCCTGCGCTACTGCCGCTGTCCGCGCTCCCACCGCTCGTGCGTGCGCTCCCGCCACTTGTGCACCCTGCCGCCCGCTCGCCCGGAGATCAATGAAAGGAAAAAAATCCATTCCCGTTCGTTGATCTAAGCCCCCGCAATGATCTGCTGCTTCTATGAGAAACAGCGCAATCATTGTGATTTTCCCAGCTTCGTAGTGCTTCCTGTAAGCGTCCTTCCGGATGCTTACAGGTCGCATGAACACAAACTCACTGTGGCCATCTTGTGGCCAAATAGTAAAACTACACCCTAAAGCATTTTACATCTACAAATACATTAGTTTTACACAATAAATTAACTCATTACCTCCCACACTCCCCAATTATTATTTTTTTGTAATAATAAAAAAAAATACAATAAAAAAAAACATAAATAGTTACCTTAGGGATTGAACTTTTTAAATATTTATGTCAAGAGGGTATAACACTGTTACTTTATAAACTACGGGCTTGTAATTAGGGATGGATGCAAAACTGAAAAAAATGCACCTTTATTTCCAAATAAAATATTGGCGCCAAACATTGTGATAGGGACATAATTTAAACGGTTTTATAACCGGGACAAATGGGCAAATACATTTCATGGGTTTTAATTACAGTAGCATGCATTATTTAAAAACTATAATGGCCGAAAACTGAAAAATAATAATTTTTTCCCACATTTTTTCCTATTTTCCCATTAAAACACATTTAGAATAAAATAATTCTTGGCATAATGTCCCACCTAAAGAAAGCCTAATTGGTGGCGAAAAAAAACAAGATATAGTTAATTTCATATCGATAAGTAATAATAAAGTTATAGACGAATGAATGGAAGGAGCGCTGAAAGGTGAAAATTGCTCTGGTGTTCCAGGGGTAAAACCCCTCAGTGGTGAAGTGGTTAATGTTACTATTAAGAAAGTAATACCGGTAATTATTGTTTTGAAAATTACAACGCTATAGTTTTTGAAATATTTTTTATTGCTTTCAAAATTAGAATCTTATAGTTTTACATTTTCAGTGTTTCTATTTAGAAATTATTAATTTTTGAAAGTTATCATTGTGATAACTTAGGTTAGGAAGAAGGCTTTTAGGGTTAGACGTCATGAAGGGGGTTTTAGGGTTAGGCATCATGAAGGGGGGTTTTAGGGTTAGGCGTTAGGAAGGGGGGTTTTAGGGTTAGGCGTCATGAAGGGGGGTTTTAGGATTAGGCGTTAGGAAGTGAGGGTTTAGGATTAGGCGTTAGGAAGGGGGGTTTTAGGATTAGGCATTAGGAAGGGGGGTTTTAGGTTTAGACGTCAGGAAGTTAGGGTTCTGTGTGAGAGTAAGGTTAGATTAAGTTGTAGTAAAATGTTGTTAGAATATACCGATATTTTATAACGATATTTGACACTATTTACATTTTTGTAAAATGGGATATATCAGTAGATATGAATGATAATTTTATTAACAAAAAATGGCCCCCCCTTTTTTTTATTACCCCTTTTTCACGCACACCATTGATTCCCTTTAAAAGAGGTATATATCATTTCAGCTTGTCCTTGAAACACCTACTGCATCTTTATTTTAATTGTTAGCATAAACACCATAGTTTAAAATGTAAATGTTTCCAAGTGGAGATTTAAGTTTATTGGAAACATAGACAGACTCTCGCTGAGCTGCGCTCACGGCTTACAGAACGTCGGTGTTGTGTGCAGACCTGCTAATTACAATTATTTTTTCTAAGAGCCCTTAATGTAATCATAGGTAGTTAGGGGGATTTATTTTCACAGCTGTGCAGATGTGGGTTGTATCAATCACTGCCTCTGTCCTCGTGACCAGCTGAGCAGATTCATAGCTCAGCCAGAGGATAAAATGTGACAACCTGTATGGTTTTCTGACAGATTAGTACATAAATGTTACTATAGCAAATTGAGAGTAAATTGACCGCCAATTACAGAAACACAGCAAGTTTGTCAGAATGCAGTGTGGCTGATTTGTTGGAATGTAGCTGTGATGTGGCAGATTTGTTGGAGTGTAGCTGCGGTGTGGCTGATTTGTTGGAGTGTAGCTGTGGTGTGGCTGATTTGTTGGAGTGTAGCTGTGGTGTGGCTGATTTGTTGGAGTGTAGCTGTGGTGTAGCTGATTTGTTGGAGTGTAGATGTGGTGTGGCTGATTTGTTGGAGTGTAGCTGTGGTGTGGCTGATTTGTTGGAGTGTAACTGCGGTGTGGCTGATTTGTTGGAGTGTAGCTGTGGGGTGGCTGATTTGTTGGAGTGTAGCTGTGGTGTGGCTGATTTGTTGGAGTGTAGCTGCGGTGTGGCTGATTTGTTGGAGTGTAGCTGCGGTGTGGCTGATTTGTTGGAGTGTAGCTGTGGTGTGGCTGATTTGTTGGAGTGTAGCTGTGGTGTTGCTGATTTGTTGGAGTGTAGCTGTGGTGTGGCTGATTTGTTGGAGTGTAGCTGTGGTGTGGCTGATTTGTTGGAGTGTAGCTGCGGTGTGGCTGATTTGTTGGAGTGTAGCTGTGGTGTGGCTGATTTGTTGGAGTGTAGCTGCGGTGTGGCTGATTTGTTGGAGTGTAGCTGCGGTGTGGCTGATTTGTTGGAGTGTAGCTGTGGTGTGGCTGATTTGTTGGAGTGTAGCTGTGGTGTGGCTGATTTGTTGGAGTGTAGCTGTGGTGTGGCTGATTTGTTGGAGTGTAGCTGTGGTGTGGCTGATTTGTTGGAGTGTAGCTGTGGTGTGGCTGATTTGTTGGAGTGTAGCTGTGGTGTGGCTGATTTGTTGGAGTGTAGCTGCGGTGTGGCTGATTTGTTGGAGTGTAGCTGTGGTGTGGCTGATTTGTTGGAGTGTAGCTGCGGTGTGGCTGATTTGTTGGAGTGTAGCTGCGGCGTGGCTGATTTTTTGGAGTGTAGCTGCGGTGTGGCTGATTTGTTGGAGTGTAGCTGCGGTGTGGCTGATTTGTTGGAGTGTAGCTGTGGTGTTGCTGATTTGTTGGAGTGTAGCTGTGGTGTGGCTGATTTTTTGGAGTGTAGCTGCGGTGTGGCTGATTTGTTGGAGTGTAGCTGCGGTGTGGCTGATTTGTTGGAGTGTAGCTGCGGTGTGGCTGATTTGTTGGAGTGTAGCTGCGGTGTGGCTGATTTGTTGGAGTGTAGCTGTGGTGTTGCTGATTTGTTGGAGTGTAGCTGTGGTGTGGCTGATTTTTTGGAGTGTAGCTGCGGTGTGGCTGATTTGTTGGAGTGTAGCTGCGGTGTGGCTGATTTGTTGGAGTGTAGCTGCGGTGTGGCTGATTTGTTGGAGTGTAGCTGTGGTGTGGCTGATTTATTGGAGTGTAGCTGTGGTGTTGCTGATTTGTTGGAGTGTAGCTGTGGTGTAGCTGATTTGTTGGAGTGTAGCTGTGGTGTGGCTGATTTGTTGGAGTGTAGCTGCGGTGTGGCTGATTTGTTGGAGTGTAGCTGCGGTGTGGCTGATTTGTTGGAGTGTAGCTGTGGTGTGGCTGATTTGTTGGAGTGTAGCTGTGGTGTGGCTGATTTGTTGGAGTGTAGCTGTGGTGTGGCTGATTTGTTGGAATGTAGCTGTGGTGTGGCTGATTTGTTGGAGTGTAGCTGTGGTGTGGCTGATTTGTTGGAGTGTAGCTGTGGTGTGGCTGATTTGTTGGAGTGTAGCTGCGGTGTGGCTGATTTGTTGGAGTGTAGCTGTGGTGTGGCTGATTTGTTGGAGTGTAGCTGCGGTGTGGCTGATTTGTTGAAGTGTAGCTGCGGCGTGGCTGATTTTTTGGAGTGTAGCTGCGGTGTGGCTGATTTGTTGGAGTGTAGCTGCGGTGTGGCTGATTTGTTGGAGTGTAGCTGTGGTGTTGCTGATTTGTTGGAGTGTAGCTGTGGTGTGGCTGATTTTTTGGAGTGTAGCTGCGGTGTGGCTGATTAGTTGGATTGTAGCTGCGGTGTGGCTGATTTGTTGGAGTGTAGCTGCGGTGTGGCTGATTTGTTGGAGTGTAGCTGTGGTGTGGCTGATTTATTGGAGTGTAGCTGCGGTGTGGCTGATTTGTTGGAGTGTAGCTGCGGTGTGGCTGATTTGTTGGAGTGTAGCTGCGGTGTGGCTGATTTGTTGGAGTGTAGCTGCGGTGTGGCTGATTTGTTGGAGTGTAGCTGCGGTGTGGCTGATTTGTTGGAGTGTAGCTGCGGTGTGGCTAATTTGTTGGAGTGTAGCTGTGGTGTGGCTTATTTGTTGGAGTGTAGCTGCGGTGTGGCTGATATGTTGGAGTGTAGCTGCGGTGTGGGTGATTTGTTGGAGTGTAGCTGTGGTGTGGCTCATTTATTGGAGTGTAGCTGCGGTGTGGCTGATTTGTTGGAGTGTAGCTGCGGTGTGGCTGATTTGTTGGAGTGTAGCTGCGGTGTGGCTGATTTGTTGGAGTGTAGCTGCGGTGTGGCTGATTTGTTGGAGTGTAGCTGCGGTGTGGCTGATTTGTTGGAGTGTAGCTGTGGGGTGGCTGATTTGTTGGAGTGTAGCTGTGGTGTGGCTGATTTGTTGGAGTGTAGCTGTGGGGTGGCTGATTTGTTGGAGTGTAGCTGTGGTGTGGCTGATTTGTTGGAGTGTAGCTGAGGTGTGGCTGATTTGTTGGAGTGTAGCTGCGGTGTGGCTGATTTGTTGGAGTGTAGCTGTGGTGTGGCTGATTTGTTGGAGTGTAGCTGTGGTGTGGCTTATTTGTTGGAGTGTAGCTGTGGTGTGGCTGATTTATTGGAGTGTAGCTGCGGTGTGGCTGATTTGTTGGAGTGTAGCTGCGGTGTGGCTGATTTGTTGGAGTGTAGCTGTGGTGTGGCTGATTTGTTGGAGTGTAGCTGTGGTGTGGCTTATTTGTTGGAGTGTGGATCATGTTGAGCTGCCGGGCATACAGTTATTCACAGAACAGGAAGGATTTCTAGTTCCAGAAAGCTGTGCTCCTCCATCAGAAACTTATTTTAGCCAAGTCCCTGTCTGTGACCACACTAAGTGGAATCTACAACTCACAATTAAATGATGTGCACTGCTAGGTACAGGTCTGTGTCACCCAGTGCAGTAGCCACCACCACCACCTGTGATTGACCTTAGACTACATAAGAGATAATAGATGAACTGTGGTTAAATTGTGAGTTGCTTTGAAAACAGTCAGTGACATGATTATGTGCTTTGTAAAGTCCTACTGAAGATGTCAGTGTTATGTAGATACATAATGTCAGGGCATTCGACTATGAATGTAGTAGGATTAGATTGTGAAGTCATCTGAGGACAGTCAGTGACGTGACTATGTTCCCTGTATAGTGATTCAGAAGATGTCAGTGATGTATATAATAATAATAATTATTATTATTAATAATATTATTAATAATAATATGGTAGGACATTAGACTACGACTGTGGTAAATATTGGATCGTGAGCTCCTCTGAGGACAGTCAGTGACATGACTATGTACTCTGTAAAGTGCTGCAGAAGATGTCAGTGATATATAAAATCATAATAATAGTATGGTAGGACATTAGACTATGACTGTGGTAAAGATTTGATTATGAGCTCCTCTGAAAACAGTCAGTGACATGACTATGTACTGTGTAAAGCGCTGCAGAAGATATTAGTGATATATAAAATCATAATAATATGCCTCAGTCCCTAGACCATCTAAAACAATAAAACCAAAGGGCAAACAATGAATAAACCCATCCATAAAAATATTTTTCTAGGCGCAATACAAAGAGAGAAGTAATACAGAGAGAGAACTATATATGGAAAGAGAGTGTAATGATGGAAATAATGACCACCACAAAGGTTAAGTGGTTAAGGTCGGATCCTACCTGACATTGAGGCCATGTGGGATTCTGATACCCATACAAAAAATTCACATAGCCTCTTTTTTAATAACCAGTTATACATGTCACCTCCCCTCTTGGAAGTCACAATTTTTTCAGTTCCCTCAAAAGAGAAGCCAACCATGTCAAATTTGTGGATATTACAAAAAATGCTTTGCCATGTTAGATATATTTGTAGAAAGCAAGCCAGGGCCAAGGTAATTTTCTGCTATTCTCTGTCTTAGTGGCTTAGTTGTGCAGCCCACATATTGCACAGAACATACATTGCACATGATTGGGTAAAAAACGTATTTAGAACTGCAATTAATAAATTGTCAATTGGGGTATCTACGGCTGCTGATGAGAGAGACAGCAGAGTGGGATTTCCGAGGAACTTGGCCGTAACTACAAGTGTTGAATTCAAAAAGGAGAAATAATCAATAAATATCTCCTGATTCTGGGGGCAGATGAAGGTCTATGTCCTTTCTTGCAACGCGGGATAGATTTGCGAGCAGAAGTGCCCCAACTTTGGGCCAATTGCTCTCCGTGAGCTTATATGAGTCCAGTCTACAACATGGCTGTCTACTGTGGGCTCTTTCAGGTGTGGATTATGTACTTGTAGGTACTGTCAAATTCATTAGAAATTCTGCTCTGCTGTCTTGCTCACCAGCGGCCGTAGTTTCTTCTTTAGACAATTAATTAATTGTAGTTCTAAATATGTTATTTACTTAATCACATGATTCACAAGGCTGCCTTTGCCTCCAGGCGGTAACTGCAGCACAAGTCCAGTTTATCCACAAAGCCGGTTTTATGTCACTCCGACGGGCATAGCTTCCTGCTGTATTCTCGAGCGTAGGCCATGCACCCACTAAATAACCTAATTACGCACTGCCTGTATATATACTGTATACTTCCCCCACCTCTTGTTTCCACCCCATTCCTTTAGATTGTAAGCTCGCAAGGGCAGGGCTCTCACCCTTTTGTGTCATTGAACGTTATTAATTTAATTGCTTGCACTCTGTTAGACATTTTTACTTTTTAGTCATCATGTTAAATTTGCAATTGTAATCAGCAGTTCTGTATTTTGTATCAGTGTTCATATTTGATTTATATCATTGTCTGTATCATTATGTATCCCTTGTTTGTTTTCTTACATTGTACAGCGCCACGGAATATGTTGGCGCTTTATAAATAAATAATAATAATAACATACTCCATTTTCCAAACTTTTGGTCCAGTGATGTTACCAAGCCTCAGTAAAGTCCAATGCTGTCTATGCATGTACTTTCGCTTGGCGTGTGTCAACCTGCCGCTCTGCTGGTTCCCCCTCCTCCCCGCCAATAAAAAATATGCTTCCATTTTTATAATTTGCCTTCCTTAAGGAATCAGTCTTTGGAAATCTTGAAGCGCTAGTGTTGGGGTGCAGGTGGAGGCAAAATAGGGTGAAAAAGTCAACAGACAGTATGGGAGCTCCCAAACAAGCACTGCTAGGTACATTTTATCACCTGACATGGCAAATTGAGTATGAGCTCACCTGTTCATTAAAATTATGCAAAAATTCAGAAACGTTCTGTACTGCTGGCCCAAATCCAATGAACCAGAAGTGTAAATAGCCTCCAAACACCAACACCACAGTGCTGCACCCAAAGACCAGGGTCTGGGGGCATTGTATTGTTAATTTTCAAACACTTTCCTGTAACTCTTTTGGATTTGATCTGCTTATTATAAAGGTACTATCACCATTGAAGTGGTACAGCTTCTCCTGTCTTTTCATTAAAAAGATTCTTAGCGTGAGTATGCCAGTGGTTCCCTGTGGCACGGGAGATATGACAAAATTCAGAACATTTATATTGCGCTTTTCACGTGCCACACACAAAGTGCTTCAGGGATGCAGCCACTTAGGGTGCACAGCCAGGGTTATAAGGGAGCCTTGCCCAAAGCCTCCTTACTGTTTTATGTACTGGCTTGAGCCGGGAATTTGAACCCTGGTCAAATGCTCAAATCCCACATTAAAGGCAACCAGTATGCTATTCAGCTGACCCTAGGAGAAAGATGTAACCCAAGTGATGGGGTGGGGGCGGGGGTATGGTGAATTAAAGGGATACTGTAGGGGGGTCGGGGAAAATGAGTTGAAGTTACCCGGGGCTTCTAATGCTCCCCCGCAGGCATTCTATGCCCGTGCAGCCACTCACTGATGCTCCGGCCCCGCCTCCGGTTCACTTCTGGAATTTTAGACTTTAAAGTCTGAAAACCACTGCGCCTGCGTTGCCGTGTCCTCGCTTCCCCTGATGTCACCAGGAGCGCACGGCGCAGGCACAGACCATACTGGGCCGACGCAGTACGCTCCTGGTGCCATCAGCGGGAGTGGTGCCATCAGCGGGAGTGCAGTGGTTTTCAGACTTTAAAGTCTGAAATTCCAGAAGTGAACCGGAGGCGGGGCCGGAGCATTGGGGAGTGGCTGCGCTGGCACAGGATGTCTGTGGGGGACCATTAGAAGCCCCGGGTAACTTCAACTAATTTTTCCCTGACCCCCACTACAGTACAGTGTCCCTTTAAATACCCTGTACAATACAGATTCAGATGAATCACTCTGTTGGTGTATACTAGTACTATGAATCATTCATGGCTTTGTAAACTAATACCTCAGACTAGCTGTAGGAAAAGGAGGTGTGTCTTGAATTGACTGCATTTGTGCTTTACATCTATGACAGATCAACATATCTCTCAGATAACAATAGTTTGGCTAGAAGCCAAGGTTATAAAGATAACCTGCACTGAAGATATTTTGGGCACCCTGCTTTATCCTGTAGAAAGTGGTTGCTGTGCAACATCTTCCTCCTCACGTGGGACCTGGTAAAGGCAAGTTCTGTTATGGTCCTCTCCCTTTAGTTAGTCCTTTTCTCACCTGTTGGCACATCCACACTAAAAAAAATAGATGTAAGATATGTACTTCAGTAGAGCGAAGCCTCTGGATGGTCCAGATGCCTCTTCCATCCTAACCCCCTGCTCCCACCGCCTCCATCCCACCAATGCTTGCCAGAACCCTGTTTTTCTCCACAGCAGTGCTTCCCTTCATGTATGAGCATACCCACACTGTGCAGTAGCATGATGTCACTCATGCATGGAAAAAAAACAGTGTCGTCTGTGAAAGTGGCTTACCTTGCCAATTTAACTCAGATTTGGGATGTAAAGGTCCTGTGTTTCTAGTGGCCTCCTAGTTACAGTTAGGTACAGCAGTCAGCAGGGTTTCCTTTCAGCAGAATCTGCTGTCATTTTTGACATTTGACGTGGTCAAACATGCAGTGTAGGTGTGAGCCAGTTAACAGATTGCACAGAAGCAAAGTTGCGAACAGGAAGTGTGGACATTGTACACTGTTTTTACTTTAATCCTTATCTGTGCCACCCTGTTGTGGTGGGTGCAATTCTCCTTTAAGAGCACCAACCTAGGCACTGTTCTTTATTAAAGAGTACTTTATAAAAAAAAAAAAAACACCTCAGTTTTATCTCCAATATACAATCACAGGACCTTTTTTTACAGTGCATCTGCTTAGAAAAGAGCAGCCAAACATAATAAACAAGGTACTACACTTATGTGTTTAAAACAAGGGTGGAAAGACAAAAATGTCAGGAACATAAAGCGGAAACAATGTTTTCTAAAGGGAGGAGGCCCATGTTCTGAATGTTTATACAACAGCCTTGTTTTTCCAGCCATTAATCTTTATTAGCGCCAACATGTTCCATTTTTACAGTGAGTTCTAAGACTTCTCTCTTTTATTCTCTGACTTATCTATCTTCAAAGATTCTCCATGTAGTCACTGAACAGTGAGGGGTCACTTGGGTTCCCGTTGGACAAAATCTGGAAACTGTTAAAAAATCCAGAAACACAATTATAGTGAAGAATTTGTTAATAAGATATAAAACTTCAAGGAAAACATTCTCATCCTATTGTGGCTTTGGTTATAGACATAAGTTAAGAACGAAAGTGTATGGCTTGATAAAATACACTGTCAACACATTCTGAGTTATGGAAGGATAACAAAATTGCACTTATTGATTGGCCACACCGAGCAGTTTATGCTGAGGTCTACTGCTGCCATCTGCCACCATCGCTAGGAAACCAAATCCTCATTTGCAAAAAGTTGGGACACTGTGTAAAATGTAAATAAAAAATGAATGTGATGATTCACAAATTAAGCAAACTTCATATTTTTTGAAAATGATACAATACAACATAACAAATCTTAAAATTTTAGAAATATTATCTAAAAAATATGTTTATTTTAAAATCAATACCTGCAACACACGTAAAAAAGTGATATCTCCACGTTTGTTCTGTTCAGTGCAGGACTGTTTTAAGGTAAGATGTGGCCATGGACTAGTCTTAGCAAGTCCCAAGTCTGGGCTGGGGTCAACAAAACAGTGGACTAGACGTTCCAGAACTCTACAGGCATCAAGTAAGAGAACTAAAATCTCAGCTGATTCAGCTGACATATGTTTTCTATCTCACCCAGTTAGAACAGGTACACCCTGCAGTAAGGTGAGACCCATCTCCAGCTCCTCAGTAACCTCATGCCTCTGCAGCTTGTCTCCTCCCCAAGAGCCCAATCTCTTTCTTACAACAGTAAATAGCATACACTATTCTTCTCAACCCTGGGCAAAACCACACTGTCATTCCTTCTCATTGTAACAGCAAACAGAGGAGATACCTCTGTGCTCATTGTCCTGTGTTGAGCTTCTCAAAGTGAGTGGCCCAACCCTGAACTGAACAATGCCTCTCATTGTAACACAAAATGAAGCATACAGCCCATTGCCCTGTATTCATAGTGGTTCCCATACTAGTGTGAGACCGTGAGATTGCGGCAGAGAGCACACACACATGGAGGGGAACTTGCTCCCCCCCCCTCTCCAGCAGAGTGGCATTGGCCGGCCGAGGTTTTTACATTTACTGACGAGAGGGAAACTCTGCATGCCGCTGGCCGGTCTAGTCAGTGATGTCACTAGACCAGGCAGCGGCATACAGAGTTTCCCTCGGGCGCAGAAGAGGTAAGATGTTCGCTGGCTGCCACTCTGCACTCGAGTCTTGAGGGGAAAGCTGGGAAGGGGGATCTGGAGCCCCAGGTGAGGGGGGGAAGACGTCCCCCCTTCCCTGCTACTGTGTGTGCCCACTCCCCCTTCCAGGCTACCTAAACTGGGGGACATCTATATACCTACTACCTAAGCTGGGGGACATCTATATACCTACAACCTAAACTGGGGACACCTATATACCTACTACCTAAACTGGGGGACACCTATATACCTACTACCTAAACTGGAGGACACCTATATACCTACTACCTAAACTGGGGACACCTATATACCTACTACCTAAACTGGGGGACACCTATATACCTACTACCTAAACTGGGGGACACCTATTTACCTATTACCTAAACTGGGGGACACCTATATACCTAAACCAGGGACACCTATATACCTAAACCGGGGACACCTATATACCTACTACCTAAACTGGGGACACCTATAGACCTATTACCTAAACTGGGGACACCTAGAACTTGTAACGATTGGTGTCAGCACGCAGAGAGAATCTGATTATTGGTGATCTGCAGTATCACCAAGAATGCAGATATATACCCGATTATTGATGATCTGCAGAATCACCAATAATACAGATATATAGCTAACCTTTGGACACCTATAGGTATGTGAGTGTTTGGTGTAACAGTAATACTTTGAGTGATGCACCTGCAGAGCAAGCGATATAACAGTAAAGAGACACTGCTCTGGGAGCACAGGAACCTTCCAGCAGCCTGAGGATCTCCAAGTGGAGGAGTCAGGCTGGAGACAGGAAGGGCCAGAGAGTGAGTGACACCTAAGGTGGATGTCACTATCTGATCTGGAGACTATCTCTTAAGGGGAGAGATAGCTCTCGGGGTCGGGCACGCCGGGTCGGCAACACACTGACAGATAAAGTACAAAGACAGAAGGCTGATTCGGTATCCAAGTCAAGCAGGGTCTGGCAACGGAATATCAGATATGCGAGGTACCGAATCAAAAGACAGAGGAGTAGTCAGAAAAGCTATAAGTCATAACATATATCAAACAATACCTATTCTGGGTGCGAGGTCCTTGGTCGCAGCACCCTGGAACTAGTCTGAAGTATACACAGATGATAATACAGTTCCCTAGACTGGGTGCGAGGTCCGTAGTCTCAGCACCCTGAAACTAGTCTGAAAGATAACACAGATGGTAGTACAGTTCCCTGAGCTGGGTGTGAGGTCCTTGGTCTCTACACCCTGGAACTAGCTTGAAGTATAACACAGATGATAACACAGTTCCCTAAGCTGGGTGTGAGGTCCTTGGTCTCTACACCCTGGAACTAGCTTGAGGTATAACACAGATGATAACACAGTTCCCTAAGCTGGGTGTGAGGTCCTTGGTCTCTACACCCTGGAACTAGCTTAAGGATAAACAGAATACAATTCAAATAATCTGGCTAAGTGTGAATTGCCAGGTCCACCTGGTTCAAACACACTGAAGGATCTGACTAGGTCTGAGTGCTTCCACGTAGTGATCGCAACGGCAGACAACTTGCAAGTGACCAGCAGGAACTATATATGGAGTAGTGCTATCCAGCACCACCCCTAATTGCTCAACCAATAGTATCCTGCTCTGGAGTCAGCTGATCGGTGTGGTCAGCTGACTCTTCCTGCTTAGTATAAGAATTCTGCCTCTCAGCGCTCGCGTGTATTCCTAAGCCTATGTGCACTAACAGACTCTAACAGACCCACTAACAGACCCTTACTGTTGTTGCATGCGGCGGCTCTTCCGCGTTCTGCCCTGTTACCAAACACACGCTTCCGCGTGCAAACCGCCGCACTGGACGCGGAATCAGCCGCCTGCTCAGCAGCACATGCAGCGGCTTTTCCCGCGATCTCTCACAGAACTACTACCTAAACTGGGGACACCTATTATTTTGTGGTGTTATGCTGCTCACTGTACGATTTTCTGCTGAAATGCTGCCCACATTTAGATTATTTTCTGGTGAAATGCTGCCCGCTTTATGATTATTTTCTGCTGAAATGCTGCCCACATTGCGATTATTTTGGGCTGAAATGCTGCCTACATTGCGATTATTTTGTGCTGAAATTCTGTCCACATTGCGATTATTTTGTGCTGAAATGATGTCGACATTGTGATTATTTTCTGCTGAAAGTCTGCCCACATTGTGATTATTTTCTGCTGAAATGATGCCCACATTGTGATTATTTTCTGGTGAAATGCTGCCCACTATACGATTATTTTCTGCTGAAATGCTGCCCACTGTACGATTATTTTCTGCTGAAATGATGCCCACTGTACGATTATTTTCTGCTGGAATGCTGCACACATTGTGATTATTTTCTGCTGAAATGCTGCACACATTGCTATAATTTTCTGCTGAAATGCTGCCCACATTGTGATTATTTTCTGCTGAAATGCTGCACACATTGTGATTATTTTCTGCTGAAACGCTGCACACATTGCAATTATTTTCTGCAGAAATGCTGCACACATTGCGATTATTTTATGGTGAAATGATGCACACATTGCTATTATTTTCTGCTGAAATTCTGCCCACATTGTGATTATTTTCTGCTGACATGTTGCACACATTGTGATTATTTACTGGTGAAATGCTTCCCACTTTATGATTAATTTCTGGTGAAATGCTTCACTCATTGCTATTATTTTATGGTGAAACATTGCTGCATTACGATTATTGTATAGTGAAAAGCTGCCCCATTACGAATATTTGGCACCTATGGGGGGGGGGGCATCCAAATGTTTGTAAGGGGGCCCATTGATTTCTAGTTACACCCCTGATTACTACCTAAACTAGGGATACCTATAGACCTGGCTATCTATACTGGGGACACCTATAGTATGTCTATACTGGAGACACCTATAGACCTGGCTACTTATACTGTACTTATACTATATAGCGCCAACATATTACGCAGCACTGTACAGAGTATGTATTGACTTGTCACTAACTGTCCCTCAAAGGGGCTCACAATCTAATCCCTACCATACTCCTATGTGTATGTATGTATTGTGTAGTGTATGTATTGTAGTCTAGGGCCGTCATAGGTCTGGGATGCCTAGGGGAGCCCAAACCCTAACTACAGCCCTGATCACACCCACATGGGAGTGGCCACCACCTAATTGACCCACAGATAATTAAATTATTTAAAGAGGCAAGGATCTGCCTTAGTCCCCAGACCGTCTAAAACAATAAAACCAAAATGCAACAATGAATAAAACAATCCATAAAAATATTGTTCTAGATACAATACAAAGATAGGACTAAGACTAGCTAAATATGGCAAGAGAAAGTGGAATGATGGAAATAATAACCACCACAAAGGTTATGTTGTTAAAGCAAGATCTCACCTTGCATTGAGGCCATGTGGGATTCTGATACCCATAAAAAAATCCACAAAGCCTCTTTTTTTTAATAGCCTGTTATACATGTCACCTCCCCTCTTAGAAGGGACAATTTTTTCAATTCCCTGAAAAGAGAAGCAAACCATGTCACCTGCCAGCCAGGGCCAAGGCAACGTTCTGTTATTCTCTGTCTCAGTGGCCTAGTTGTGCACCCTACGTAATGCACAGGACATATGTTGTGATATTGGGATCCAGAAGTTGTGTGAGTGCTGGCTGGCTTAATTGTGGTTGGTGAGTGCAATAGTATGCACAGTCACTTGCAAGCACATTAGATACTGCAGAGTGAGCGACTAGCGTGTGGTTGACCTGCTGTCCCAGTTGATTCTCGTTTTTATGAAAAAGGTTGGTTGTTACGTTACTGTGCATTTTTGTTATTGTGCAGTTTGGATAATTTGGATCACTGTGATGATCGCTTCATAAGTCCATTTTGTGGATTCCTTCTGACAGTTCATAATTGATAGTGCCACCTTGATATATTTTTGATGTAGGTTATAAATGCACTTGTCCTCTCATTGGAAATCAGAAATGACTCTACATATGACACTTATTTCTGATTCCGTTTGAAACTTAACAGTAATTTAACTAGTTTCATCAACTCAGCATGTAGTTTTCTACTAATTTGTGTAAAATAATTATCTGGAGAATTTCTGTTGGCCTTCATCCCGCATTGTGAAACAGTTTGCTTTGTGTTGTGGGAACTTTTCTTTAACCCCTCCATAATTCAGGAGCAAAGAAATGCACTTCATGTTACTGAAAGGTTTATTTTTGCTAAAGCGAAGTCCAGCATTTCCGCAGACTACGAGAATAGCAATAGCAAATGATAAAAAATTGAAACATATTTCTTATTTCAACTAATTTGCTTTAAGTAAACTTCTTATCGCTCTGTGACAAATGGATCCCTGCCTGCTTTCCAAGAGCTTTGCCATTAATCATGCCTTTTATTAGAACTTGAATTGGACGAGATTGCTAATTTCCTCCTTGTTAGAAATTTATAAATTGAGTTCTGTAACATTTACTTGCCCTTAATTTCTCTTGAGAAATGCTTTGTAACATATACTGAACCAAAATATTGTCAAAACTGCAATGATGTGCACTAAACTGATACAAAAATGATCAAGGATGCTTTACCAATGGCTGTTATACCTCTTTCATATTTCAGTGGTTTTGTTTTGTGATTGATTAAAGGACCACTATCGTGAAATCATAACATTTAAAGTAAATGTAAACATATAAAAGAGGACCTTAATGGGAGGAGCTATGGTTGCACTTATCATGTGGGTGGGTCCTAACCATAGGGATTGGGGTCCACATTACAGGGAACCCCCTTTCCATAGAGTATATTAGTTTCATGATTTGGGACGTTTAAGATCAGCTATCCCTTTTTCTCACAAGAAACAGATCATAACTGATAACGCCCCTTAGAAAAACACAGCTCCTCCAAGTGCCATAAAGCTATAAACGATAGATACACATGAGCTTCAAAGGGCTTGTACAAAGCATTTATTACATCAGTCCTTTATCCAGTTACCCTGTTTTTGCAGCACTGATCTAGGGATGACCTCCTCAACTAGGAGCTTAGAAAGGTGGTTCATATCTGTCATAACTTCTGACTGGGAAGGTTTCTAAATACACCTTGTTGCTGGATTACATTTGAAGTCCTGATTTCAAACGGTGTAATCAGTGTTCCCCCACGGCCTTGTCAAGATAACTTCAAAATAACAGTTTCTGAAGAATGCAGCATGACAGGTTCGTCACATTTAGTAGCCATGTAAGTGGGAGAACAAAACAGTCTAATGTCCGATTTGTATATTCAAATATCAAATTCACCTGAAGAAGTATTATGGAAGTTGAACTATGAATTAAGAAGTTACATACAGGCTAAACTTCTAAGGGTAATGGAAAAAATCACCTCCCCCCCTGGCTCTGCCCAAACTTTTTCAGGGTCAGCCCTCTGATTTTGAGTCGTAAATAGAATGTGAAAACTACGTGTGGGCAAAGATTGTCACTGTAGAAAACATTACCCATGACTCTCCTTTGAGCTTGTCAGTATACAGATTGTGGTCCTGGTGTAAAGCATAGTGGAGATGCCGCCGCAACAGGGAGCAGCATGGCGGCTATCTCCGCGTCTCAGCCGGGGGTTTCCGCCGCGCAGGTACATAATGGAGCTGTGCCTGGGACTATGGTGAATGTGGGGGAGGCCGCCGCAGCGCTGAGCGACATGGCGGCTGTCTCAGCCAGCGGCCTCCGCCGCGCTGTTACATGATGGAGCTTTGCCTGGTCTCTCAGTCGCACATAGACTGAGGTCTACGCACGTGCGCGCGCACAGGCAGGAGCTTTATGCAAGCAGAAGGGGAGTCAGCTGATCAGCCGGTCAGCTGACCCCAACACTGATCCCGATTGGCTGAGTGACTGGGGCGGCGCTAAGGAGCGCTCCCAGTATATATACAGCATGCCTATCAGTTGTTCCTTGTCTGCTGTTGCAAATGCTAACGTGTAAGCGCTCAGACCTAGTCAAATCCCAAAGTCTGCTAGAACCAGCCGGAGCTGGGGATCCACACTTAGCCAGATTCTGTTGATAGCTTAAAGTACTAGTTTATTGTATTATCTGTTATGACCTTCTGTTTCCGTTGACTATTCTCCTGCTTACTGACTCTGTACCTCTGCTCATCTGATTCATGTTGCCAACACTGCCTGAACCTAACATTAAATCAGTCTTCTGTCTTTGTACCTTATCTGTCCGTACGTTGCCGACTCTGCTTGTCTGACCTTTCTTACCCCACCAGTGGGCTTAGCCACTGTCGAGGGATCTGTGGCTTTACACCTGCTCCTCAGGTGAAGCTCAACTGCAGCACTGTCTGTAGACACCTGCTCCTCAGGTGTCTACTGGCTGCAGTGTAGTCTTAATCACCTGCTCCTCAGGTGAATACCCTTTGCAGCACAGTCCGTAACACCTGATTCTCAGGTGTCCATTGGCTGCAGTGTAGTCTTAATCATCTGCTCCTCAGGTGAATATCCTTTGCAGCACTGTCTGTAACACCTGCTCCTCAGGTGTCCACTGGCTGCAGTATAGTCTTAATCATCTGCTCCTCAGGTGATCATTCTCTGTAGCTCAGTTGGTGATACCTGCTCCCCAGGTGTCTACTGATTACAATACAGCCTGACTCGCCTGCTCTTCAGGTGATCAAAGGCTGCAGTATTGTCTAAATCACCCGCTCCTCGGGAGACTTCATATTCCTCATCACTGTTGCACCAAACACTATCTCACATTGGTAGTCCTGTGTCTGACTATACTAGCATTATTGGTGATTCTGCAGATCACCACATAATCAGGTATAGCATCTGCATTATTGGTGATACTGCAGATCACCAATAATCAGAAAATCTGTTTAGCTGACACCAATCGTTACACCTGGACTCTGAAACTCTGCAGGCTGGAAGGATTTGTAGTCAGATTGTGTAGTGCAATGGCAGATGCACAACAGACACATTGAAAGTATGTTGATATGTAAGTGATCTCAGGAAAGACCTCAAGTGATCTTGCCTCAAGTGATGTTTTAGGTAGCATAGGTAGGACGGGGGGGGGGGGGGGGGGGGGGAGGTAGGTAAGACATGGAGATGGAATCATTTTCTTCATGTTGGGGGTGGTCAGAGATATCCTGACTGGGAAATGGGGAACAATTGTGGACTTTTGCTGGCAATACACTGCAATGGCAGACATCTCTGGTTGTTAAACTAACATAACTAATCTGTGAAAAGCCCAGAATAACAGGTAAGCAATGACAGCCTACAAAATACAGGGAGTGCAGAATTATTAGGCAAATGAGTATTTTGACCACATCATCCTCTTTCATCTTCCTTTCCTTTGGCAAAATGGGTCAAAAGAAGGACTTGACAGGCTCAGAAAAGTCAAAAATAGTGAGATATCTTGCAGAGGGAAGCAGCACTCTTAAAATTGAAAAGCTTCTGAAGCGTGATCATCGAACAATCAAGCGTTTCATTCAAAATAGTAAACAGGATCGCAAGAAGCGTGTGGAAAAACCAAGGCGCAAAATAACTGCCCATGAACTGAGAAAAGTCAAGCGTGCAGCTGCCAAGATGCCACTTGCCACCAGTTTGGCCATATTTCAGAGCTGCAACATCACTGGAGTGCCCAAAAGCACAAGGTGTGCAATACTCAGAGACATGGCCAAGGTAAGAAAGGCTGAAAGACGACCACCACTGAACAAGACACACAAGCTGAAATGTCAAGACTGGGCCAAGAAATATCTCAAGACTGATTTTTCTAAGGTTTTATGGACTGATGAAATGAGAGTGAGTCTTGATGGGCCAGATGGATGGGCCCGTGGCTGGATTGGTAAAGGGCAGAGAGCTCCAGTCCGACTCAGACGCCAGCAAGGTGGAGGTGGAATACTGGTTTGGGCTGGTATCACCAAAGATGAGCTTGTGGGGCCTTTTCAGGTTGGGGATGGAGTCAAGCTCAACTCCCAGTCCTACTGCCAGTTTCTGGAAGACACCTTCTTCAAGCAGTGGTACAGGAAGAAGTCTGCATCCTTCAAGAAAAACATGATTTTCATGCAGGACAATGCTCCATCACACACACATCTAAAATTTTTTAGATCTGAGTGTATTTGTTGAATCAGATACACTACATACCCGTACCTATTTTAAACCTGTAGATTGTAATAGTTTCATAGACATTGATAGTTGCCACCTATCTAAGTGGCTTATGAACGTGCCAAAGGGACAATTCTTTCATCTTAAACGTAATTGTTCCAGACCGGAAGACTTTTTACAAGAGGCTGAGGTTCTTAGTGACCGTTTTAGAGAGAAAGGGTATGAGGGTGAATTTTTAAAAACAGCTTTGGAAGAGACGGATTTGAAGGATAGGGATGAACTTCTGGCAGGCAAAAGAGGAACAATAACTTGGTCAGAGTCGTGTCCAACCATTCTTATGGATTATTGTGAACAGGCCGGTAAGGTTAAGAGTATTGTTAACAAATATTGGGGCATATTAAGAGAAGATGAGTAGAGTTGGGCCGAACCTCCGATTTTAGGTTCGCGAACCTGGTTCGCAAACTTCCGCGGAAGGTTCGGTTCGCGTTAAAGTTCGCGAACCGCAATAGACTTCAATGGGGATGCGAACTTTGAAAAAAAAAAATAATTATGCTGGCCACAAAAGTGATGGAAAAGATGTTTCAAGGGGTCTAACACCTGGAGGGGGGCATGGCGGAGTGGGATACATGCCAAAAGTCCCCGGGAAAAATCTGGATTTGACGCAAAGCAGCGTTTTAAGGGCAGAAATCACATTGAATGCTAAATGACAGGCCTAAAGTGCTTTAAAACATCTTGCATGTGTATACATCAATCAGGTAGTGTAATTAAGGTACTGCTTCACACTGACACACCAAACTCACCGTGTAACGCACCGCAAACAGCTGTTTGTGTAGTGACGGCCGTGCTGGACTGGTGCGCACCATGGCGAGAGTGCAGGTTTTGGTGGCTTTACAGCCCATATGGTCGCCTGGCTGATGTAGCTGAATGACAGAACAGTGACTGTCCAGCTGATCAAATTTGGTCTGACCACAATGAAGCAACGACCTTATTATCATTTGTGTGCCCCCCGAGACACTCATCTAGGCGACGGTCATTGCTTCATTGTGATACGCAAGCCCCTTCACCACGGCAAGGTAATGATCACGAAGGGGAATGGGCGCATGTACATGCCTTTTCTTTTGTTGTTGCAGCTGCCCGCAGTGCAGCCAGAAAAATTAGGCAGTCATGTACACGCACCAGAAAAATTATTACAGTGGCCGCTGCTAGCAGCGGCCTAAAAAGTTCAGCAATCCGCCTGGAGTCCCGGACCCTGTTGGTGGTGGCGGAGAAGATAGTCAAGCGGCCTGCAGGCAGACATGCTGTGTGGAGGGACTGGGAGCGACTTAGTCTTCTTGGGGCAGGCCAGGCAGCCAGTCACACGGCGTGCAGGCAGAGATGCTGTGTGTGCGGGGACTGACTTAGTCTTGGGGCGGGCAGCAGCCCTCCGGGATCCATGCCTCATTCATTTTGATAAAGGTGAGGTACTTAACACTTTTGTGACTTAGGCGACTTCTCTTCTCTGTGACAATGCCACCAGCTGCGCTGAAGGTCCTTTCTGACAGGACGCTTGCGGCAGGGCAGGAGAGAAGTTGGATGGCAAATTGGGACAGCTCTGGCCACAGGTCAAGCCTGCGCACCCAGTAGTTCAAGGGTTCCTCATCGCTGTTCACAGCAGTGTCTACATCCACACTTAAGGCCAGGTAGTCGGCTACCTGCCGTTCCAGGCGTTGGTGGAGGGTGGATCCGGAAGGGCTACGGCGAGGCGTTGGACTAAAGAACGTCCGCATGTCCGACATCACCATGAGATCACTGGAGCGTCCTGTCTTTGACTGCGTGGACACGGGAGGAGGATTAGTGGCAGTGGTACCTTGCTGGCGTTGTGCTGTCACATCACCCTTAAAGGCATTGTAAAGCATAGTTGACAGCTGGTTCTGCATGTGCTGCATCCTTTCCACCTTCCGGTGAGTTGGTAACAGGTCCGCCACTTTGTGCCTGTACCGAGGGTCTAGTAGTGTGGCCACCCAGTACAGCTCATTCCCCTTGAGGTTTTTTATACGGGGGTCCCTCAACAGGCAGGACAGCATAAAAGACGACATCTGCACAAAGTCGGATCCAGTACCCTCCATCTCCTCTTGCTCTTCCTCAGTGACGTCAGGTAAGTCAACCTCTTCCCCCCAGCCGCGAACAATACCACGGGAAGGTTGAGCAGCACAAGCCCCTTGCGACGCCTGCTGCGGTTGTTCTCCTGCCGCTGTCCCCTCCTCCTCCTCCCCCAAAGAAACACCTTGCTCATCATCCTCTGAGTCTGACTCGTCTTCTGCACACGACTTCTCTTCTTCCTCCTCCTCCCCCCTCTGTGCTGCCGCAGGTGTTGAGGAAACAGCTGGGTCTGATGAAAATTGGTCCCATGCCTGTTCCTGCCGTAACGGTTCCTGGTCACGCTCATTCACAGCTTCATCCGCCACTCTACGCACAGCACGCTCCAAGAAGTAAGCGTAGGGAATTAAGTCGCTGATGGTGCCCTCACTGCGGCTCACCAGGTTGGTCACCTCCTCAAACGGCCGCATGAGCCTGCATGCATTTTTCATCAGTGTCCAGTTGTCGGGCCAGAACATCCCCATCTTCCCAGACTGTTTCATTCTACTGTAGTTGTAGAGGTAGTGGGTCACGGCTTTCTTCTGTTCTAGCAGGCGGGAGAACATGAGCAGGGTCGAGTTCCAGCGAGTCGGGCTATCGCAAATGAGGCGTCTCACTGGCATGTTGTTTTTGCGCTGAATTTCCGCAAAGCGTGCCATGGCTGTGTAAGACCGCCTCAAATGCCCACAGAACTTCCTGGCTTGCTTCAGGACATTTGCTAAGCCAGGGTACTTTGCCACAAATCTTTGAACCACTAGATTCATGACATGTGCCATGCAGGGTATGTGTGTCAGCTTCCCCATATGCAAAGCGGCAAGCAGATTGCTGCCGTTGTCGCACACCACGTTGCCTATCTCCAGGTGGTGCGGGGTCAGCCACTCATCCACCTGTTTCTTAAGAGCAGCCAGGAGAGCTGCTCCAGTGTGACTCTCCGCTTTGAGACAAGACATGTCTAAGATGGCGTGACACCGTCTTACCTGGCATGCAGCATAGGCCCTGCGGAGCTGGGGCTGTGTAGCTGGAGAGGAGAACTGCCACTCAGCCAAGGAGGAGGAGGACAGCGAAGAGCATGTAGCAGGAGGAGAGGAGGTGGCAGGAGGCCTGCCTGCAAGCCGTGGAGGTGTCACAATTTGGTCCGCTGCACCCTGCTTGCCATCGTTCACCACCAGGTTCACCCAATGGGCTGTGTACGTAATGTAGCGGCCCTGCCCGAGCTTGGCAGACCAGGCATCCGTGGTCAGGTGTACCCTTGACCCAACGCTCTTCGCAAGAGATGACACCACTTGCCTCTCAACTTCACGGTGCAGTTGGGGTATGGCCTTTCTCGAAAAATAAGTGCGGCCTGGCATCTTCCACTGCGGTGTTCCGATGGCCACAAATTTACAGAAGGCCTCAGAGTCCACCAGCCGGTATGGTAACAGCTGCCGAGCTAACAGTTCCGCCACGCCAGCTGTCAGACGCCGGGCAAGGGGGTGACTGGCCGAAATTGGCTTCTTCCGCTCAAACATTTCCTTCATGGACACCTGACTGCTGCTGTGGGCAGAGGAGCAGGAACCGCTCAAGGGCAGAGGCGGAGTGGAGGAGGGTGCCTGTGAAGGTGGAAGGGAGAAAGCGGCAGAAGCAGATAATGCACCTGATGGAGGAGGAAGAGGAGAAGGAGGGTGGCTTTGCTTTTGTGTGCTGCTGCTGCTTTTGCTCAGGTGGCCATCCCATTGCTGTTTGTGCCTTTTCTCCAGGTGCCTTCGTAAGGCACTTGTCCCTACGTGAGTGTTGGCCTTTCCACGGCTCAATTTTTGTTGGCAGAGCGAACAGATGGCTTTGGTCCGATCTGAGGCACACACATTAAAAAATTTCCACACCGCTGAGCCACCCTGGGATGTGGGCACTATGGGGACCTCAGCAGCTGATGCTGAAGGGCAAGTTGGCTGGCTGTACATAGGTGGCGATACATGGTGCCGGACTCTGCCACCAGCTGTTTCTGACGAAGAGCTGCCCCAGCTTCTTTCAGCAACTTCTCTCCTCCTACTACTCTCTGACTCCCCCTCTGAACTGTCCCCCTCTTCATCTCCTCTATTGGGAACATACAGAGGATCCCTATCATCGTCATCATCATAGTCATCCTGCCCAGCTTCGCTTGACTCAGAAAAATCCAAACATGCACCATCAGTAGGTTCTTCATCCTCCTTACACGTTACATCCATAGTGTTGCCGCGTAACGCAGACATATGAGCTGGTGAAAATTCATCTGGCTGTAACAACAATGGCTGTGCATCAGTGATTTCACCACTAAATAATTCTTGCGAAGTGTCAAATGCAGCGGAAGTGGTGCTAGTAGTAGCGCTGGTGGCTGAGCAAGATGAGGTGTTCTGTGTCGCTAAATACTCAACCACGTCCTGACAATCTTGGGACGTGATGGGACGTGCCTTCTTCCGAGCACTGTACTGTGGGCCAGGTCCACACGAAATTACATTTACACGACCTCGCGCAGACCTGCCGGGTGGCCTTCCTCTGGCTCTGGCACTACCTCTTCCTCTACCTGTTTTGTCCATATCGGGTATGCACGGAGTGGTATATCACACTGCGTGCACTCACGTAGGTAGGTGGGTTCACTTAACTGCACAGGTATGCGCACTGATGCGGTGGGTTCACTGAACAGAACAGGTATACAGTGGCGGGTTCACAGAACAGGTATGCAGTGGCAGGTTCACTGAACACAACAGGTATGCAGTGGCGGGTTCACTAAACAGTACAGGTATACAGTGGCGGGTTCACTGAACACAACAGGTATGCAGTGGCGGGTTCACTAAACAGGTATACAGTGGCGGGTCCACTGAACAGAACAGGTATGCAGTGGCGGGTTCACAGAACAGGTATGCAGTGGCAGGTTCACTGAACACAACAGGTATGCAGTGGCGGGTTCACTAAACAGTACAGGTATACAGTGGCGGGTTCACTGAACACAACAGGTATGCAGTGGCGGGTTCACAGAACAGGTATGCAGTGGCAGGTTCACTGAACACAACAGGTATGCAGTGGCGGGTTCACTGAACACAACAGGTATGCAGTGGCGGGTTCACAGAACAGGTATGCAGTGGCAGGTTCACTGAACACAACAGGTATGCAGTGGCGGGTTCACTAAACAGTACAGGTATACAGTGGCGGGTTCACTGAACACAACAGGTATGCAGTGGCGGGTTCACTAAACAGTACAGGTATACAGTGGCGGGTTCACTGAACACAACAGGTATGCAGTGGCGGGTTTACTGAACAGGTATACAGTGGCGGGTTCACTGAACAGAACAGGTATGCAGTGGCGGGGTCACTAAACAGGTATACAGTGGCGGGTCCACTGAACAGAACAGGTATGCAGTGGCGGGTTCACTGAACACAACAGGTATGCAGTGGTGGGTTCACTGAACAGGTATGCAGTGGTGGGTTCACAGAACAGGTATGCAGTGGTGGGTTCACAGCACAGGTATGCAGTGGTGGGTTCACTGAACAGGTATACAGTGGCGGGTCCACTGAACAGAACAGGTATGCAGTGGCGGGTTCACTGAACAGAACAGGTATACAGTGGCGGGTTCACAGAACAGGTATGCAGTGGCAGGTTCACTGAACACAACAGGTATGCAGTGGCGGGTTCACTGAACACAACAGGTATGCAGTGGTGGGTTCACTGAACAGGTATGCAGTGGTGGGTTCACAGAACAGGTATGCAGTGGTGGGTTCACAGCACAGGTATGCAGTGGTGGGTTCACTGAACAGGTATACAGTGGCGGGTCCACTGAACAGAACAGGTATGCAGTGGCGGGTTCACTGAACAGAACAGGTATACAGTGGCGGGTTCACAGAACAGGTATGCAGTGGCAGATTCACTGAACACAACAGGTATGCAGTGGTGGGGTCACTAAACAGGTATACAGTGGCGGGTCCACTGAACAGAACAGGTATGCAGTGGCGGGTTTACTGAACACAACAGGTATGCAGTGGTGGGTTCACAGCACAGGTGTGCAGTGGTGGGTTCACAGAACAGGTATGCAGTGGTGGGTTCACAGCACAGGTATGCAGTGGTGGGTTCACTGAACAGGTATGCAGTGGTGGGTTCACAGCACAGGTATGCAGTGGTGGGTTCACAGCACAGGTATGCAGTGGTGGGTTCACTGAACAGGTATGCAGTGGTGGGTTCACAGAACAGGTATGCAGTGGCAGGTTCACTGAACAGGTATGCAGTGGTGGGTTCACTGAACAGGTATGCAGTGGTGGGTTCACTGAACAGGTATGCAGTGGTGGGTTCACAGAACAGGTATGCAGTGGCAGGTTCACTGAACAGGTATGCAGTGGTGGGTTCACAGCACAGGTATGCAGTGGTGGGTTCACTGAACAGGTATGCAGTGGTGGGTTCACTGAACAGGTATGCAGTGGTGGGTTCACAGAACAGGTATGCAGTGGTGGGTTCACAGCACAGGTATGCAGTGGTGGGTTCACAGCACAGGTATGCAGTGGTGGGTTCACAGCACAGGTATGCAGTGGTGGGTTCACAGCACAGGTATGCAGTGGTGGGTTCACAGCACAGGTATGCAGTGGTGGGTTCACAGAACAGGTATGCAGCCAGACAGGAACAAGTTAAGCCTAACTAATCTTTCCCTGAGAGACAGTCTGCAGCAGCTCGCCCTACTCTCACTAACGCAGGCAGCACACGAGTGACCGTAATGGCCGCCGCTGCCTGCCTTATATAAGGGGGGGTGGGGCTCCAGGGGCTAGTGTAGCCTAATTGGCTACACTGGGCCTGCTGACTGTGATGTAGAGGGTCAAAGTTGACCCTCCATGTGCATTATGGGGCGAACTGAACTTCCGCAAAGGTTCGCCTGCGGGACGCGAACGCGAACCACTGAAGTTCGCATGGAACCGTTCGCAGGCGAACCGTTCGGCCCAACTCTAAAGATGAGTTGTTAAGTGCACACTTGGAGAATCATCCTAAAATTATTTACAGAAAGAGTATGAATGTGGGATAATATATAGCACCCACAGTATCCAATCCCCCTTTCCTTCAAAAATGTAAAGGTGGAACATTTAGAAGATGTGGAGATCGTGGTATGTGTGAAGCGATTGGAGGTGTGAGAGTAAGACAGGAGGTAACCTCATTCCACAATGGTGAATCATTACCAATTAAGGGCAATTTTTCATGTTCCACCAAAGGTTTAATTTACATGATCAGTTGCCCTTGTAAAAAGCAATATATAGGGCGTACGAAACGTACACTGAAGAAAAGAATGGGAGAGCATCTATATAATATATCTAGAGGATACGAAAAACATCCATTATTATTGCATTATAAGGTGCCCCACAATTGCCAAATACGGGGCTCCTCTTTTTTGTGGCGTGGAGAAAGTGGAGAAGGAATGGAGAGGAGGGGATTATATCAGGAAGTTATCTCGTACTGAATCAGCATGGATTTTTAAGATGGACACTATGACCCCAAAAGGGTTAAACTGTGATTTTGAATTATATGGTTTTTTAAGCTGAGATCATCCAACTCAATTTCGTATGCATGCAATTTTATGATACCTGAAAGCCTTTTTTTGTATGTATTACATACACACATTCTAAAGAACTGTTTTTATTTTTATAAGTTCTATTTTATTTTATTTTTATTTTATTTTTACAACAAGTGTTGAAGGCAGTAAGTATCTGTATACACTATATATAATTATGGAATGAACTTTCACTGAAGGATGGAGGTATAAAGTATGCTGTGACCATGTAGGACCTGTAAGCGCTGGGAGATCTAAGTTAAACAGTGCTGTTTGGTCTCCATGGTGAAGGGGCGGATCTGTAAGGAGGGGAAGCGTTCAAAAGTGGCGGATGAAGGCTGATTGGTAGCTCTGAAGAAGAGGGGCGTACCCCTTGAAACGTCAGCGTCCCTTCGCCTGAACGTAACAGTGAGGTCACTGGAAACAAATCCACCGCTGTGGAGCGCTCCCACCTACATACCGGACATACGGGAACTTGTCCGGAGGATCCGGACTTGTTACACTTACATGCGCACAGCCTCTCCGCTTTCACCAGTCTGGCCAGAGTGAGCGGATTGAGGCAGTGCTGGGACCCGCTGTATATCCGGTCTGCAACATATCCGGACGGCTGGAGGGTAATGTTAAGATCCTCCATATCGAGTGATAATAGACATTGGGCTTCCTAACATTGACAGTGCCATTTAATTGTGGAGTATATGTGGAGATCTATCAATCTCTATTGGATTATGAGGAGGACTATTGAAGCTACTTCTATATAAACCACTGTGTGCATACGTTGGATACACCAATCAGGTTGTTTTTTAGCAGAAAATTATCAGAATCAGTATCATTTTGGAATTTTTCAAAGATCATTTTTTGATTCTTTACTGTTATCCCTTTTTTTGATCACATTTGTTGAGGATTATCTCACTGCAGTGAGGCTGAGTGAGTGTTGTGTGCCTTGAGTGGATGTGATTTAAAGGGGAAGGTGCTCTGTATTGGGCCTAGAATCAGAAGGAACTTCATTTGTATTTATCTTGCATCAATAAAGAGTTATTAACTTTTAGCGCTGTGGACATTTATATTTGTATTTGTAAATGTTGAGATGTTATATTGGTTTCACTGATAAAAATAAATAATTGAAATGGGTATACATTTGTTTTTTGTTAAGTTGCCTAATAATTATGCACAGTAATAGTCACCTGCACACACAGATATCCCCCTAAAATAGCTAAAACTAAAAACAAACTAAAAACTACTTTCAAAAATATTCAGCTTTGATATTAATGAGTTTTTTGAGTTCATTGAGAAAAGGGTTGTTGTTCAATATTAAAATGATTCCTCAAAAATACAACTTGCCTAATAATTCTGCACTCCCTGTACTTTCATTTAAGATTTCTCTCACCATGAAAAATCTCATAACCCCATTTTAAACAAATTTATACAAAAAGATTAAGATTAAATAGAAAACAGTGCTTGGACATGCCAAAATCCTGCAAACTTTATTATTCATATCAGATATTTTTTTCAACCACTTCTCCTTCTGACTCATTCATAGTCAAGACCATTGTATAGCAGTAACCTTTTTATTAGCTTTTAGCCAAAACAAGCAGATCAGTTGACAGTTAATTAGTCTGTTGAATTCTGAGAAATAAAATAGCTGGAATAGAAAACTTGGAGTACGCAGCCTCAGTATACTGATAGTATAGTGTATATATATATATATATATATATATATATATATATATATATATATATATATATATATATATATATATATATATATATATACTATTATTGATTTTAAAAGCACCAACATATTCCATGGTACCGGACAAACTAAGTAACAAACATGGGGTACATAATAATACAGACAATGGTATGCACCAATACACAAAAATACAGCATTGGTGCAATATACAGAATTAGTACAAAATACAGAATTGGTGCAATATACAGAATTGGTACAAAATACAGAATTGGTCCAATGTACAGAATTGGTACAATATTCAGAATTGGTACAAAATACAGAATTAGTCCAATATACAGAATTGGTGCAATATTCAGAATTGGTACAATATACAGAATTGGTGCAATATACAGAATTGGTGCAATATACAGAATTGATAAATACAGTGACAAAGGTAACATGATGAATAAAATGTATAACACAATCCAAGACATAAAAGGGTGCCCTTGTGGGGTAATAGGGGGAAACAAGAGGTGAAATATGTATGTATATACTGTATGTCTATTAGTAAATATACACAAGCAATGGTAGCTATGCTCATGTTCCATGCAATTAATAAGAGAAAGGCTTCAATCAAATGACCTAAATTAATCGAAAAACCAACCCCCATGTTTATATTAACACTAACTTTTAAACGTTGGACAAATGTTTAAAGGGACAGCTTTATAAATACAATAAATAAATAAATAAGTACACCATTGTACACATTACCCATGGTAGGGGTGCTTATCTAATTGCTCTGATATTGGGGTAAAAGGTACCACCAAAAAAACAGTACCCTATTATTGGCCACCCCAATGGACCAGGGAGGTCTGCTGAGCACCATGCCCACCTGCAATGGGAAAGGGGTGTTAACTCACCCTTGTAGCCGCCTCTGCCTGTCACGCCTAATGTTGCATTCTAGATCTCCAATGCTTCCTCCTTCTGGCTGTGAAGAAGGAAGTATTGGAGAGCTTGAACATGATTTGGAACACAGTGGCGACAAGGGTGACTTATCACCCCCTGCATGGTGTGCATGTTTAAGAAGAATCATGTTCTGATCATAAAAATTCAAAACAAAGTTTCAAATTCGAACTACTCGAACATGTCAACACTACTAATGAATATACAGGCTACCCCAGCTCACTGCAATCTTTGTAAATAAAACCCATAGATGCAATTCAGAAAATCATAATTATTGCACACCTGTCCTCTTTAACACAACCCTCTCCACAAATCCAAAGGACTCTGGCCATTCTCAGATTGTCTAGTGCTGACCAACTACATAATGACAGTGCAGGGAGGGGAATCACTTGATGTAAACAATTTGTGATATAAACAATGTCAGCAATGTCAGTGTGTACAGCCCCAACAGATCCAATGAACATTTTTAATGGAACCATTGTGTCCGCCGATACCCGTTTTTTGTACCCATTGTTGTCCATTGTAGCATGCGTTTTAACAACGGATAGCAATGGAGAGCTGATTTGAGAGGTGTCTAGTCGTGGATATTAGATATTTTTGTTTTGTCTGATTTCCATTGAAATCCCTAATTAGAATAGGTGTAGACCATTTCTATAGACATGCATTGTGCCTATAGGCATACATAGCATATGTAATGTCCAGAATAAGTGTGCAAGACAGGACTTTGCCTTCTGGTACAACAGAGATGACAGATGAAAATAGACATGTCTGAACAGATCCTATAGATAAGACAGGATCTGTTGATATGTCTGTTTACCCCTGTACCTCCGCTCTGGAAAAAAGTTCATTCAATGTCTAGTGTGAACCTAACCTAGTCCATGGCCATAGCAGCCTGGCCCCCCATGTGAGCAAGCGTGATACACGCGCAATGGCCGTCGTGATTGGCCACTAGCTCTATTTACTCACCCCTTGTTACTCTCATCCAAGGCTGAAATCACAGTTGTTATATCTTACCTTGAGCCTGGAAATGGATTAGCTAGACTTCATTTTTATCCATGTGGATTTTGTATACTTTTTTTTGCAATAAAGAAGCTCTCTTTGCGGAATGGAATTTGATGGTGCACGTCTTTTTTCCTTATCGAACCAAAACTGACAACTACAAGATGCACTGTAAGCATCCTAATAGTGGCTGCATGCTGACTCACGATGATTCATACCATTGGACAACTTAGGCTAAGTCAGCGCACAGTTGGAATACTACTTACAATGTATCCTGCAGCAGGAGACTCTGCCCCTGTGGTATGTATATTCCAGACACATGATATATTCCTGTTGAGAATAGCAATAACTGCTAACAACATCTGACGCAGCACAACAGTTATATCCATGGCAAAATTAAGCATCTACAGGAGAGAAGCTGCTACTCCCCTCCTATGATAGATTTACAAAATTAACCAATCCCCTGATCATGTATTAAGGTACAATAAGAACCCTACAGAGCCCTGTCTCTATGGAAACTAGGTTAAACTAGTGACAAAGTTAAGTTGATTCTATGGGCTCTATTCACAAAACTTCTCATAAATGTCTTACTTATCACCTAATTTATGAAATTAACCTTTCAGCACATTTACAAGCAAAATAATCACTTAAAGTAAGTTGTTCCCGATTAACGTGATTTCAATATTACTTTTCTTACCTTAATTATATTATAGTTTTGCTCTTTGGAAGCTTAACAATGTAACAGATAAGGTGAAAACAGGTGAAAAAGCTTTGTGAATCTTGCCCAATGTGTTTCATATATCTTGCACAAGTAGAGCCAGATGAGGTATGGCCTGAGGTAATGTATTGGGAAACAGCAACGGAAACAATGAGATGGTAATGGTTGTGAACCTTCCATTCATGGACCCAGTTGCCAGAATGGCATGGAGCAACATCTACTGGGTGTGAAGCCTAGTGCCAAAGAGCATCCAGGCCATGGAAAGCAAAAACAGCTCCTGCATGTGACGTTTCTTATAAGCAAATATTGACAATTGACTCTCAAGTCTAATAACACTTTGGAAGAGTCCCTGCAGTCTATGGCTGGGTTAGGAGATAGGTTGTGTCCTTATGTGTTATGATTTAGTATTTATATAGTGTCAACATCTTCCGCAGTGCTGTAGAGAGTCTTGGCAATACTGTGGTTCTCACCTCTAGACAGGTGCATAACCATAGAGGGAGCAAAGGGGGGGGGTGCAAATGTCATTGGGGGGCGGCAACTACTTAGCCCTGCTCCCTCTGATGCAGAAGTCCATCCTCCAGATCAGGTGGTGTTGTGGCCCCATTTAGTATGGGTGGGTAGAGGGGAGGGGGTCATTGTGGCCACACTTAATTGACTGACCCCAGGCAGATGGGTGCCCAGTCTGTGGAGGTCACCATGGGTAGATGGGAAATGGGTTGTAATGTTTTGAGGCTCCATGAATTGAAGCTATGCCACAGCCTCTATAACAAATTCTAAACTTATAGTTTTCCGAAATAAACTTTTAATGTGACCGGTGGCAGCTTTGAATGTTACAAAGTGATTTTTTGCCTTCACAGCCCGGTACTGTTGCTGAGATCAAGATGTATATATATATATATATATATATATATATATATATATATATATATATATATATATATATATACACATACAGTGTTTCCCATAATTATTGATACCCCTGGCAAATTTTGACTTAAAGTTACTTTTATTCAACTAGCAAGTGGTTTTTTTGACGGTTAATGACATAGGTGTCTCCCAAAAGATAATAAGACGATGTACTAGAGGCATTATTGTGGGAAAAAAAACATTTCTCAACTTTTTCCATTTGAACAAAAAGTGTCTAGTCCAAAATTAATCATACCCTTCACAAACTGCCACAGTCTGTGGGAAAATCCAAGGTTATATACCATTCCAAATAGTCCAAGCTGTTCTAAAGCATCTTAATTACCCTGATTAACTGATTAAAGCTGTTTTAATCAACTCAACAGGTGAAAAACAGCAGCTCTCTGCAGTTGGTTTGTAGACAATCATGGCTAAGACAAAGGAGCTCAGTGAGGACCTGCGGCTGCACATTGTGGCTGCTCACAAGTCAGGAAAGGGAAAGTATTATTAAAAAATACAAGATATTCTGCACTGTGGAAAATCTCACTGTGGAGTGGCCAAGCAAGAATCCTGACTGGAATTGAGAATCTGTGGAGGAAGCTAAAGATCAGGGTTATGGCAAGAAGCCTGAAATATTTGGAGCTCATTGCTCAAGATGAATAGGCAGAAATACCCATGGAGACATGCAAAAAGCTGGTCTGCAATTATAGGAAGTGTTTGATAGCTAATAAAGGCTTTTCTATTGATTATTGAGACTGGTATGAATACTTTTGGACTGGACATTTTTGGTAAAATGTAAATAAAAGCTGAGAAATGTTTTTTCCCCCACAATAATGCCTCTTGTACATCGTCTTGTTATCTTTTGGGAGACACCTATGTAATTTCCAGTCAAAAAATGACTTGCGGGTTGAATAAAAGTAACTTTAAGTCAAAATTTGCCAGGGGTATGAATAGTTATGGGCAGCTATATATATATATATATATATATATATATATATATATATATGTATATATATGTATATATATATATATATATATATGTATATGTATATGTATGTATATATGTATATATGTATATATATATATATATATATATATATATATATATATATATATATATATATATATATATATATATATATATATACAGTGGTGTGAAAAACTATTTGCCCCCTTCCTGATTTCTTATTCTTTTGCATGTTTGTCACACTTAAATGTTTCTGCTCATCAAAAACCATTAACTATTAGTCAAAGATAACATAATTGAACACAAAATGCAGTTTTAAATGATGGTTTTTATTATTTAGTGAGAAAAAAACCTCAAAACCTACATGGCCCTGTGTGAAAAAGAAATTGCCCCCTGAACCTAATAACTGGTTGGGCCACACTTAGCAGCAATAACTGCAATCAAGCGTTTGCGATAACTTGCAACAAGTCTTTAACAGTGCTCTGGAGGAATTTTGGCCCACTCAGCTTCGCAGAATTGTTGTAATTTAGCTTTATTTGAGGGTTTTCTAGCATGAACCGCCTTTTTAAGGTCATGCCACAACATCTCAATAGGATTCAGGTCAGGACTTTGACTAGGCCACTCCAAAGTCTTCATTTTGTTTTTCTTCAGCCATTCAGAGGTGGATTTGCTGGTGTGTTTTGGGTCATTGTCCTGCTGCAGCACCCAAGATCGCTTCAGCTTGAGTTGACGAACAGATGGCTGGACATTCTCCTTCAGGATTTTTTGGTAGACAGTAGAATTCATGGTTCCATCTATCACAACAAGCTTTCCAGGTCCTGAAGCAGCAAAACAACCCCAGACCATCACACTACCACCACCATATTTTACTGTTGGTATGATGTTCTTTTGCTGAAATGCTGTGTTACTTCTACGCCAGATGTAACGGGACACGCACCTTCCAAAAAGTTCAACTTTTGTCTCGTCGGTCCACAAGGTATTTTCCAAAAAGTCTTGGCAATCATTGAGATGTTTTTTAGCAAAATTGAGATGAGTCTTAATGTTCTTTTTGCTTAAAAGTGGTTTGCGCCTTGGATATCTGCCATGCAGTCCGTTTTTGCCCAGTCTCTTTCTTATGGTGGAGTCGTGAACACTGACCTTAATTGAGGCAAGTGAGGCCTGCAGCGCTTTAGATGTTGTCCTGGGGTCTTTTGCGGCCTCTCGGATGAGTTTTCTCCGCGCTCTTGGGGTAGTTTTGGTCGGCTGGCCACTCCTGGGAAGGTTCTTCACTGTTCCATGTTTTTTGCCATTTGTGGATAATGGCTCTCACTGTGGTTCGCTGGAGTCCCAAAGCTTTAGAAATGGCTTTATAACCTTTACCAGACTGATAGATCTCAATTACAGTACTTTTGTTCTCATTTGTTCCTGAATTTCTTTGGATCTTGGCATGATGTCTAGCTTTTGAGGTGCTTTTGGTCTACTTCTCTGTGTCAGATAGCTCCTATTTAAGTGATTTCTTGATTGAAACAGGTGTGGCAGTAATTAGGCCTGGGGCTGACTACAGAAATTGAACTCAGGTGTGATAAACCACAGTTAAGTTATTTTTTAACAAGGGGGGCAATCACTTTTTCACACGGGGCCATGTAGGTTTTGAGTTTTTTTTCTCACTAAATAATAAAAACCATTATTTAAAACTGCATTTTGTGTTCAAATATGTTATCTTTGACTAATAGTTAACGGTTTTTGATGAGCAGAAACATTTAAGTGTGACAAACATGCAAAAGAATAAGAAATCAGGAAGGGGGCAAATAGTTTTTCACACCACTGTATGTATATATTATACCAATAAATCGCTCCCACAGCTATCTCTATCATGCCAAAATTAGGCCGTGTATGTGCATGCATGTGCCACCTAGTGTTGGTCTTTGGGAACTAGCACTGCCAGAACAAGGTAGCAGAGTTTTAGTCTGATCTTGGAAGTTAGTTACAGGGTCCTAGAAGTAGGAGGAGGCCTCTCACCAATTTCACAGGAAACAGCTAAAATAATAAAGGGAGAGGTGGCTAACCTCAATAACCGCCCATTCATACACATACATTCATACCTTCCCTTGTGAGTACCACAACCTTTTTTTTTTTTTTTTACATTTGCCATTTTACTTGTAACGTACTGTACCATATGGGATCCCGATTTTTTCTATTTATTTCTTTTTTAGGGTGTCGATCACCATCTACTACAGTGTATTATGATGCAAGTAGCCAGGTTGGATGTCTCTGGGTGATATAAGACTTTGACAATAAGACTGAGGCCTAGCAGTGGTCCAAAGACCAGCCACAGTAAGAGTATTACACATATAATGACAACAAATGTGTATTTATACACTACATTTTAACTGCAATGTATAGATTTGCGTTGTTTTCCACATATCACTGAAAGTTTGTGATCTTCATCTCTAGTATAGAAGATCAATATCTGGGGTGTAATGCATCACAGTTACATCAGCTGCTGGACACAAAGGTAACCCAATATCTACAGCGTCCGGACCACCAGGCTCTGAAGAAAGGAAGTGTTACCAAATGACCTTCTTCACCTACTGATACCATGACCTGCTTCTATAATCATCCTCCCTCGCTGAGCCTATGGCTGCAGTGCACATGTCTCATTAAGCAGGATCATAAACCACTGAGTTCCAATAAAATCACTTAACCACGAAAATAGGTGTTCTCATGTTTAGGAATGTAAAAAGATAGACTGTACTTGGTAAGAACCATACATCAACCTGCGAGATAATGAGAAGACGTTAAGAAACATATGCACATGTTTCACATCCAAGATAAATATAAATCTTGGTAGTAGCGCACACAAGCATAACACAAACTCCTCAATTCCTGCTAAATACAAAAACTTTAACTTCGTGGAGCTTATAAATAAAGTACACATCTAGACTAACCTCTAGTGAAAACCCAAGAAACAAAATTGTATATATGTAATGTACAGTAAAAAGTAATCCGAACCTTTGGCACTTTAATGTGGAACTAAAGTTTCCAATTTTAATCACAAGCTTTGTACCTGAAATCATCCTCACGGGGCTTCATTACATCCAGCTGCAAATGAAACTTGTATTAGGAAAGGCCTGGAGGAGAGACTGAAGAGTACATTTTAAAGAATAGATGCCCACAGGGATCATTGCTGGACAATGGCAGTACAGAGGTATCAGAGTTTATTATTTTGGAACTCAATAAAAGGCTATTAAGCAAGACCAGGGGCCATATGCAATTCACTTTTTCCCCTGAGTTTTCTCCTAGGAGATAATTTTTAATCTTCGATTTAAAATAACTTTCCAGCGCTTTCAACTAACAAAGTACCAAAAGGTAGGTAAAAAAGTACTGTCAAAATTATTTTGAGTATTTGTTTGCTTGCTGGGGGTTTTATTTACAAGTTGTGAATTTATCACCTAGGAGAAAACTCAGGTGAAAAAGTGAATTGCATATGGCCCCAGGAGAGGCATAGATCATATAATAGTGAGCAGGGTATGGTGATTGCAGGCACACTCGGCAATGCGGTTATGAACAAAACATACCAAAGGAATTTTAAAAAATAGGACTTTAATCATTGTTACTACTGTACCTTTGAATATCAGGTTGCTTTCCTCATTTGACTTTTGTTTTGCTTTGAATAAGATGGAAATGATTTTTTGCACAATCCAAGAAAGCAAACTTGCAACAATCAGTTCGCAACTGAGGAAAAATATATAATCAGAGATTGCCTTCATAGAGAGCTGCACATCACAATGACCTATAATTCTAAACACAAAAGCTGTTGCAAAACAGTATGCAAAATTTGCAATCTCCCACGCTTGTCTATTGGTTCATTAAAGTGACACATAGCTTAATTTATCAATAGAGAACGGGAAGCACAGGAGCCATGTGAGTCAGATCCCATGTACTGTGTATGTGTCACCACACTGTGATGGACAGCTGTGGACAGTGTGTAGGGAACAAGCAGAGTTAGATACAAAAATATCAGTCGAACAAGCCGTAGCTAAAGCATCACTTGTGTACAGAATTCTGGTAAAAAGGAATTATGTGCATAGTATTCCCGTTTGGACTAGGGATCCCAGCTCAAACCTGGGTCAACCTCAGGACACTATCTGCATGGAAATTGTATGTTCTCCATTTGTCTCTGTGTCTTTCCTCCAGGCACTCTAGTTTCTTCCTACATCCCAAAAGTATACTGGTAACTCGTTTGACTCCACCACCAATTAGCTTTGGGTACACTAGAGTATGACTATGATAAGCATTAGATTGCGAGCTCATTGGAGGACAGTAAGTGACAGTGACATCACTAGAAGATGTCAGTGCTATATATACATAATAATAATAATAATAATAATAATAATAATAATAATAATCTCTTCCATTAAACCTATGGAGGCAGCGGGGAGGGGCTATCCTAAAGTGATTTAGTCAGTACTCATTGCACTGATGTTACAGGAGCATTTGATGCTCACCTAGTTGCGATTCAGGAAACTATGCCTATGATGGGAAATTTCAAGAACACAGATCTTTCTTCCAGCATATTTCAGTCTACAGTTGATAAAAGAGTCACTCCCCCTCCATTGCCATGGACACCAGAATGTCTGGCTGGAGCCATGGATCAGCATGGATGAGTTTTCTGCACTGGGCCTTTCCACAAGATATAAATTAGGAAGTTACATGTCTCTTCCTGCTTCTTAGACAATTTACGACCGTCTGATAGAGCTCAGTAAGTATTGGGATGAGAGATTTCACATGAGGTGTGCAGTATATATGTGCAGTGGGTCTTCTTTACAAAAACTAATATAAGGAGAAAGAAAGAAAAGCTAACTAGTGAAGGTTTTTACACTATATATAATTTTATTACGATACGATTATTATGATTCATTGTTTATTTTATTCAACAATAAGCACAGCCACAGAAGAGTGGAGTACTTACAACTGAAAAGTTTGTAGGCGGTATGAGGAACAGGCAATGTGTATGCACCAGTTAAAGAGGACATTTACTGAATACAACTAAATTACTAAAATTGCTTATATTCTACAATATTCACTATAAATTATTTAGTCAGTGTTTGCCCATTGTAAGATGTTTCCTCACTCTGATTTACATTCTTAAATGTATCACACGTGGTGGCATTCTTAATGCTAGCAAGGTGCATCAGTGCGGAGTATATGTGTGTTCCAAAGTGAGCAGAAACAACACCTGGTCTCCCAGAATGCTCTGGGCAAGGCTGGTTCTAGACTTTTTGCTGCCTGAGGCAAACTTGTGAGGATTTGCCCCCCCCCCCTTCCACACACACACACAAATTTGGATTGGTCGCAAAGCACCCGACAATTTACTCTTCTCCATTTAATGTTCTCAGTCAGCAAGGGAGCATTTGCAATAACTTGAGATATGACATGCTGCAGCTCAACACAATAACACACTGGCTGGCTGGCTGCGACAAACAAACTGCTCACCCTCAGCCAGTCGGCCGTCCTCCATTCCTCCTCAGTCAGGACAGCAGTGCCACCTTCTCCCTTCTGCTGTGCAAGGCAAATGACACATTGCTGCTCTCCTGCCTCCCCCCTCCTCACTCACTGTCAGACTCCTCACACAGCACAACAAGCTGCTTTTCCACAATGATGACCTCTTCACCTCCCTCACTCTACTCTTGCTTCCCCTTCTACTCTGACTGCATTCTGTAAGTGTAAACACACAGTACAAGCATGCCGCCCCTGTAATATGTGCGCCTGATACAAGTGTTTCACATTGCTTCATGAGAGAACCGGCTCTGGCTCTGAGGCAGAAGGCTGCATAACTAAATAAATCAGGCTTAGCATCACTGGAAGGGCAGTGTTACATAACAATATATAGCAATATGTACCAACAAGGAATAATATGGTCAAATCACAGCCCCAACTGTTGTTAAGTATTTCAATCACAGCTTTTATTTCAAGAAATGACAATTACATAAAAACACTTAAAAACTCCAAATGAAAAACCTCCTATTAGGCCATTTATCATATATATATATATATATATATATATATATATATATATATATATATATATATATATATATATATATATATATATATATACTGTATCATATACATGGTTCAGTCAGAACCGCTTCAATTATAGAACCTGGATTCAAAGTGCATACAGTTAGAATGTAATAGAAACTATAGCCAAGAAAGTGTTCTGTGCAAAAATCAAAAATGCAAAAATCTGTGCAAAAGCATTCACCAAATACATACTGTACATATATCAAATCTTAAGCATATAGTCTACACTCACTAAAGTGCATATCTGAATGGAGAAACATAGAAATGTACTAGACAGCAGTACAATGGAGTGCGGAACATAGTGATAATACTCATGGGTCCATTATGGAGCAAATGCCCAGTTTGATGTCAGAAGCCAGGAGGTGGTCGGTAAACATGCCAAGGATTGTCCCACAGCTATTGCGGGACCCACAGTCGCTTTCTCAAGGACTGGTATCTCGTTTGTGAGATGCCAAATGGCCACTATTTAAAAGGGAAGGAGGGTGTGGTGTCAGTGAATGCTGAAATTGTTTGCATGTTCTAAACATCTTAAACTTTGTCACAGCATGCCATGAGAGCCACTCTCTAGCCCCACCCCCATCCTTTCCCAAAGGTGTGCAGTTTCTGTGCTTGCCATAGGCGCTATCTTCTCTAGATACACTACTGGATGTGAACTACCCAAAAAAAACTATAAAATTAAATATATGACAAATCTGTACAACTAGAAACCACCCCACTTAGGAGATGCTTTTAGGCTCTCCATCGCTGATTTATACTATATTATTTTACTATGTGGATTAACTAACTACATAATTATAGGATTCCAATCACCATTTCGAAACTTTAAATACCAAAGACACAGAAGTTCCATTCCTGACATATGACTGCACCACACAAATAATCTAAGTATTAATAAGGTTTATTGGTACTAAAGAAGAGATAAATGTTATGGTAACATTCAGGGCCGGATTTACAACACAAGAGCCTCTAGGCACAGGCATTCTGGTGCTCTAAACTCCGCCCCTCAACACAGGCCACATCACCAAGTAAAAGTATTCTGAACTTTAATCCCTGCCTCATGTTACCAACTGTCCTTAGAATCTTACATTCTAATCACTGTCACATGTCATTTTTAGTGACGTGAGACAAAGATCTGGGTGTAAGCTCCTGAGGTCAGCGATAAGAGGCTCATCAACTGAGGACACTTACGACACAATACAGAAGAACACCGCCGATGTAGTGCAGAGTAGAAGCACTGCTGATGGACAAAGGAAAGTAATGCAGCCCGCATCATTAAATTAAAGCCGCCACCAGCTTGCAGCATCATACACTTCCCTTTAGAGGGAGGGAGGTGCATGGGGACATCTGGGGGGGGGGCTGCCTCTCACACATAAGGTGCCTGTAGGCACGAGCCTACAGTGCCTTATGGGAAATTCGAAATAATAGGGTCTAACTGCACCTCCAGGAGCTAAATTTGAAATCATTTAGCATACAAAGCTCAGTGTGGGAACAATAAAGTGGAACAATAACAATAAAGAATAATAAAGTAATGAAGTTCACCTATCCAGGAAGGTGAATGCAAACATTTACTCACAAAAAAACCCCACAAAAATAACACCAAACATCCATACAAAATCTACCCTATAGATGTGCACTGAAACAGCAGAAGTGAGAAGTGAAATACCTTGAAAAGTAAAGAGAAGGATGCAGACCACTAGTATGCAAAAAAGGATACACCAGTGCCGGGGTAAATAAAGTACCAATGAAGGGTGCATGAGACTGGAGCAAGAATAAAAGGGCTTACCCAGAGGAGCAAGACCCATTTCCCACATCAGCCATCGCGATTTTCAGCCTAGCAGCGTGATGTCACAGAGCCAGATTGAATAGGGAGTAAACAAGATGAGTGGGTGTGACACTCCAGACATACTCAGTATGCATGACCATGCACAGAGGATCAGGTACTGCACTGTGTAGCGGCACAACCCCATGCCCCTAGTATACCCAAGTTTATTTTTAAGCTGGAATTGGTAAAAACTAAGAAATAATGCATTTTTTTCTATTTTTTGTTCCCCATTAAAATGGTTAGAAAACAAAATTGTTCTTGGGGAAAAAAATACATCCAAATGAAAGCCTAAGTTTGTCTTGAAAAAAAAAAACCCTATCTATCTATCTATCTATCTATCTATCTATCTAATTTCGGTGTCGTAAGTAGGAATAGAGTTATTGTTGATTAAATATGGTTTTAGCTAAGACTGCTCCGGTCCATAAGGGAAAACAAGTCTGGATGCAAAGTGGTTAAAGACCTGTGGACACTGCTGACGATGAACGATTATCTGCTGTATATATTGATTGTTTAAATTGCCTGATCACCATTGTGGATCGTTCCCTTATTGTTTAATCCAGCTTTTGTTTGTGCTGCAGATTTTCAAACCATGTCAGTAAGAGGAGTCTTTCATCTGCCATTTCAACCAAGTTTTTCTCCCTGAGGGTATTAGCCTTTATATTTATTTCATTCTTGATGCTAGGCATCACTTACTAGCTTCTTCTATGCTCTATCCTGAATTCCTATCAGACTGTCTGAAATGTCTGCCTCCTGCTGCGTTATGCTTATTACCTTTTATTTAGAAAGCAGAATATATGTGCAAATATCAAAAATGTTACAAAACATCAATCTGTAAATCTGTAGACATCAAATATCGAAAAATTATTTAAAATCCCTTGAAATGTCAATATTCTTTCACATTTGACTGCTGCGTCCCTTTAGCACAATACTAGCCACACAGGAGCCATGTTTAATCGGCATCTGTGTTTCAGTGAACACTCTTAAACCAAAACTTCAATTTCCTGTTGTACGAAATCCTGCACACTGGATTTATATTCAAGTAGGTAAATATTTGCTTTCATTTGCTTCTTTCTTTGCAGAGTACATGCGTTCCCTCAGCCAGCAGATTATCTGGATACTATGCTGAGACACATTTCACTAAAGACTAATTATTTTCTGTACTTAGAAACATAATCAAACCCAAGCACTGCCCATGTATTCACAAATCTGCGGACATGAAGCTGAAATAACACAGGCTTTATTTGTACAATAATATGATTCAAATATTTAAACTGTGAGTACAGCTCTCAAAACATGAAATACTTGTTTTATTTCTTGTCTCTTGTGCTGGTTTACACAGCTGGCCCTGTGAAATTCTTCCTTCTGATTGTACTTATCATATTAAATGTGTCCTGTGTAATGATGGTAGCTACTAGCCTACAGCCCAGGAAGCCAGAGTGGAGCTGCTGTTTTCTGGGATAATTAAAACCCATAATACTTTCTATTATTATTATTTTACTGGAGTGGGGAAAGGGTGGGAGCTCATCTGTGTGTGTCCCCACTGGAGAAACTCCTCACACTACTTTTCTTAAAGAGAATCTGTATTGTTAAAATCACACAAAAGTAAACATACCAGTGCGTTAGGGGACATCTCCTATTACCCTCTGTCACAATTTTGCCGCTCCCCGCCGCATTAAAAGTAGTCAAAAACAGTTTTAAAAAGTTTGTTTGTAAACAAACAAAATGGCCACCAAAACAGGAAGTAGGTTGATGTACAGTATGTCCACACATAGAAAATACATCCATACACAAGCAGGCTGTATACTGCCTTCCTTTTGAATCTCAAGAGATCATTTGTGTGTTTCTTTCCCCCTCCATCTCACTGAAGAGTTACAAGCTGATTGTTTGTTTACTCTTGCAGACAGCTCTGCCCGGTTGTCTGTAATTCTGCAGTATGTGACTCATCAGTATGTGAACAGAGGATTTATCCAGCTTGTAAAAGATAAGAGAGCAGAGAAAAGCTGGCTAATGTAAATAACACACACACACAGGGGAGTGTGCATAGAGGGGGCATGCATAGCAGATCACACTGAAGAGTTGGCAGCCTTCCAGACACAGGATGACAAGTCCGACAGGGGAAAGATAAGCTGATTTATTACAGAGATGGTGACAGTTTAAAGTGCTGCAGTAAGCCAGAGCACATTATAATAGGTTTAGGAACCTGTAGGATGGTAGAAAACACAATGACATTTTTGTTACAGAGTCCCTTTAAGCCTTGTACATGAGCCTGACTGAAGTCGGCTGAGGTGGCCTATAACAACCGCCTCAGCTAGTAGTCAGGCATGTGTACAGATGTCCCCGACCAGCGATGGCTGCTTGGCAAGCGATTCGCCTGGTGGATCAACTTAGCGGAGCGGTGGCCAACTTCTTTGAAGACGCTGCTCCTCTGCTGGTTGCGTATGTGACCTCATGGACGCGCTGCTCCTTTGTCTCTGTGTCTCCCCACATAGCAACAGAACGCGTTGTCAGCTACACAGTTGACACACATCTGTAAAGACCAGTTCAGCGATGAACCCCAAGGGAATCGGCATCAAATCCCTGATGGGATTTCAGCAATATGCAATTGTAAAAGCACCAAAAAGTAGTTGAAAAACTACTGTCAAAATGATTTTGAGTATTTTCTTTGTTGTTGGTGGTTTAAAAAGCATTTTATTTACAAGTTGTGAAAATATTACTTAGGAGAAAATGAATTGGATATGGGCCTAAATGCTCATTGCAAACTAAGTTTATATACTGTATATGGTACAAAAAAATGATACTGAAGGCAGACTGTAGTAAGCTTGTCTGTTCCTTCAAGTTAAAGGTAATGTCTAGCAAGTCTAAAGGTTTGCTTTAATTGTAATTATCTGCAGTTGTCTCTTGGCCAGAGTCCTTTTCCTTCATTATACATCTTGTAACATGCAAGTTGGGACATGCAGAGTGTCAAGATAACTCACAGAACTTCCACTGACACTGTGGGGGCTGCACATGACAAAGGAGTTTGTTTTGACTAGTCAAGTGAGCATGCTTGACCTGGAAGTGACAGCAGCAGACAGATCCCGTATGCGCACAGACACGTGTGCTGGTACTGCGCAGGAGCAACATCTGCAGCCACTGGAAACATATGTTAAGCTTTAGAATCCCTGAAACTGCATATAAATACAGGGATGGGGCAGGGAGATGGAACACGATTTGAATGTAATAGCTCTATATATTTTCTTTTCTAAGCAAACTGTCACACTGATTTATCCTCTCAATGGGATCTCTTCAGTAAAATAACAGCGATCGACTGCTGACATATACAGAAAAATGGAAAAATAAATATAGTCTTCGGGAGGGTTTGACACATTAATGCAGTAGAGAGATTTCTCTGTATCACTGACCACAGTTGGTTTAACTAGTGCATCTTCAGCACAGTAGGAAGGTGGCTACCACTCTCATCTTGCAGTTCTTTTGCCTGTGCGGGTTTCCTCTGGGCACTAGTGTTTTCTCCTACATCCCAAACGTGTGGTGCCTTTACTGACTTCCCCCAAATTGTTCTTAGACTATGATAGGGACAATTACATGATATGAGATATTCAGTATACTCTGGAAAGCGCTGCCCAAAATGTCACAGAGAGGCTGAGGATGCTCTCATACAAGCTAGATAGATTTACAGTGCTGGTACACAGTCACAGTGTTTCTTTAGAGGAGAATAGTCAATGATTGCATTCTTCAAGGACCACTATCATGAAAAATTTTAAAATTTACAATACATATGTATACAAAGTAAATTTCACCCAGAGTAAAATGCACTATAAATAACCTTTTTCCTATGTTGCTGTCACTTACAGTAGGTAGTGAAAATCCGACAGATCGCACAGATTTTAAACTAGTCCATCTGCTCATTGGGGTGTCTTACAAAGCTCTCATCATTTGCAAATTAACTAATATTTTAACTTTCTAAGAATTTTGCTGGCTTTATTGTACATATTCTCTGCATGCCTAAAAAAGATACAAGAACATTGAAACTTAAAGAGACTCTGTAACAAAATGTTCAGTCTTATTTCTTCTATCCTATAAGTTCCTATACCTGTTCTAATGTGGTCTGGCTTACTGCAGCCTTTTCTAGTTGCACTGTCTCTGTAATATATCTAATCTTCTTTTCTTTGTTAAGCTCTGTTGTAATGAATACAAGTTGTGCATGCCCCCTGCAGGCTCTGTGTGCTTTGTTTACTCCTCACCCTCTGCTCTCAGTTTTAGCTTGTCTGTGATGGTTTGTGAGGCTGAGGGGGGAGGGAGCTGCCTGTCACATGCTGAGAAACTGTGAGAAATCCCAGACTGGAGTGCAGATAATTCACTATGTAATAAAAAAGCCATGATGGCGGCAGGGAGCGGAGGAAACAGCAAAGAGGGATCCAGGAGATCACAGTGACTTGATTGGTATGTTTTTTATTGTACAAATCGGACAGTACAGATTCTCTTTAATTAATGCCCAATTATGTATATACTGTAAATTAACACATATGCAAACAATGCACATAAATGAACTCAAATTGACTAAGGATTCATCACAGCTTTTTGCCTGACTTGCATCACTTGGTTAAAGTGGACCTGAACTCAGAACTCCTCTCTGCCTCAAAGAGATACACAACAGCATAATAACATTTAAACAAATAAAAACATTTCTTTGTTACAGCTGATACAAATCCTAAAATAAATCTGCTCAGTTTCTACTTCTTGATTAATGGAAGCAGATATATTGTTTACAGTCTGTGCTTTCAAATGGGCTTATCTGCCATAGGCAGTCATGTGACATAGGGGAGGGATTAAATTACAACTAGTGATTAGACACAAATGAGGGGGAATTACACAGGCTAAACTCTTTAAATACATACACAGTGCATTTCTGTTATGATTTCCTTCTGTCCTGTGCAAAACTTCAGATCCACTTTGAAAGGAAACTGAACTGAACTGAAGTGAGAGCAGGTGGCGTAACAATAGACCCTGCAAGGGATGCAGCCGCAGGGGGGCCCAGAAGCCAGAGGGGGGGGGCATCCTGAGAGACTGACAACTAAGGGCAAGGATAGAAAAAGCTTTCTGCTCTCTGCGCAGTTGTTCAATTGACTGCGTGTGCTCAGCCACTGATAAGGAATCATACAACGTTTTGCAGACAAAGATTTGTAGACAATCCCTATTCAGTGTTCAGCAGGGTCTTGTGTCCAGCTCTTTTCTTCCCCCAGCCTTTCTACCCCTCCCCAAGTGCTGTGTCCTGTAGTGGTGCTTGAGGAGTCTGGGCAAGGAGAGAAAAAGCTTTCTATTCTATTCTCTGCAGGTTTGGGGAGAGGGGGCCCCATTCAAAGCTTCGTAGGGGGGCCCAGTGATTTCTAGTTACGCCCCTGAGTGAGAGGAATACAGAGACTCCAATATTAATTCCCTTCTAAACAATGCCAGTTGCCTGGCTGTCATTCTGAGCTTTTGGCTTCAGTTGTTTTGAGGCACACACCTGTAACGATCATTCAGCCAGTGGAGTCAGATAATAAGCACATGAGTCAGGCAATTGACATTGTTTACTAAAGAATGTAGATGGCAGCCTCTGTATTCCTTTAACTTCAGGTTCCCCTTGAGGACTGTTTTAAGACCTTTACACACCAGGCACTTTGGTATTTTGTCCCCCTTTCCCATTTAAAGAGGCCCATCCCCATCAGCAATGTGGCCATGGCCCAAAAATTAGGGACTGTAAAGCATTACCCAAGGTCGGTGCTGCCGTTAAGGCAAAGAAGGTTATTCCCCCAGTGCCCTCATGCCCTAGGTTTCATTTGCCCCAGGGCCCTCATTTTGCTTAACCATTTAAGCCTTCTGGATGTAGAGGCTACTTCCAGAAAGCCATGTGCACTCCTGTGGCCAATTGCGCCCATGCACGCGCGCTCCCAACCGCAGATTGTTTGCCCAGGAATCAATGAATCAGGACATGGTGACCGATCATTGATTCCTTTTCCCTGCAGAAAAAGCGACCGCTTTTCTTGGAAGCCTCACTTTTTCTGCCTCTTACGTCCCCCTACGTCCCTCTAAACGTACATTTTACACTTAGAGTGACGTCATGTAAACAAACTCAGGTTTGCCATTTTATGGCCAAAAAGTAAAACTACATCTACATGTAAAAAAAAAATAAACACATATTTACATTAAAAAAATACTATTTACATCCCACCCTCCCAAAAATACCCAAATAAAATGTTTCATAAAAAAACAAAACAAAAAAACATTACAATAAAAAAAAACATAAATATTTTCCTAAGGGTCTAAACTTTTTAAATATCCATGTAAAGATGAAATATTCCATTTTTTATTATTATTGTAAGCTTGTAAATAGTGATGGATGCAAAACGAAAAAAAATGCATTTTTATTTCCAAATAAAATATTGTCGCCATACATTGTAATAGGGACATCATTTAAATGGTGTAATACCTGGGACTATTAGGCAAATACAATACGTGGGTTTTAATTATGGAGGCATGTATTATTTTAAAATTATAATGGCCGAAAACTGAGAAATAATGATTTTTTTCAGTTCTTTTCTTATTCTTCCTGTTAAAATGCATTTACAGTAAAGAATCTCTTAGCAAAATGTACCACCCAAAGAAAGCCTAATTGGTGGCGAAAAAAACAAGATATAGATCAGTTCATTGTGATAAGTAGTGATAAAGTTATTGTCTAATGAATGGGAGGTGAACATTGCTCGGATGCATAAAGCGACTGAAGTCTGAAGGCTGACTGAAGGCTGAAGTGGTTAAACTAGCCCTGGCGCTACCTCCACCCCTTACACGATGGAATAAAAGCTCTAAGGGTAAAAAGTCAATTAGCACACTTGAAGTTTTTTAATTTGAAGTCTTTGAGGTTCTACTCATAAATCCTTGCCTTCATCAGCAGCTTTGATTGTAGTATGTCTCCTTTTTTGTTGACTGCAGGCTCCAGCTCATGTTCTTTATAGCCTGACTCCTGTCTAGTAGCTTGCAATTTTGCAAAGGAGGTCCATCCACTGTGAGATTTTCCAATCAACTAACAATCAGCTCCTCCTCTGACAGTTTGTGGACCATGTGAGCCCACCACAAATCCAGGCCAAGTGTATGAAACATAGGAAAATGCCATAAGCCCTTGCTCCTATAATCTGGTGCCCTCTCAGGCAATGATATTTGCTCACCTCCTATAAGACCTCCTATAATCACCAACTGCATGGATGGTGATATAGAACAGGGATGCTCGGATGTGCCTCATCCACGAATTCGGCAATCCGCGTGGTTGCAAAAAAAATCCGCATTCTGCCCCGCCGCATGCGGATTTTCGTCCACGTCCACGCAACCACGCGGATTTTCTGCCGTGAATGGCGTAATCACGCGTGGATTCCCGCCCGGAGGCGGATTTTCTTTTAACGTTAATAACAAAGCCCCCATACATGCTACAATCCCCCAAATTGCATGGATTATCGAGGTGATAAGGGGCAACATAACTTCAACATAAAAAAATTCCCCAAATTTTTTTTTTTCTAGAGAAAATGGATTTTAAAGTGAAATCAACACTTTAAATGGGGCTATCAATTGGTAATAAGTGGTTTTAAAAAGGGATATACGCGTTAAGCAGTCAAAGAGGTGAAGGCGAGTTCCAATGGCACTTGGCGGCGAAGGTACCGCTGGAGGAGGATGAGTGGCTGACGCCAAAAAGGCCCCAGAGAGGTTTTTGTAATTTTTTTTTTGTTTTTTTTGCAGCAATTAGCAATGACATCACAGCAGAGTTGTCAGTGGACACGGGCAGTGTGAACGCAGAGTGCAGTGGTGGTAGCGACTGAGTCAGGAGAAGGACTATGCGGGCGGTCAGTTCAGCAGCACAGAAGGACCACGGCAACATACTGGTAGTAGTAGTAGCAGCACAGCGTCATAGTGCTGGCCAAAAAATTAAATGCACCCACTGACCCGGGCAGTGATAACGCAGACAGAGTGCATTGGTGATACCGTGGTAGCGACTGAGTCAGGAGGAGGAGGAGGACAAAGCGGGCGTTCAGTTCAGCAGCAGCAGCAGCAGCACAGAAGGACCATGCCAACATACTGGTGGTAGTAGTAGTAGCACAGTGCCACAGGATGCAGTGGGCACAGTACAAGGTCACTGAAGGATGCAGTGGGCACAGCAGTGGGCACTGGATATACAACTAGGTCACTGAAGGATGCAGTGGGCACAGTACAAGGTCACTGAAGGATGCAGTGGGCACAGCAGTGGGCACTGGATATACAACTAGGTCACTGAAGGATGCAGTGGGCACAGTACAAGGTCACTGAAGGATGCAGTGGGCACAGCAGTGGGCACTGGATATACAACTAGGTCACTGAAGGATGCAGTGGGCACAGTACAAGGTCACTGAAGGATGCAGTGGGCACAGCAGTGGGCACTGGATATACAACTAGGTCACTGAAGGATGCAGTGGGCACAGTACAAGGTCACTGAAGGATGCAGTGGGCACAGCAGTGGGCACTGGAAATACAACTAGGTCACTGAAGGATGCAGTGGGCACACAAGGATGTCACACTGTGTAATGAGATGCTCATATGCCAGCGAGCGAGCAGTGGGCACTGGGCACGGCACAAGGTCACTGATAGAATGAATGAACAGCGCTGGCAGAGCGTGGCGGCGCCAGCGGTGTGACTGGCTGCCTGCAAATAGTACAAGTGTATAACTGTCACTGGAATATGCAAGTGAACACTGCAGCTGCACTAACCTGCCTGCCTGCACTACACACAGATAATCCCCACTCCCACTACACAGACTACACTGCAGCACTGAACCTGCCTGCACTACACACAGTTAAATAATCACTAGACTCCCACACTCCCACTACACTACACTGACTACAACTAACTACAGCAATTACTCACTGAGTAGCTAACTGTGTACAGTATAAGAGCAGTGTTAGCAAAAAAACGCTTTGTTTTTAACACAATAAATGCACTTGCTCAAACAACAATGGCCTGGAGATAATCCTCTCAGCACCACAGTCTACCAAGGACAGAGCTTTTCCATCATGGCCGCCGCTTTATATTCAGGAGGGGAGGGCATAGCTCCCCTCCTGTGATTGGTTGCTAGGGCCTGGCTGGGGCACTCTGATTGGCCTGCAATGTGTCACTTCCGCATAGTTTGACGCATTTCCGCAAACCACGACTTCAGCGCCGGGTTTCACGAGCGTGAATGCGGATTTCTGTCCGCATTCACGCGTAGCCGAAGCAGATTTTCGTGGTTGAAAATCTATTCACGGATTTTCGTGTCCGAGGCGGAATGCGTCAAAATGGTCGTGAATCCACGCGTAAGCGTGATCACGACCTGGCGGTGAGCACCACTGATATAGAACAGAGTGGATCCTATATTGTCTTTTTTTTTCAGACCAATGCAGATTGTTTGTCCAGGAATCAATGAATCAGGACATGGTGACCGATCATTGATTCCTTTTCCCGGCAGAAAAAGCGACCGCTTTTCTCGGAAGCCTCACTTTTTCTGCCTCTTACGTCCCCCTACGTCCCTCTAAATGTACATTTTACACTTAGAGTGACGTCATGTAAACAAACTCAAGGTTGCCATTTTATGGCCAAAAAGTAAAACTACATCTACATGTAAAAAAATAAATAAACACATATTTACATTAAAAAATTACTATTTACATCCCACCCTCCCAAAAATACCCAAATAAAATGTTTAATAAAAAAACATTACAATAAAAAAACGTAAATATTTACCTAAGGGTCTAAACTTTTTAAATATCCATGTAAAGATTAAATATTTATTTTTTTATTATTATTATAAGCTTGTAAATAGTGATGGCAATGATATTTGCTCACCTCCTATAAGACCTCCTATAATCACCAACTGCATGGATGGTGATATAGAACAGAGTGGATCCTATATTGTCTTTTTTTTTTCAGACCAATGCACACCACTGCTGACAGGAGCCTGTCTCACATTTGGGTTGCCAATATTACACGGACTCGGAGAGGTTACACCCTAAACTGCAGTGCGAACACTGAAATAGTGTCTAGTTAGTAAAATATCTCTGTGGAGGCGTCCAGAGAAATAAAATAACACAAGTCAAGTCAAGGTGTGTAACTTTTCAATTGCTGCTCCCTGTATCATAGAGGCACCCAACTCCTTGTAATGTTATTAACATATTGTTTATATAAGGTAGCGCAGGCCATGCAATTTTACTTTAGTTATCAACAACTGACTATTGGGATGGACTGTAATATACAATATACAATAGAGTTCTGAACTTAATCCAACTGGACTGTGCCTAATAATTATTTACCAGATATCGGGATCGATCTTCTTAAGCATATACATTTGCAACCATAACCCGTGGGGGAAGGTTGCACATCAGATAGCATGACGTAGCATAAATAAATACAAAAAATAATATAATGTTTAATATTGGATAAGACCGTATTGGGGTAAAAAAGACATTAGGTCTTTGTGACTTTAAAATTGGCTTAAAATAAAATAAAAAAAATCTATAAAAAGAAAGAAGAATTTGTTGTAAAAAAAAAAGTGTAGATTAAACTGTACCTACTGAACAAGCACATATATAGAAACTACAAATCATGAGCCCCCCCGAAAAACTTTGATTGGGCTAACAAATGTTCACACGCTTTTCCTTGCCTATCCCTGGTGACCCTCACAGCCTGGGGGCCCTTCTTGCATGCGTCATAAAACAAGTGTGGGCATCAGGATCTTCACATCCATAACAAGTGTAGCCACAAAAACACCTGATCTGGAGGATGGACCCCTTTATCAGAGGTAGTGAAGTAGTAGTTGGGACCCCCCTTACAACTCTCCCCTGTGGTTGTAGGGGCTGCTCCCCTGTATAGAAGTACTGTCATTAAAGAGTGATATTTTCTATAAATGTATTTAGTTCTTGTGGTTGAATTGTTCTTAGGCTAAGGATACAGAAGTACTTTCTTGCGTTCAGGCTAGTTAGCCAGTTCAGCCCTACAGGTATTACGTCTATGGGAGGAATTTCATTCTTGTAGGAAAAATGTTTTGTAATTTCTACATTACTTACCCTGAAACTGCATTTTAAGATAAAGTTACATGATTGTTGCTATTGCATGACTTTAAACAATATTTTAAATTCTCTTTGTGCCTTTCAGAAAAATACATCAAAACACAATGGAATTCTCCTCTTGATAGTTTAAAGAAGAACTTGACTACCGTCACCAAATAAAGGAGTGTCTCCAATGCCAAAAAAGTAAAAACTCATCACTTCTTTGACAAATTGCAGTTTCTGTGAGAAAGTGTGGAGATTTAATTGGGTAGTTTTTTTTCAGTAATGATAATTATGCTGCCTAGGTTTTAAACTGCCATGTGTATTTTTAGGATCTCAACACTGTTGATATTGTTGTTGCATAACCTTTCTATATATATTTTTTTTCCTCCCAGGTGATGTTAATGTGGATACACTCTTCTTAGGATTTCCTACATTAATATATTGAAAAGGCAGAGAGATACTGGAGCTTCTGTACAGTGCTTATGTAAGGTCCGCCGCCTCACGTCAGCGGCGGAATGCCAAGACTCGGGCTGGAGCTCCGACTTCCGGGTCTCAGCAAGCCGATGACGTCATTGGAACGCAGGAGACCTCTCAGCTCTCATTGGATAGGCGGAGGATGCAATTCTCAATACGCGCTCCGCAGATGTAAACAGTAACTCTCACGTTACATACATGTCAGCTGACCAGCTGACACGCTGGATCACTATTGGGTGTTTTTAATTCTGCTTATGTTTGATTGGTTAGTCCTTGTTTTTAAACTTGGTGAGCGCCCCCAGTTATCGCCCGTGATAGCATTAGCTTTGGCTTGTTGCTGGGTTGCGCTCACCACTATTGGATTTCTGTTACCGACTATTTGCCGTGTACCTTGACCACGTTTAACCTTTGCTTGATTCCTGTTGCTGATGACTGCCTTGTATCCTGACCATGTTTATCTCTGCCGGATTCCTTTTGCCAACCTTGTTCTTGTACCTGGACTACACTTTGCCTTGCTGCCTGGATTGACCCTCTGCTCTGGACTAGGATTTGCATGAACTCTGCCTGGACCGACCACGTTGAGGACCTTACTTTGTCTACGTTATCTCTAGGAAGTGTCTATTGAAACTACCTTGCTACTCACCAGGAACTCCTGACACTGCTGTCATCTGATTCACTCGTCTGGATAGTCTCATCCATTAGACTTTAGGTGACTATCATATATATGCTTGTATACACTGTGCCCATTTGCATTGCCAAAGTTATCAGGTTCTGTTTGGTGGATTACTATTTGTCAGTCTGTATGCTACATCTACCTGCAGGGTGTATTGTAGTATTGTGTTAGGTACGAGTTTGTGCAGGTGTTACAGGCTGGGCTAAAGGTCAGTCACATGGGCATACAGCCTGAATTATAGTCATTGACCAGACAAGCCTGGCAGCTTACATTATACAGGCTGCTGTCAGGGTCACAGCTAGGGTTTTTGTGGCCCCAAGCAGCTCATAATTTGAGACTCCCCCCAAAGGGAGCAGAGACAAATGGGCATGGCCCCACCACCGAAGAGTGCAGCATGCTGAGCGCTCCATGGGGAAAAATGGGCATGGCCATGACATGATGTGGGTGGATTCAACTGCATGATGCTATCATGCCAATATGGACCAAACATCTGTAAAATGCCATGAAGAATTAATGCAGTTCTGATGGCAAAAAGGCCATTGTAACGCTCGGTGAAGCACAGAGAGATCTGATTACCGGTGACCTGCAGCGTCACGGGGAATACAGACGTATACCAGATTATATGTGATCTGCAGTATCACCGATAATCCAATATACCAGCTAACCTCTGTTCACCGGAGTAGAGTGTAGTGTTTAGGTGTAACAGTAACACTTAGAGGACTAGGCCTCAGTACAGTAAGACGTACTGTACAGATTACTTCCGCAACCCTGAGCTCTCCAAGACGGGAGGAGTCAGACTGCAAGCAGGAAGTATCTTCTGAAAGTCACCCTCAGGCGGAAGGGTTACCAACAGAACGAAGAACCTCCTCCAATGATGAGGTCGGTTCTCGAGGTCGGACAAGCCAGGTCGTACACACACAGACAGATAAAGTACAAGATCGAGAGGCAGAGGCGGAGTCAAAGTACAGGCAGGGTTCGGCAACGGGGTATCAGATATATCGGGGTACAGAATCAGGAGGCAGAAACAGAGTCTAGGAGCGAGCCGGGGTTCGGCAACGGTGTATCAGAAATAACGAGGTACAAGATCAAAGTTCAGAAGAGTAGTCAAGGCAGGCAAGAAGTCATAACAAATAATCACAATCAAACTAGTACTTTAAGCTATCAACAAATCTAGCTTTAGTGTAGGATTACAGCTCCAGCTGGTCCCGGCACACTAACGGATCTGACTAACGGATCTGGGTGCTCCCACGTATGTGAACGCAACGCCAGACACCAGAGAAGTGAACTGCCGGCAGTATATATACTCAATCGTGACCCCCAGCACCTCCCTGATTGCTGGACCAATGGGGAGCGGAATCAGGGTCAGCTGACCAGCCTGGTCAGCTGACTCCCCTCAGACTATCATAAATCTTCCTTGAGTGCGCGCGCGCGCGTCACTCTAAACACTGAGGGACTACGAGTCCCAGCCCTGCTCTGTGGTGCAGCGGAGAGATGTGCACCAGCCGCCGCGTCTAACGCGGCGGCTTCTTTGCGTTCCGTCCGCCTCTCCACGGGGACAGCCGCCTCACGCTGGGAGGAGGCGGCTGCCTCCCCGTGTGAGCGGGCACTGCACGCGGGAAGAGCCGCCGACCGCTGGCTCATGGCGGCGGCTCTTCCACGCTTCCTCACAGTACCCCCCCCCCAAGGAGTGGACTCCGGACAGCTCCCACCAGGTTTCTCGGGATGTAAGGCATGAAACTCCCTCCTTAACTCGTCCGCATGCATGCGGTTCCCAGGTACCCATTGCCTCTCCTCAATGCCATACCCTTTCCAGTGTACGAGATACTGTACCGAGTTCTGTACAGTACGTGAATCAATTATCTTCTCCACCTCGTATTCAGGTTGGGCATCTACCAACACAGGAGGGGGAGGAGTGGGACCCACCTGGACCGCTGGTTTAAGAAGGGAAACATGGAAAGACCTTACCCCCCGCATGCTAGTGGGAAGTTCGACAGTATAAGTGACATTGTTGATCTTTTTGGTTATTGGGAATGGACCCACAAACCTGGGACCAAGCTTACTAGAAGGTTGTTTTAGGGCCAAGTGACGTGTGGACACCCAGACCGGGTCTCCTGGTCGGAATCTCCACTCCACCGACCGTCTCTTGTCGGCTTGACCCTTCTGACTCAAAAAAGCCTTCTCCAGGTTATTTCTTACTGTCCCCCACAGGTCCTTGAATGACCTTTGCCAGACCTCCAGGGCTGGGAATGGAGTGGAAGCTATAGGCAATGGGGAAAATTTAGGTGATCTTCCCGTCACTACTTGAAAAGGAGAAAAACCGGAGGACGAGTTTTTTAAATTATTTTGGGCAAATTCTGCAAACGGCAGAAATCTGACCCAATCGTCCTGTGCTTCAGCTACATAACACCTTAAGAACTGTTCTAACGATTGATTTATTCTCTCAGTCTGGCCGTTGGTCTGTGGGTGATAGCCAGACGAGAAAGACAATTTTATGTCCATGAGCTGGCAAAAAGCTTTCCAAAAACGTGAGACGAATTGGACTCCCCTGTCTGAGACTATGTCTTCGGGAATACCGTGCAAACGAAAAACATGCGTGATAAACAACTCGGCCAGTTCTCGAGCGGAGGGGAGTCCTTTCAAAGGTACAAAATGGGCCATCTTGCTAAATCGGTCGACCACGACCCAAATGACCGTCATCCCCTCAGATCTGGGAAGCTCGCCCACAAAATCCATGGACAGGTGGGTCCACGGTTCAGTCGGGGTGGGCAATGACTGCAAGGTACCGACAGGTGCCAGTCGGGAGGGTTTACTCCTGGCACATGTCACACACTCCTTCACATATTCCTTGCAATCTGCTGCCAAGGAAGGCCACCAGGCGCATCTGGCTACTAAATCCTGTGTTCTGGATGCCCCAGGATGTCCCGCATTCTTATGTGTATGGAACATCTCTAGAACCTGAAGGCGAAACGGCAGAGGAACGAACAGAACCCCTGCGGGCTTCCCTTCCGGGATGTCCTGTTGAAAGGGAATCAGCGTCTCCGCCCAATCCTCCCAGGTTCCAGTGGCTGCCAGTATCAACCTCTGAGGAATAATGGTCTCTGGAACGGAGGGCTGTGCTGTCTCTGACTCAAAGCATCTGGACAAGGCATCTGCCTTAACATTCTTGCTTCCCGGGGTGTATGTAATGATAAACGTGAACCTGGAGAAGAATAGCGACCATCGAGCCTGACGAGGGCTCAATCTCTTAGCCCCCTCGATGTATTCTAAGTTCTTATGATCGGTGTAAACCGTGATGGTATGCTCAGCTCCTTCTAACCAGTGTCGCCATTCCTCGAAAGCTAATTTGATGGCTAGGAGCTCCCTATTACCAATATCATAATTCCTCTCTGCAGGGGAAAACCTGCGAGAGAAGTAAGCGCATGGGTGCATTCTACCCTGCAAGCCTGACCGCTGAGACAGCACAGCCCCCACCCCTACCTCCGAAGCATCCACCTCCACAATGAACGGGAAGGATGTATCCACATGTCTGAGGATGGGTGCTGAACAGAATAGGCCCTTCAGAGTGGAAAAAGCATGTAAAGCCTCAGGAGACCAGTGAGTTGTATCTGCCCCTTTCTTGGTGAGACTCGTAAGGGGAGAAATGACCGTGGAGTACCCCTTTATAAATCGTCTATAATAATTGGCAAAGCCAAGAAAGCGCTGAAGAGATTTCAACCCCACCGGCTGTGGCCACTCCAGCACAGCCGAGACCTTGGCAGGATCCATCGACAGGCCTGTGGTGGAAATTATATACCCCAAGAAGGCGACAGATGTTACTTCAAAGATGCATTTTTCAAGTTTTGCATATAAAGAGTTCTGCCTTAACAGATTCAAAACAAACCTCACATGGTCTCTATGTTCAGAGAGGTTGTTGGAGAAGATGAGAATATCATCAAGATAGACCAAAACAAACTTCCCCAACACCTCTCTGAAAACCTCGTTAATGAGTTCCTGAAAGACGGCCGGGGCATTACACAGCCCGAAGGGCATCACCAGGTACTCATAATGCCCGTCTGGTGTATTAAAGGCCGTCTTCCACTCATCGCCCTTTCTTATGCGTATCAGGTTATACGCGCCCCGCAAATCTAATTTAGAAAAGATTTTAGCGTCTGTAATTTGTGTGAATAAATCGTCTATCAGTGGCAAGGGATAGCGATTTTTGACTGTAATCTTGTTAAGGCCGCGATAATCGATGCAGGGTCGCAGGCCTCCGTCTTTTTTCTTAACAAAAAAGAAACCAGCTCCAGCAGGTGACCGGGACGGCCGAATGAAACCTTTGGCCAAGTTTTCACGGATATAATCCTGCATGGCTACCTTTTCGGGTCCCGACAGATTGTACAAATGACCCCGGGGAGGTACACATCCCGAACGGAGGTCAATGGGACAATCGAAAGGGCGATGTGGGGGCAACTTGTCTGCTGCTTTGGGACAGAACACGTCGGAATACTCGGAGTACTGGTCGGGTACCCCTTCTACCTGAACTTTGGTTTGTCCCAGGGTCAATTTTCCCAAACACTGTTGAAAACAACGAGGTGACCAAGTGGTTAGCTGACCTGTGGCCCAGTCTATTTGAGGTGAGTGGAGTTGCAACCATGGCATGCCTAGGATGATAGTGGAGGTTGACATGTGCAATACAAAAAATGATAATTGTTCCCCATGTAGTACCCCGATGGTGACCTTCACCTCCGGAGTCTGAGACAGTGCATGATTCCGTTGTAGCGGGGAATCGTCTACTGCCGTGACCTGAATGGGGGGACTCACAGGAGTGAGGGGAATACCCAACTCTTGTGCGAACTCAAAATTCATAAAATTGGCCGCTGAGCCTGAGTCAATAAATGCCTCAGTGGCCATAGACTTATTTTCCCATGTAACCGTACAAGGGAGCAAAAATTTCTTTTCCTTAAGGGGTGCAATTTGTGTACCTAGGGTGTCACCCCCCACTACTCCTAGGCAAACTCGTTTCCCGACCTGTTAGGGCAGTTTCGTACCCTATGCCCTGCTGCTGCACAGTACAGGCACAGCTGTTCTGTCATTCTCCGCCTTCGCTCCACCTGGGTCAGTCTCGACCGACCAATCTGCATTGGTTCGGGCGGCGGTAAAGCCGGGGAGGGTGAGACAGGCGGAGAAGGTGTTACTAGAGGTGTAGCGGACGGTGCCGCGTACGATGTCACCCTGACACGGTGACTGCCTCTAGCCTGCCTCTGATGGCGCAACCTGCGGTCCACTCGAATGGCCGATGATATGGCCTCATCAACTGTCTTGGGCTCGGGTACCGTCAACATTAGATCGGAAACCTCTTCCGACAACCCAGACAGGAAGTAGTCCATGAGGGCAAAATTATCAAATCTTGAGGTGACTGACCACCTACGGAACTCTGCCGCATAATCCTCGACTGACCCTCTGCCTTGCCGTAAGAGTTTGAGCTTCCGCTCTGAGGATGCGGCAAGGTCAGGGTCGTCGTAGATTATGGCCATGGCCTTAAAAAATTCCTCCACTGAGGTCAAAGCAATATCGGTAGTGGGCAGGTTGTAAGCCCACGACTGGGAGTCTCCAGTCAACAAAGTTTTAATGAAAATGACCCGTTGGGTCTCAGTCCCCGAGGATCGGGGCCTTAATTCAAAATATGACAACACTCTACTCCTGAAATTCCGGAAGTCAGACTTGTGGCCGGAAAATTTATCAGGGACAGGCATGCGGATGTCGTCACTAGGAGGGGATCGCACTGAATCAACTGATGTCTGGAGGGTTCTCACAGAGCCTGATAAAGCATCAATTAAGGCTTTGTGCTGGCCTAATGCTTGATGAATGCTATCCACCGAAGTGGCAAGCGCAGTCAGAGGATCAGTGCGTTCCATCAGTATTTTTGGTCTGGCGTTCTGTAACGCTCGGTGAAGCACAGAGAGATCTGATTACCGGTGACCTGCAGCGTCACGGGGAATACAGACGTATACCAGATTATATGTGATCTGCAGTATCACCGATAATCCAATATACCAGCTAACCTCTGTTCACCGGAGTAGAGTGTAGTGTTTAGGTGTAACAGTAACACTTAGAGGACTAGGCCTCAGTACAGTAAGACGTACTGTACAGATTACTTCCGCAACCCTGAGCTCTCCAAGACGGGAGGAGTCAGACTGCAAGCAGGAAGTATCTTCTGAAAGTCACCCTCAGGCGGAAGGGTTACCAACAGAACGAAGAACCTCCTCCAATGATGAGGTCGGTTCTCGAGGTCGGACAAGCCAGGTCGTACACACACAGACAGATAAAGTACAAGATCGAGAGGCAGAGGCGGAGTCAAAGTACAGGCAGGGTTCGGCAACGGGGTATCAGATATATCGGGGTACAGAATCAGGAGGCAGAAACAGAGTCTAGGAGCGAGCCGGGGTTCGGCAACGGTGTATCAGAAATAACGAGGTACAAGATCAAAGTTCAGAAGAGTAGTCAAGGCAGGCAAGAAGTCATAACAAATAATCACAATCAAACTAGTACTTTAAGCTATCAACAAATCTAGCTTTAGTGTAGGATTACAGCTCCAGCTGGTCCCGGCACACTAACGGATCTGACTAACGGATCTGGGTGCTCCCACGTATGTGAACGCAACGCCAGACACCAGAGAAGTGAACTGCCGGCAGTATATATACTCAATCGTGACCCCCAGCACCTCCCTGATTGCTGGACCAATGGGGAGCGGAATCAGGGTCAGCTGACCAGCCTGGTCAGCTGACTCCCCTCAGACTATCATAAATCTTCCTTGAGTGCGCGCGCGCGCGTCACTCTAAACACTGAGGGACTACGAGTCCCAGCCCTGCTCTGTGGTGCAGCGGAGAGATGTGCACCAGCCGCCGCGTCTAACGCGGCGGCTTCTTCGCGTTCCGTCCGCCTCTCCACGGGGACAGCCGCCTCACGCTGGGAGGAGGCGGCTGCCTCCCCGTGTGAGCGGGCACTGCACGCGGGAAGAGCCGCCGACCGCTGGCTCATGGCGGCGGCTCTTCCACGCTTCCTCACAGCCATACTCAGTACTAGCAATACATACTTAATAAAGTGACTAGCAAAATACAAGTAGTCACTGGTTAATTAATGAGATAGGGACTGTTCCCCCTGTGCCTCTTTTGTTCCTCTCTGTGTCCCCGTGTCACCTCTTGTCTCCCTCTGTGTCACCTCTTGTCCCCTTGTGTCAGTGTGTGAACGCTTGTCCCCCTGCCCTGTCCTAGCCAGGTATAGGTGCCCTCAGTATAGATATCCTGGTATAGGTCCCCCACTGCACCGTAGTTCCTCCTCCCTCCTCCACAAAAGCAAACATGTCTCTTGGCTGTAGCCATGGGACACTTTTGTACACCACTCATACACTGTAGCGTCACCCAAAGGATTGATGTTGATGGGCAACATGTTTCTCCATGCGTTCTTCAACACATGAACAACTAACCTAAAGCCTAACATAAGCCACTCCTAACTCTAAACTTACCTGACCTTCCTAACCCAAGAAACTATCAATACATTTTTAGAGTGCCTGATTTCTGTTGCAAAAACCACTTGCCATATACGTTCCTACACTGCTTATAGAATTTTTCATTTTCATAAAATTTCATCTCAGTTCTCTAATATTACATAAACACTTCCCAGAAATGTAATCCTCTGCTGTAAACGTGTAAAGATCAGGGCTTAATCCTACATGCTCGATATTTTACAAACACCAAATGATTGGAGACTTCCTCCAACGGCGATCTGTTATTTCTGTAGCCTCTGGTTACTCTACTTGTTTATTCTAACAAGGGAAAGTGCAATGTAAGAAGACAAACTTCTAGATTTGGCCACAAGAGGACTTGAGGTTTCTCACAGGTCCTTAATCTTAGCTGGTGGAAAAGAGACACTCTGAAAGAATGGCCATGGATTAACCTGACACGTGTGTGCTGAGGTTTCATCTGTCCTTTAGAGTGTGTGAATTAGTTGTTTTTTCAGATTTTTTTTTTCATTGGAGTTCATGTATATAGAGGAGGGAAAGAAAAACGAATGGTTCACCCACAGCAGCTAACTAACTGTACACTGCACTAGAAAAATGACAGTTGCAATATGCTTGGTTGTAGTGTGCTACATCCCCACTCACTTTACTTCCTGCATGAAAAGACAGAATTTTTCAACTATTTTATAGCTGACAATTGGCCCTTTTTTTGGAGAGACAATTGCTTTCTGAAAACCAAATCCCTCTGTGCCTTTTTTCTCAACATTTGTCCCTCCAAAATTTTCAGATCTGCTTAAATACAATACCTGTATTTCTATAATTAACATTTCTTCAGTGACAACAAAATTAATATATTCAAATGTTAATATAGTTTAGTTAATACGTTTAGTCTAGCTTTGTCCTTCTACCTGTTCTACAGAGTTGATAATGCTTTACTTCAGTGTTTACATTGACCATTTTACCTGATTTGTTTAGGGTTGGGAGTAAAAGTGGCCATACATCTGTTGACTTGGTGGCCAATCGACCATTCAGTTCAATAATTATCAAATTGGACGCAAATCGGTAGCGCCAAGAGCATGCCCGATTGATGATTCGATTACAGATTGAAATTGGTTGAATTCATTAATCGGATGTGTTGGGAAACGTGGTTGATTGTGTGTGCAGCAGTATGATAAACGCAACAGAACCCCTGGCCACTGTCTCCCTAAATGTTTTATGAGCCCCCCCCTCCCCCCAGTGCCTGCGCATTATACTTTACCTGTCACGCTGTCCCCCAAATGTCTGCTGCTGTATCCTCCATACTTCCTCATTGGTGCCCCACATGACTACCGGCATATTACATGCGGGACGCCTGCGTGACGTCACACTCCTGCCCCACTTGCTATATGCTGGTAGTCAAGTGGGGCGCAAATGCGGAACTACAGTGGGAGCGGCATGACATGTAAAGTAAAAATGCATGGGCAACAGAGGGGCACATAAAAGATTTGGAGGGAGGTGAGGCAGCATTATGAGGTAGATTCCAGAAAGATTTCATGCTGAAATCGATTAGGAACCGGCCTGCATTGTATGGTCTGCTAACAGATCTCTCTCTGATCAGACTCAATCAGAGAGAGATCTGTCTCTTGGTCGAATTTGCCCATGATTGTTAGATGTATGGGCACCTAAAGGTGACCAGGAATTGTGAATTTGAAGAAATGTGTAGTTATTATGTTGGGGAGGGATCTAAGTCCCAGATTTTGGTGAAGACAATGTAGTTCTGTCAGTGATTGTACCTTTTCCATCCATATCCCAGCATATTATCTAGAATGTAGGATTTATTTCTTCAGTCACATTAGTAAAAGTCTGAATGTGTTGATTTACGGTTGCTGAGGAGAAATGTACCCTCAGCTTGAATCCCCACAGCCTTAACAGGCAGAGGTCTGTTTATGTAACCCTGTTGTAAGAGGATTTTCTCTCTCCCATCCCACTTGTAGCGCTGATTTATGTTTCCAGCATGTGACCGATGTTGTGACAGGGCAGAGATTCCCTCCTTGGCCGTACACCGGCGCTCTATGTAATGTAATGTTACACTGCATGGTATGTGGTCTTCACAGTTGTCAGAGGAGAACATTTAAACACAAACATTCATTGTATGCTATGTAAATATTGCATTTGTCTTGTTTTGTTTTAGGCCTCATATTCCTCAATTTATGGAAAAGGGACTCATATGGAACAGATGAGCCAAGTTTGACGCTTATGGAGAGATATACAAAATTAGAAAAGGAGAATATGATTTAGCTATGGATAAAAAAGCTCTCGGATACCAGAGGGTGGATGGGAAGGCAAGAGAGGTCCAACCACCATCGTGGCACTTGGCATTATGGGTTTGCTGCAAAGAATAATGCTTAGTCAAATGTTCTTGTTACTGCTATAAAGAGGGGACAAGTCACATAACATGTATATCATGTTTTTCTTCTGGTGGACTCAGGGCTGCAGCCACGACAATCATTATGGAGATTTGCCCAAAGACTCCTTACTGTTTTACAAGCTTGCTTGAACCAGGATTTGAACCCTGGTCAAAGGCTCAAATCCTACATCAAGGGCAACAGCCTTAAAGAGACACTGAAGCGAGTAAAAAACTGGCTTCTTCTCTTATATTCAGCAGGGGCATGTGTGCCCCTGCTAAACCACCGCTATCCCGCCGCACAACGGGGGTCCCTTACCCCCCAATTCCCCCCCTGCAAAATCAACAACCAAATTGATCGTAGATTTTGTTGCTACTAAAGGCAGGGCTAACGGCTGCAGCCCTGCCTCACAGCGCGTCTATCAGCGGCGCATCGCCGCCTCTCCCCCGCCCCTCTCAGTGAAGGAAGACTGAGAGGGGCAGGGGAGAGGCGGAGATATGCACTGACAGACGCGCGTGAGGCAGGGCTATAGCCGTTAGCCCTCCCTCAATGCGGAAGAGATCCCCGGCGAGGACGGAGGGGATTTGGGGGGTAAGGGGATTTCCCCCCCCCCCTGCAAAATCAACAACCAAATTGGTCGTAGATTTTGTTGCTACTAGAGGCAGGGCTAACGGCTGCAGCCCTGCCTCACAGCGCGTCTATCAGCGGCGCATCGCCGCCTCTCCCCCGCCCCTCTCAGTGAAGGAAGACTGAGAGGGGCGGGGTAGAGGCGGAGATATGCGCTGACAGACGCGCGTGAGGCAGGGCTATAGCCGTTAGCCCTCCCTCAATGCGGAAGAGATCCCCGGCGATAACGGAGGGGATTTGGGGGGTAAGGTACCCCCGTTGTGCGGCGCGATAGCGGCAGTTTAGCTGAATATAAGAGAGGAAGCGAGTTTTATACTCGCTTCAGATTCTCTTTAACCAGTACACTATCCAGGGAAAAAGAGTGGGGCTTAGACACCAGTGTGACAATCAGTTTTTCAAGTGGAAAATAAGAGCAAGCAGATGATATTCAGTGTCACCATCTGGTCAACCACCCTGTGGTATCAGGTGCCAGAGTGTCTGATGTAAACTACACCAGGCCTGTAAAGACACACCTGGGACAACCAGTTTCTGAAACCGTCATTTGGAGGTTAAAGTATACCAGAAGTGAGAGGGAAATGGAGGCTGCCATATTTATGTACTCTTAAACAATACCAGTTTTCTGGCTGTCCTGCTGATCCCCTGCCTCTAATACTTTTTGCCATTGACCCTCAACTGACTGAAGTCTGAGTAGATTAGCCACATGCTTGTTTCAGGTGTGTGAAACAGACAATACTGCAGCCAAAGAGATACCAGGACTGTCAGGTAACTGGTATTGTTTAAAAAGAAATAAATATGGCAGCCTCCATTTCCCTCTCAATTCAGGTTTCCTTTAAATACTTTTTTGTGTTGTACTTAAAGGGAACCAGAGATGAACGTTATACCCACAAAATATATATACATCAATAGCTTTTCATGAGGAAATTATTTTACCATTATTTTCACCACTCTGGTATGCCTTAGTACATTTATTTTTACATTGTTCCCCCGGGATAAATCAAAGATGGCCGCCGGCTCATACCCTTCTTTTTCCGGGTCATGAGCAGCTCTAGATGTTAATCTCTAGGCTTGCTGCGCTTCTGTGCAGGCATGGTCGGAATAGCCCATTTCCGTTTCCGGCACAATTCCGCATTCCGTCATATAGAAATTCCGTTACCGTTCCATTCCGACAGTATACCGGGGCAGTTCCGCGGAATTCCGACTTATACGGAATTCCGGCGGAAAAATTTTAAAAACTCTCTCTCTTTCCCTCCTCCTCCTCCTCCATCCATCCATCGATCGCAGTAGGGAATTGCAGATGTTCAAAACAGCTTATATACCATAGCTGGGATTTGAACCCAGAACCTAGTGTGTAGCAGGTATCTGTCTTAACCTCTAGACCATGACCCACACTACATGCTAAAGCTGGCGGTAGCATAAACCATACTTCCATTATGATCAATTCGATAGAAAAAGTAGCATGATTAAGGATTTGTACTTTTTGAAAAGCATGCTTATATACCATAGCTGGGATTTGAACCCAGGACCTAGTGTGTAGTAGGTATCTGTCTTACCCTCTAGACCATGAACCACACTGCATGGTAGTAGGTATCTGTCTTACCCACTAGTAAGGCTGAGGCTGGAGAGGCTGCAGCCTCAGGGCGCAGTGTAGGAGGGGGTGCACAATTCATTCAGCTGTCATTCCCAATTGTGTTTGAAGCAGAAAGAAATAAGAAAAGGTGATACATGGCAGCGACTGCAAGCCAGATAAGTAGAGATTAAGGTGTTGGGGGTGGGGGGGGGGGGGGGGGGGGGGCCCTGGGGCACCTCTTAGTGTAATAGCAATCAGTGTGTGACAGCTGGGGTGGGAGGGATGGGGGGGCGCACTTTGCTGTCTCAGCCTTGGGTGCTGAAGGACCTTGTCCCACCTCTGACCACACTACATGCTAAAGCCTGGCCCTGAGTGTGGTTGATGGTCTAGAGCAGTGGTCCTCAAACTAAGGCCCGCGGGCTGAATGTGGCTTTCTTACCGGCCCCCCACACAGAAAATGTATTGCTTATAAATGCAGTCAGCTACATCTTTAAATATTGGTGGTCCACATATGGAATAGCAGTGCAGCACCCCCCATCCACATGGAAGCCAGAAAGCAGAAATTTTGCTGGTTTCCAATCAAATTCCACATCAGGTGACACTGCTGTCCAATTGGCTGGCAGATTGTCACCTGGGTATGCTTCACTGTCTGGTCCGCAAAGACTTCTACATCATTTTATGTTTACTCCGGCCCACCAGCGGTCTGAAGTATGTTGACCCGGCCCTCAACCCAAAACGTTTGGGGACCCCTGGTCTAGAGGGTAAGACAGATACCTACTACACACTAGGTCCTGGGTTCAAATCCCAGCTATGGTATATAAGCATGCTTTTCAAAAAGTACAAATCCTTAATCATGCTACTTTTTCTATCGAATTGATCATAATGGAAGTATGGTTTATGCTACCGCCAGCTTTAGCATGTAGTGTGGGTCATGGTCTAGAGGTTAAGACAGATACCTACTACACACTAGGTCCTGGGCTCAAATCTGAGCTATGGTATATAAGCATGCTTTTCAAAAAGTACAAATCCTTAATCATGCTACTTTTTCTATCGAATTAATCATAATGGAAGTATGGTTTATGCTACCGCCAGCTTTAGCATGTAGTGTGGGTCATGGTCTAGAGGTTAAGACAGATACCTACTACACACTAGGTCCTGGGTTCAAATCCCAGCTATGGTATATAAGCTGTTTTGAAAATCTGCAATTCCCTACTGCGATGGATGGAGAGATTGAGATTTTTTTGCTATTCCGGAAAATTTCGTCGGAATTATAAAATTTCCGTGGAATTACGATTGAGAGGTATAGGAATTCCGATTTGACTACCGGAATTGGAATTAACCTAATTCCGGCCGGAATCACTGAATTTATAATTCCGCGGAATTTTCCGAGCATCCCTACTTCTGTGCTGCTCAGCACACAAGCCTAGTGTGGAGGACGCAGGCGCAGTGTTGGGAGACCTAATGCGGTGACCTCATCCTCCCACTGCAGACTAGCCCGACCTGGATTTCCCCCGACCTGGGCTGGAAGGAGAGTTGGCAGACTCAGCAGCGCCGGCAACACAGAGGAATCAGTAGGCATTACTAGGCAGCAGCAACCACTCCCTTCTCATCACAGCCCTCCGTGATGCTGTGTATACAAAGCAGGAAGGCAGAGCCAGGAGGGGGAGCGCTTGAAATTACTTCACAGCAGACGGACTCAGCTAATCTGATTCCAAGTCAAACTGGCTGAAGGCTCAGTCGGGATTCTTATCACAGCTGATAACAGACTAATTGGACAGAGAGGAATGAAACTAAAATCAGGGTAGGTGTTTAGTGTCATGTTCCCACTGATATTTAGGATAAAATACACAAGGGTGCTTCGTCTCTGGTTCTCTTTAAGAGGAAATCTTTGAACATAAGGATACACAGAGTCCAGGAGTTTCAGAAACAAACAAACAAAATAAATCATTGTCAAGTCTTTATTTAGCTATTGGTGACGTATCTGAAGAGGGAAACATTACTGTATTTTTTCCACTCCTTTTTTATCAATGTATTAAAGATTTTCCTGGCTTCCGTTTTCATCATTTACTAACAATAAAAGAAAAGCAAAGGGATGAACACTAATAACTAAACAATGCCTGAATCAGTAAATGTCCGTCTGGAATACACTACAAGTGATAAGAGAAGAGCAAGAAACCAGATATCCTGCACCATATACCATTACATAAATCTCCTTTAATAGTTAGATATGTTATACAAAAGGACAAGACATTTAAAAACAATTAAAACATATATGGGGAGGCCGGAAGGGGGTTGGCTGCCAGGAATAAGAAATGCAATAACTTCCTTCCTAAAGATGATAATGCAAAAGGCAATCCACAATATCAGGTTCTATGTAAGCAATTCAATAGAAGCAGTGCCTAAGGAGTGCAAATCCAAACAAAAGAGCACAACCTGTCTGAAAAACTCATACATCAAAATATGAAACACAATTGTGTGACAGGAATAAAGGCGTACGTTAAAAAAGGGCGTCTGGTAAAAAGGGCACAGGGTTTTAAACGATAAGCATGAATAACGTTTAAAAAAAATTGTGCTATATTTCGTTTAAAAATAATGTTTTATAAAGTTATAAATCATTAAATAATGTGTATGAAATCGGCAATTGTAAAAACGTTAATCTTCCCTGTTTAAAAAGTGAAATGTATAATAGCATTTTATAAAAGATTAATAAGAATTTTACTAAAGCTATACCTAACCCTACTTTCATACAGAACCCTCCCTGTACCTACCCCTAACCCCTAGACCCCCCTGGTGGTGCCTAAACCTAAGACCCCCCTGTTGGTGCCTAAACCTAAGACCCCCCTGGTGGTGCCTAAACCTAAGGGCTGGTTCAGACGGACGTTTGGAGGCGTCGCGTTCGTTGGCGTTGCGTTCGTGATGCGTTCAGGCTTTCAGCAGCGTTCGCATTGCGTTCGGATGCGGTCGCGTTTTTTCTTCCCCTAGAGGGACATTACCCGTCGCGGTTAACCGCCCCTGGAAGCAACATGTAGCTTCCAGGGGCTCCTTGAACGCCAGTGAAAATCGGGACCCGAACGCCGCGTTTGTGCAAACGCGCGTAAAAGCTTGGTACAAACGCTCCCATTCACTTGAATGGGAGCGTTTAACGCCAAGCCCCGAACGCTGGCAGTAAACGCTTTGCAAACGTCCGTCTGAACCAGCCCTTAAGACTCCCCTGGTGATGCCTAAACCTAAGACCCCCCTGGAGGTGCCTAACCCTAAGACCCCCCTGGTGGTGCCTAACCCTAACACCCCCCTGGTGGTGCCTAAACCTAAGACCCCCCTGGTGGTGTCTAAACCTAAGAACCCCCGTGATAAGAATTAATAACGTTTAAAAAACATATTGAGCTGTTTTTCGTTTAAAAATAATGTTTAAAAAATTATAAATCATTTTTTAATGTGTAATCATGATAAGCAGTTATAAAACATTAAAAGTCTCTAGGCGCCGCTTGTAAAACGTTATTTTTGGCCGGCGCCCTTTTTTCCTGTTGGGCGCCCATTAAACGATATTTATTATGGTACTGAATGGCGGCACCCTTTTTGTCCACTTGCCTCAGGCGCCCGAATTTACTGTTTCCGGAATAAAGTGCCTTTACAATGCCTAAGATGATAGAAAGGGATTGTGATGGAGTGCATGAGACCAAAAAAGGCTGCAATATGTGTGTTGTGCCATACAATGGATAGTCTGTGTTTCTAATTCAAAAAGGGCACATGTAGAGCATAAAGGGGTACATGTGGAGCCTATCAAGAGGCTTCTCTGTACTGAGGTATATATATATCACTTTATTTGTTGTTACAGGTTCACTTTAAAAAGGCTTGGAGGGGCTACACCATTTAAAAGTTATTCAATTACAAATAAGTAAAAATAGTAAATAAATTAGAGTCTGTGAAGCTGTAGGCAATAAGTGATAATTCAAACAAGCATTCTGTGCAAATGGAAACTATTAATTCTTATAATCGCAGGGCGCTGACCATACACAGCAGGACCAAGTTCCTACCAACTGACAGAGTAACTCAACTGACCACGCTCAGAGTTTACAGTTCAGAATAGGATGGCCTTATAAGGAACTTATCTGTTGATATTGAAAGTTGCGCTGAGAACCGGGCTGAGACCTCCACTTCCGGGTCTCGGCGCTTGTTCCCAGCTGATGACGATGGGATGGAACGCAGGCCGCACTTCCTGATAGGTTGAGGGCACATTCGCAGTACGCACACCGCAATGGTAAACAGTAGTCAGCTGACTTCGGTCAGCTGACAGCGCAGTGTCAGCTGATGTTACAGCTGACACTTGGGCAGGATGTGATGCTGTCTGATTGGATGTGCGGAGTGTGGCCGGCCACTGATTGGATGAGAGTTGTATTTGAACGTGCTGGGTGCTCCCAGTCATCGCCCGTGATAGCATAGCTGTGGCTAGTTGCTGGGTGCGCACTTTTTAATATTGTTAACTGGAATTTGACCCTTGTCTTGTTTCTCGACCATTTTTGTCTTCTGCCTGAATTGACCTCTGCTTGTTACCTGGATACTCTTGCCTGCTGCCTGGACCGACCTCAGCTTGTTACCTGGATACTCTTGCCTGCTGCCTGGACCGACCTCTGCTTGTTACCTGGATAATCTTGCCTGCTGCCTGGACCGACCTCTGCTTGTTACCTGGACATTCTTGCTTATTGCTTGAACAAATCATTACCTATCACTGTATCTGCTTCTGCCTATCGCTATTGTGGGCCTCATCCTCATCATCAAGGTACAATTACAGTTTGACACTTGTGAATTCTTGAACTCTGTTGATACTTGCCTCAGTGGGGCTCTGGGGGGTTATTGTCCACTCTACTTCAATATGTATACCTTGCACGTTAAGACCTGGGGGTAACCGTAGTCAGGAGACAAATAAAGTGTCCTGTTCATGCAGGGGCTTGTCTATAGTTGAAGACTGTGGGCCGGACTCAGAGTCATGGCACTAGATCAGGTATAGAGACTGATTGTGGACATAACCTGTCAAGCCTTACAGGCCTCCACCTCAAAGGTAATTGCAAATCACAGGCCAATTGTAAGTCAAACCTCTCCTTTCCTCCAATTGTAGTGATCACTCCTCCTTTTTCCTTGCCACCAATGACTACCACTATCCATGTAATAAAAGAGGAACACAAATAGAGCAACACTGTTGGGATATGCAATCCCACCACCTCTCACTGTGTCCCTACACACTCTGTCACCTCAGGGACACTACAGGAACACCAGTGTAACTTTCTTCCAGTGCTGAGACCCCCCCCCCCTTCTGTGCCCATACTCACCGTGGCATTGTCCCTTATGTCCAGAGGTAAGAATCAAGGTATGAGTCGTATACCACTCCGATCCACACACTGCAGCTCCCTCCAAGCTCATTCAATCCTTTTAAAACTTAAAGCAGTCTGGCATAGTGAAGACTGATTTATTAAAAATATTTAAAATTAAAATTGCACTCAAAAAGGTTCAATAGCGTGTAAACAAAGTTGAGGGACGGCATTCGCCCCCCCCCCTCCCCCAACCAGTGCCCTGCTGGTCATGTGATCATGTAAGTTGGAAGAGTGAGTGAGGAGATCAATAACATCAGCTCCGCCAGTGATTCAGCTGAGCTGAGCTGGGGAGGTTATGCTATTGTACACACACTAGATTGTCCAGAACCTTGCTTGGATTGCGTTTAATCTAGTGTGTGTAAGATTAACGGTACGTACACACATCCAATTTTGAGTGACCAAACAGTGGCCAATTTTATTACCTCCATGCACTGTAAGACAAAGCATTTACCTACACAATCTCTGCATAGTATTCAAAATCTGTGGGCCCTCATAGTATCTGTAGGTGGTAAAATTGTCCAGTCATTGGCCAATAAAAGTTTGATTTGTACCAGGCTTAACTGCACTGAGCTATCAAAATACAAAACTGTATACATTGCAATGTCTGTAAATTATTGTTCTTCTTGTGCTTTAAGTGGTACAGTAGAAGCACTGCAATGGGAGGAAATGGAAAGGGAGATGAAGTCTGAAATCAGTTTGCAAATAAAAATGGGAGGGTTTTTTTCCTGTAAAGGGCAAAAATGCTGTGTTGGAGTACAATGGTATTTTTATTTATTTATTTATTTATTTTTGCTTTCCCCGTCCATGTAAATGAAACCTTTAATAAAACATTTTAGGAAAAAAAAACAACAACACCTGACATTTATTAAGCTTCTTTTCATCAAGTTGATCACATTATACACAAACATGCATAAAAGCCGGCAGATGAAAAGCAACTTTAGCAAACACTAAACATTTGTGTCCATAGTTCTACAATGCAAAATAGCAATAGAATAACATAGATATTAGTAGCTAATAGTCAGATAGGCCTCACCCATCCCCAGGGACGCATAACCTCACATGCATACTTCTATTTTCTGCCATCCACTTCTAAGATGCTCATAAAACACTTGTTTTCCTCAGCAGGGGGCTCTCCAAATTTATGAGCTCCTAGAAAGTTGAGGCATTACAAGTGGAATTATCTGGCTGGTTCCAGGAGCCGGAGGAAACGACTCTCTAATTCTCACACTCCGTCAGGCTCGGGCCAGATTTCAGCACCACAAGGGAGAGCGGAGCGTAATAGTACCGCCCAAATCTTGTTTTCATCCGCTCTCTGGAAAGCAAAACAAAATAATGAGACAAGAATTCACTACTTAAAGGATCAGCACAGGTAAAATACTCCTTCAGTGTTCTGCTGTTATTTAAAGTCAGTCTAAAATAAGAATTGAATCCTCATGTACAGCCTTGTTACACTGCAGATCTTCTTATAGCCGCAGTGCTTTTTTGTTTAAATAATTATTTTTATATTTATAAGCAGGCCTGGATTTACATCACAGGAGCCTATAGGCACAGATGTCCTGGCACACTAGACTTCATCCTCCATGAACCTCCAAACCCCCACCAAACTACACTGCAAGTGTGCTGGCTGGCCCAAATGTCTTTATACATTGCTTCCCTTGCCTGCTGTCATAGGTAGCTACAGATGCCCCTTAGTATTAGGTTGCCAGAGGTACTCTCAGTATTAAGTAACTAGTGGTGGCGTGACTGAAGGGAGATCTCATCAATGTAATGCCAAGAGCTGAGTGAGGAACCTCTCATTTATGCTCTGCTCTGGACTTTGCATAGGAAAGGAGGGAGGGGCTCGGGGAGGGGAGAGAGCCGTCTTTCCATCATCAGGCGCCTGTAGGCATGTGCCTACAGTGCCTTATGGTAAATCCGGCCCTGTTTATAAGTGATTGTTATCTGTGCATGTGTGGGAGTGGGTAAAGGGCAGGTGTGGGGAGCAGACCAGCCTTTACCATTTTTGTTTTGCAGAAGTTGCAGGAAAGCTGCATAGAGTGACATTAAAGCTTGACACATATAGGGGTTTGTTTTACAAAAGTTATGTAATGAATTATCTCACCTTACCTAAGAAATCACAATTTACCAGGAAGCATATGCCTATCTTACCATTGCTTATGCTGACAATGTTGCTCAATTAGCATGACCAGTGTTACCTATGTAACAAGTGTTATTATTATTATTATTTATTGTATTTATAAAGTGCCAACATATTACGCAGCGCTGGGTTGCTAGGGTAATGCGCAATAGGTTACTTGCATAGCATGTATTACTACAATGCTTGCTTAAACTTGGTGATGCAAATTGCGTTAATTGCGCAATGTGTGCTGCACTGTCAGTGTAAGTAAAGTGGCTGAGCACTCCCTGTGCACAGCAACTTTACTGAACTTTTGTGAATCTAACTCAATGTACAGCATCTCTCCTTAGTTGACTTAAAGAGACTCTGAAGCGAGAATAAATCTCGCTTCAGATCTCATAGTTAGCAGGGGCATGTGTGCCCCTGCTAAACCGCCGCTACAGCGCCGCTAAACGGGGGTCCCTTCACCCCCAAACCCCCCACTGCAACACTTGGTCGCAGACTTGGTCGCTCCTGGAGGCAGGGCTAACGACTGCAGCCCTGCCTCCAGTCGCGTCTATCAGATGCGCATCGCCGCCTCTCCCCCGCCCCTCTCAGTGAAGGAAGACTGAGAGGGGCGGGGGAGAGGCGGAGATGCGCGCTGACAGACGCGCGTGGGGCAGGGCTGCGGTGGTTAGCCCTGCCCCAACCAGGAAGCGCTCCCCCGCTGCACCGAGGGAATTTGGGGGTGAAGGGACCCCCGTTTAGTGGCGCGATGGCGGCGGTTTAGCAGGGGCACACATGCCCCTGCTAACTATGAGGTCTGAAGTGAGATTTATTCTCGCTTCAGACTCTCTTTAACTCATGATTTATCTCTCTTTATAGTTGAGGTAAAAAAATAACTAAGGTAAGAAAAGCTGTGTGTATCAACCCCATTATGCTAAAATGGTTCTACTGCAGTCCTGTTTGCTATTTCTTACATAAAATATAAATAAATAAAAGAAAAGTATGTCAATAGTGATTGGTGCCTGATTCACTAAGACATCTGTAGAAATCTTTAAACATATTCAATGGGAATACCATAGGCCATCCGGCAAACCTTGATTCAGATTGATTAATAGTATTCAGCTATCATGTAGTTTGGGATTGCCACTCTACCCAGGGCTATATTTTTTCATAGTAAGGGTTGCTGAGAGGTCTATAGATTGGTGGTGGTGTGATTGCAGCTGTATGCAGCACCACAGCAAAAGTATTTTTCTATAAATAAATCCATAATGACCTGAGTTATTAGAAAAATCTTCTTACTGCGGACATGTACATGAGAGTCAAATTCTACAACTGTACCAAACCATCTAGCAATTTCCACTGTCTCAAAGTAACAAGGGTGCATTTGAAATCTCTTAAAGAGAACCCGAGGTGGGTTTGAAGAATAATATCTGCATACAGAGGATGGATCTGCCTATACAGCCCAGCCTCTGTTGCTATCCCAAACCTCCCTAAGGTCCCCCTGCACTCTGCAATCCCTCATAAATCTCAGCCACACTGCTGACAAACAGCTTGTCAGAGCTGGCTGTGTTTATCTCTATAGTGTCAGTCTGCTGCTCTCCCCGCCTCCTGCAGAACTCCAGTCCCCGCCTGCATCCCTTCCCTCCCTGCTGATTGGAGGGAAGGGACAGGCAGGGCCAGCGCTACCATTAAGGCAAAGGAGGCAGCTGCCCCAGGGCCCCAGAGCTCGTAGGGGCCCCCAGTGGCTACAAGAGGAAATTTTTTTTTTTCAAATCAGCCTTATAGTTTTTGAGAAAATCGATTTTAAAGTTTCAAAGGAAAAAAAAAATACACATTTAAAAACCTGCCGACTTTAATGGTTAATAGCAAATCCATCTTAAATGCTAGAAACCCTAAATTTGCAGGATATGTTAAGGAGATCATTAGGAATAAGAGGAAAAAACTATTTTTCAAAAAGACCTTATAGTTTTTAAGAAAATCGATTTGAAAGTATCGAAGGAAAAAAGTATACTTTTAAATGCGGTAAATGTCACTTTTAGTAGCAAACCTAACGGTAGTGTAATTTTACATGCATCAAACGAAAGCGCAATAAATTTCCTGACGGGGTTTCCTGGGGGTCCATACGCAGCCACAGCGCTTTGGCCAGGAATCGCTATACAGCCGCAATATGGCTGTATGAAGATCCCTGGCATTTTTTTCCTATTTTCCCAATTTTTTTTTTTATGTTTAGAGTGTGGGAATTTAAAAAAAAAAAATGATGTGGGGTCCCCCCTCCTGAAACTTTTTAACCCCTTGTCCCCCCCATGCAGGCTGGGATAGCCAGAATGTGGAGCTCCAAACGATTGGGACTTCACACCCTGTTATACCAGCTGCAAAAAAGGTCCCCTAATGCCGATTTTTGTTCCGGGGTATCTGTTGGGGGGGGGGAGCCAGGTTTATTTTGCCCTGGGGCCCCATTGTTGCTTAAACCGGCCCTGGGGACAGGGCAGGGACCGGAGCTATGCAGGAGGCGGGGGAGCAGCTGAGACTGACACTACAGATGTAAACAAGACTGTGATTTGTGAGGGATTGCAGAGTGCAGGGGGACCTTAGTGGGGTTAGGGATAGCAACAGAGGCTGGGCTGTATAGGCAGATTCAGCCTCTGTATGCAGATAACATTCTTTAAACACACCTCGGGTTCTCTTTAATGGGTGTTGAGAGGGGAAAGCTGAAAGGGCAATCTGATCATTGCAATTTGTAAGTGCAATTATTTAGAGTGACCATATTTTTGTGGGTCCAACCTGGGACGGGGGGGGGGGGGGGGGGGGGATGGGGGGGGGGGCGGCGCGCGCAGCGCGCCGCGGCGAAAAGTGGGAAGGAGTGAGGAGCACGCAGCGGCGAAGACTGGGGGAGGGGGGCTGCGCGCCGCGCCGAAAAAATGGGCGTGGCCATGACATTGTATGGGCGGAGCTAACGTAATGATGTAACAGCGAGGCATAAGAAAGCAGTGTTTACGCCATGATGTGGACAAACGAGACTTTGTATCATGGGTGTGCAGAAACTGTGTGATGCTAATAGTATACCGTAACCACAAAGCAGCAAACATAGCCATCTATGACCATTAAATAATAAATGCAGTAACAGTTACCCCGGACACCAGAAAATAAACGCAATAGGCAACATGTCAGTATAAAATAAATGCAATGCGGGCAAACATGTCAGTACAAAATAAACGCAATGCGGGCAACATGTCAGTACAAAATAAACGCACTGCGGGCAAACATTTCACCAGAAAAGAAACGCACTGCGGCCAAACATTTCACCAGAAAAGAAACGCACTGCGGCCAAACATTTCACCAGAAAAGAAACGCACTGCGGGCAAACATTTCACCAGAAAAGAAACGCACTGCGGCCAAACATTTCACCAGAAAAGAAACGCAATGCGGGCAAACATTTCGCCAGAAAAGAAACGCACTGCGGGCAAACATTTCACCAGAAAAGAAACAATGCGGGCAAACATTTCACCTGGAAAAGAAACAATGCGGGCAAACATTTCACCTGGAAAAGAAACAATGCGGGCAAACATTTCACCAGAAAAGAAACAATGCGGGCAAACATTTCACCTGGAAAAGAAACAATGCGGGCAAACATTTCACCTGGAAAAGAAACAATGCGGGCAAACATTTCACCTGGAAAAGAAACAATGCGGGCAAACATTTCACCTGGAAAAGAAACAATGCGGGCAAACATTTCACCTGGAAAAGAAAGCATTTACTCACCTGGCAGAAGTGTCCGGCCTCTGGCGCGCTGCTCCGTCCCGGGACCGTCTTCCTCCTCCTGCTCTTCTCTCCCGCGCTGACAGGGCTACGGCAAGATGGCGCCCGAAGCCCTGTACTAGTGACACAAATAGGTCTCCAGTACAGGGCTTCGGCAGCCATCTTGCCGTAGCCCTGCTCGCCTGCCGGTGTCGGAAACAGACACCGGAAGACGAGGCTGGAGCGGGGCTGCGGGCAATGAACTGGCACGGCGTCTATAGACGCCGCTGCCAGTTCATTGAGGAGAGAGTGGCCAGAGTCCCGAGGCCGGGACGTCCCGCTGCTGAAAGCGGGACGTTTCCCGGGACCTCATTAAGCCTGGGACAGCGGACCCCGAATCCGGGACGTGTCCCGGGCAATCCAGGACGTCTGGTCACTCTAGCTCTGACTGAAGTCAGACTGGATTAGCTGCATGCTTGTTTCAGGTGTGTCATTCAGCCACTTCTGCAGCCATAGAGAGCAACAAGGCTGCCAGGCAACTGGTATTGTTTAAAAGAAAAATTCATACCCCTCTCAGTTTAGGTTCCCTTTAAACAGCGGGGGGCGGGGCAGACTGCGACAGGAATCCAGTTGTTAGCCAATTCAATGCAGGCAGAAGACAGGGAGGGAGGGGAGCAGTAGCAGCAGGGCAGAGCAGGGCGGCGGTGGGCCGAGGACGGAACACTGATGTCACATACTCCCGCAGCTGGGACGTCCTGCATCTAAAAGTGGGACTTTTCCTGGGACCCAAGCCAGCCTGGGACAGGGGACCCCGAATCTGGGACCCGTCCCAGGTAATCTGGGACGTATGGTCACTCTAAATTATTCAATCTCCAAAGACTCCTAGGGTGTAAGTAAGTCCCCCCTCCTGGATACAGCAGAAGCGCCAATGCACAATCTGCTAATTTTAGTATAGCAGTGTCAATCTTATCAATTAGCTTTTTTTGCATTATAAACACTTCCAGTAGCTTGGAAATCAATGTTTTTTTTCCCTTAGTGTTATGCTTTCTTTAATGCTTTTGTTCATAGATTAAATTGGAGTTTCATCACACTTTAAGCAAGACTAATGCAAGAAATTCAGATATTAGCACTGGGTTTGCTGTAGAATGTGTTACTTGTATCACTTTATAAAATATTTTTCATTTCACCTATAGGACATTGTTCAAACTGCTTGAACACTTGAATATCTATAATTTAGAGATTGTCACAAGATAAAACTCATAATTAATAGATTCTTTAAACACTAAACCTCACTCCTCCTTACAGAATAATTCCTCTGGTGTTCAGGGTCTGCTGGTCAGTCAATACAGTCCCTCCCTCGGCTTCTAAGGGATACATTTTCCATATTCTGTTTTGATTATACCCCTAAGAAGCTGTAAATCCTCCTCTGAATTCCTCCTCCTTGAGGTTCAGCCATATGCTACAGTGACTCCATAAAGAACTGATAGGAAGGTCCATCCAACTATTATCTGCGTGGTAATTTAATTAGCAAAGTAATCATGGTAAGGCGGGATAGTTTAGTGGGGCTGGCTCTTGTCTTCTGCATATATCAGTTTAATATCTAAATGCACTTAATCTCTTCCTTCATTTTATGCTTCAAGGTAAACAAAACAAATGCATATGTTCTAAGTTTCAGAAACTGGGCCAAGAAGAAAAATTCCACCGGAATGAAAGTATAACTATGCTAATTGATGAATTTATCAGTTTAAATAGAAATTTCGAGCCAGTGATCGTGTCCTTCAGCTGCATGGAAGATACTTCCAGTGGAGCTACTGTAAATTTGCCATAGGAGCGTAAGTACACCAGACCCTGGTGCTCAACCTGGTCACTGGCATCATCCGCTTCTGCTGCAGAAAATAAAATGTCCCTCAGAAGAGCTCACAATCTAATCTCTACCATAGTCACAGTTTAACATTTCTATCCTAGTCTAAGCCCACTTTTTGCAGAGGAAATAATGCACTTATTACTGTGTTTTGGGATATGGAGGAGTGTCTAGAAAAAACCCAAGCAAACATGGGCAGAACTCACAAATTCCATAAACATAGTGTCATGGATGATTTTTGTACCTGGCTGGGATGTATGAGTAGTATTGCCTGCAGGGTTGTGGACTCGATCCCTCAGATGACAGTTTGGGGTTGATTGCTGCACAGATGCCTCGCTAGCCTAGAGAGATGCAACAGGTCTGTTGCTATGGAGGGAGAAGGTGGGGCACTGCACAATGGAATGGCTACCAGCAGGCTAGGGGAGGAGGAGAACAATGCACTTGGAGATTGGTAGGTATCATGACAGATCTTAAAGAGAATCTGTATTGTTAAAATCGCACAAAAGTAAACATACCAGTGTGTTAGGGGACATCTCCTATTACCCTCTGTCACAATTTCACCGCCCTCCGCCGCATTAAAAGTAGTCAAAAACAGTTTTAAAAAGTTTGTTTATAAACAAACAAAATGGCCACCAAAACAGGAAGTAGGTTGATGTACAGCATGTCCACACATAGAAAATACATCCATACACAAGCAGGCTGTATACAGCCTTACTTCTGAATCTCAAGAGATCACTTGTGTGTGTTTACCTTCTGTCCCCAGCTTCTCTCATGCACTGAACATTACAGGCTTCCTGCAGACAGCTCTGCCTATGTCGTTAATTCCTCAGTATGTGACAGACCAGCTCCTTTCACAGCCTCCAGAGGAGGATTTTTATCCAGCTCTCTTCTATCACTGATAAGATAGCAGAGAAGCTGCTGGCTTATGTAAATAAAAAAAAATAAAATAAAAAACACTGGAGTGTGCATAGAGGAACAGTTCAACACTGAAGAACTTGGCAGCCTTCCAGACACAGGCCGACAAGTCTGACAGGGGAAAGATACATTGATTTATTACAGAGATGGTTATAGTAGAAAGAGCTGCAGTAAGCCACAACACATTAGAATAGGTTTAGGAACGTGTAGGATGGTAGAAAAAACATTGTAATTTTTGTTACAGAGTCACTTTAAAGTAAAACTGAAGAGACAAAACTTACTTCAGGTTTGATACTTATCTGAGTAGATTCTAAGGTTCTGGATAGTATAGAGCCTTCAAGTTCTTCTGCCTTGCTCATCAATCCAGTGCTGTCGACAGGAGTAGTTTTGAGGACAGGTGCATCGCTACTGTGCATGTGCAGCAGCGATGCAGACATCCTCAGAACTACTTGAGGACACAAGTAGTTCTGAAAAGCTATTTGGTCAAACAACTTTACTGGCAGACAGTGCTGAAATGATGGGCCGAGCTGTGGAAAAAGAAGGCTCTATACTATGCAGTGCCTTCCCTCTACTTGGGTACCTGTAAGTATTAAACCTGAAGTGAATTTCCTCACTTGAGGTTTGTAGAGAAAAAACATGCCTCAAATGGGTACTTGCCTCACAGAGCTCCACTCAGCAGTTCCTAGGAGCTCTGTGTCCTCCTGGAAATCAATGACAAGCCCTTGTCAACGACTTGAGTGCATAGTAGCACAAAACCGATCGGGTTCTGCTTTTTCCCCATAGCCCGAGCTGGGCCATGCTACTGCGCAGGCTCCATGTGGCAGAAGTTCCAGGGGGTCCTGGAGGAGTCTGGAGAAGGATGTGGGAAGGATCTTTAGGATATAGAAGCTTCCCTCTCCTGAGGCAAGTATCTAACTCTGCTTAAAAAAAGGTCATATGTTTGCTTTTTGGACGATCTTTAGCAATACTGACTGCTAAGAGTAGCAGAGTTGCCGATCATTGACATTCAAGTCTCAGATAAAATTGTCTTTTAACTTATTTGTCTACAAGTAGCTTTGTTTTAATTTTCTATAACTTTCAGGCATTCTTGTGCTTGAAGAGTCTCCTATTAGCAGGTTTTGTTGGCTTTCTCTTGTGTAGCTCTGCAAAAGCTAATAATAAAAAATTGGACTATCCTGCAGATAATAATCTATCCTCACTCACACACTGTAAAATAACATTACTGCTGCCTGATATATATAGTTGCCTGCACGCCAGGCACAGAGCATGCTTGGCTAATGAGCTACAATATTTCGTTCTTCAGCATTCTGCCTATGTGAATCATCTGACCTTTGTGTTATATAACAGGACATCTTTCCAAGGCAGCCCATCTGAATATACCTTTATTTCCCCCTTTCTCGGCTGTTAGCTCTCCACATCTGGGAATGTACATGGAAAACCAGGTGTAAGGATCCAGAAAATATTTGCAAAGTGGTTTTAATACACCGGCAAACATCCAGGACCTTCCCAGACAGACCCTCTAACGTGACCTAGTCCATAAAGTACAACATGCTCTGGTCCTTTACCTTTCTGATTAAAATCATCTGACGTGACTTTTAGAAACAAATTCTTAATGAACCTTGTTGACTAAGCCCAGGTGATTTTAATCAGTAGAGGGGAGTTCAGGAGCACAGAATTCCCTACCTTATGATGCGGGTAGGGCTGTTTATTTAGGCTGCAATGTTGCACTCACATCAGACTGTTCAGTGTGATCCACTTTAGCCGGACTCAGTACTCTTTAAGTACTCACATCTTTCATCATTAAATTATAGTTTTTTCAATCAAGCAATTCTATGATATGGCAAAGCCCATGTGATTTATCAGGGAAGTTGAGGAGCAGTGTGTTCTTACTAGTGTGGGGGATGTTACAGATTCTAGACTCACTCAGTAAGGTGCAAAATATTCTGTTCTTGATCCTGAGTAGATCCTTGCTCAGCGATACGTCCTAACAGTCGTACAATACGAACGACCACCGCAGGTGGTCGCACATTGACACATTTTTTAAATGACGTTGCGCAATGTTGTATAAACGATTGTTTGCGGCTAAAATGTTGCCCCAAAAAATGTGTTGTGGGTATGGACCATAATCACTATCGCCTGGACTTTAGTTAAACTCATGGATGGTTTAATCAGAGGTCAGGTGATTTTAAATAAGAAAGACTAAAGGAGAATTGAAGTCTTTATAGAAGTTGAGTTAACCTCAAGTGATTTTATTCAACAAGCAAATGAAACATTCAGGTGCAAAATATTGTGCACCAGCTAGAGTGGGTCATGTAGGACAGACTGGTGAATTTATATATGAGTCAAGTACAACCTGCCCTGCGTGTCCACCCCTGGTGGAGGGGTGATCTACCCCTTTTTCTCATCTACAGTGAGTGACTTCTTAGCCCTGAGTGAGGACAGGTCTAATCTCCTCACCTGCTGCTTATACAGTGGTTGCCTGTGTGGTAACCCACGTTTGTGAGTATATTCTTCTCACTGATTTGCCTTACTTTGTTTATGTTTTAACATACTACACTATATTGGGCTCTCGGTTTCTCTTCATTTTATCTCCTTACCTGCCCTGCAAAATTCTGACTGTAGCCATAAAAGGCTATACAATTGCTATTGCTGTAATTGTTATTTGTATAGTGCCTACACGTTCCGCAGCGCTGTACAAAGTAGTATATATTGTCTTGTCACTTAACTGTCCCTCAGAGGGGCTCACAATCTAATCCCTACCATGCTCACGTCTTTGCATGTATTGTGTAATGTATGTATCGTAGTCTAGGACAAATTAACTTATCTGTATGTTTTTGGGATGTGGGAGGAAACAGGAGTGCCCGGAGGAAACCGTACAGACACAGGGAGAACATACAAACTCAGTGCAGATAGTCCAGGCGAGTGCGCTAACCACTACGCCACCGTGCTGCCCCACTGCTGCTATGGTGTCTTCCACCAGCACGGGGCATCTTATACTACCTAGTTTACAAATGTTTAAGGCATGCAGAGTCTACATCTTTTGCTAACTAATGGCAAGTGATCAGGCTTGGACTGAGCCGGAAGGAGCTCATGATTCTGCCCGGTAGGCCCTTGATTTATAGGTCCCTGGGGGCCCCAGGCACTGCAGGAGGGTCACAGGCACAGCGCAGGAAGGAGGAGCAGCGGGGGGGGGGGCAGTCTCCCCCCTCCCTCACCTGGGGGCCTCCCCTTCCATGCAGCCTGGCCTGAATCCCTTCTGTGGCAGACCTCAGATCTCGGCAACAGCAAAGTGACAGGCCGCGTACGCTGTCCCTACTCAGCAGATTCCAAATGCGGAAGTGACGTCATTGACCTCTGACGTCACTTCCGCACTTGGAGTACATTGAGCGCGGATAGCGTGTGCGGCCTGTAACTCTGCTGTCGCCGCGATCTGAGTGAGGTCTGTCACTAGATTCGGGGACCGGTTGCCGCAAGATCTGAGGTCTGTAACTGCACCCTGCACTGCACCCTGCCCCAGCACTGCACCGCACCTTGCCCCAGCACCCTGTCCCTGCACTGCACCCTGCCTTAGCACCCTGTCCCTGCATTGCACCCTGCCCAAGCACCCTATCCCTGCACTGCACCCTGCCCCAGCACCCTGTCCCTGCACTGCACCCTGCCCCAGCACCCTGCGCTGCACCCTGCCCCAGCACTGCACCCAGCACCGCACTGCACCCTGTCCCTGCACTGCACCCTGCCCCAGCACCCTGTCCCTGCACTGCACCCTGCCCCAGCACCCTGCACTAGCACCCTGTCCCAGCTGTCCCTGCACTGCACCCTGCCCCAGCACCCTGCACTGCACCCTGCCCCAGCACTGCACCAAGCACCCTGTCCCTGCACTGCACCCTGCCCCAGCACCCTGCACTAGCACCCTGTCCCAGCTGTCCCTGCACTGAACCCTGCCCCAGCACCCTGTCCCTGCACTGCACCCTGCCCCAGCACTGCACCCTGCCCCAGCACCCTGCACTAGCACCCTGTCCCAGCTGTCCCAGCTGTCCCTGCACTGAACCCTGCCCCAGCACCCTGTCCCTGCACTGCACCCTGCCCCAGCACCCTGCACTGCACCCTGCCCCAGCACCCTGCACTAGCACCCTGTCTCTGCACTAGCACCCTGTCTCTGCAGTGCACCCTGCCCCAGCACCCTGTCCTTGCACTGCACCCTGTCCCTGCACCCTGCTCCTGCACTGCACTCTGCCCTAGCACCCTTCCCCACCACCCTGTCCCTGCCCCAGCACCCTGCCCCAGCACCCTGCACTGCACCCTGCCCCAGCACTCTGCACTAGCACCCTGTCCCAGCACCCTGTCCCTGCACTGCACCCTGCCCCTACACCCTGCACCCTGCCCCAGCCTAAACTGCCCTAACCAGTACCCTGTCCCTGTACCCTGCCCCAACCTGCACACTGCCCTAACCAGCACCCTGTCCCTGCACCCAGCCACCAGCCTGTACACTGCCCTAACCAGCACCCTGTCCCTGCACCCAGCCACCAGCCTGTACACTGCCCTAACCAGCACCCTGTCCCTGCACCCAGCCACCAGCCTGCACACTGCCCTAACCAGCACCCTGTCCCTGCACACCTCCCTAACCAGCACACTGTCCCTGAACCCATCCTGCACACTGCCCTAACCAGCACCCTGTCCCTGCACCCATCCTACACACTGCCCTAACCTGCACTCTGTCCCTGCTCCCATCCTGCACACTGCCCTAACCAGCACCCTGTCCCTGCCACCAGCCTGCACACTGCCCTAACCAGCACCCAGCAAGCACCCTGTACCCAGCCAGCAATTGGGGGTCCGCTGTGGCTACCTATTATCTAGGCCCTAGATAATAGGTAGCCACAGCGGACCCCCAATTGCTGGCTGGGTACAGGGTGCTTGCTGGGTGCTGGCTAGATTCTAAGGGGAACATTTTTCTACCTAATACTGATATCTATAGGCACATAGCTGTCTAATTCTTTTATTCGAAAATTGCGCAAAAGGTGGATCAGCACAACACCAGGCCGCCTCCGAATGGCCTCCATCAGAGATGCGCTGAGCCCCCCCAGGAACTACAAACGCACCTTGAACCCAAACAGAAGCTCTGCATATACACCAAAAGCATGGCTGTTAAGTGGGAGCAGCTGACCAAAAACGAATTAAATTAGTACATAGCAAGGAAATGAACAGCGCTACTTAAAAACAGGCAAGTGCCTACCTGCAAAAGAGTGCAAGCCCCACTTGTGGGATATAATACACACCGAGCATACACATGACCTGTCTACCACTGGAGGATGTTGGTTTCCTGTAACAGCTTGCATGCAACCTATTAAGTACTCGTCCCTCCCACTGCGAAGAAGTCAATCCTCCATGGGAGGGGCCTAACACTAACTAAATCCTAACCTATGTATATGCATAGCCTGGGTGCGGCTAATCAAGTAAAATCGAAAATTGAAAATTGCGCAAAAGGTGGATCAGCGAAACACCAGGCCTTTTGCGCAATTTTCAAAAGAGTATTTTGACCACATCATCCTCTTTATGCATGTTGTCTTACTCCAAGCTGTATAGGCTCGAAAGCCTACTACCAATAAGGCCCGGTTCACACTAGCGTTCCAGGTCCGGTTTCCCCGGACCGGAACGCACCGTATACTGTACAAACGGACCCGGATGTGAATGGATACATTGTTAATCAATGTATCCATTCACACCCGTCCGTCTGTTAGGATCCGGGTCCGGGCTGCGTTCAGGATTTTTCCAACATGCAGCATTTTTCCGGAACGCAGCTCCGGCCGCCGCACCTGACCCTGAACCTGACCATTTTCCAGGCACCATAGGAAGTGATGAGAAACGGAAGCTTCTCATCACACTGGCAATAGGAATGGGTGCTTACGGCACCCGTCCTTTGCCACATGGGGGGGTCCAGGCATGGACAGATAGGGGCCCCCACTCTCCCCATGCCTGTCTCTGCTGCTGCGCCTGTTTAAAGTACAGTATCGGCAATCTGGAAGTGTTACTTTCCGGATGCCGAACTGATACTTTTTTGTTTGCAACCTGACCAGATCCTGAGGGATGCGTATGGCCCCCCGGACCTCCCGGACCCGGACGTACGGCCCGGTTTCACACAAAACGCTAGTGTGAACCGGGCCTTAAGCATATTAGGTGATGTGCATCTCTGTAATGAGAAGGGGTGTGGTCTAATGACATCAGCACCCTGTATCAGGTGTGCATAATTATTAGGCAACTTCCTTTCCTTTGGCAAAATGGGTCAAAAGAAGGACTTGACAGGCTCAGAAAAGTCAAAAATAGTGAGATATCTTGCAGAGGGATGCAGCACTCTTAAACATGCAAAGCTTCTGAAGCGTGACCATCGAACAATCAAGCGTTTCATTCAAAATAGTCAACAGGGTCGCAAGAAGCGTGTGGAAAAACCAAGGCGCAAAATAACTGCCCATGAAAAGTTAAGTGTGCAGCTGCCAAGATGCCACTTGCCACCAGTTTGGCCATATATCAGAGCTGCAACATCAAAAGCACAAGGTGTGCAATACTCAGAGACATGGCCAAGGTAAGAAAGGCTGAAAGACGACCACCACTGAACAAGACACACAAGGAATGTGAAATGAGAGTGAGTCTTGATGGGCCAGATGGATGGGGCCGTGGCTAGATTGGTAAAGGGCAGAGAGCTCCAGTCCGACTCAGACGCCAGCAAGGTGGAGGTGGAGTACTGGTTTGGGCTGGTATCATCAAAGATGAGCTTGTGGGGCCTTTTCAGGTTGAGGATGGAGTCAAGCTCAACTCCCAGTCCTACTGCCAGTTTCTGAAAGACACCTTCTTCAAGCAGTGGTACAGGAAGAAGTCTGCATCCTTCAAGAAAAACATGATTTTCATGCAGGACAATGCTCCATCTCACGCGTCCAAGTACTCCACAGCGTGGCTGGCAAGAAAGGGTATAAAAGAAGAAAAACGAATGACATGGCCTCCTTGTTCACCAGATCTGAACCCCATTGAGAACCTGTGGTCCATCATAAAATGTGAGATTTACAAGGAGGGAAAACAGTACACCTCTCTGAACAGTGTCTGGGAGGCTGAGGTTGCTGCTGCACGCAATGTTGATGGTGAACAGATCAAAACACTGACAGAATCCATGGATGGCAGGCTTTTGAGTGTCCTTGCAAAGAAAGGTGGCTATATTGGTCACTGATTTGTTTTTGTTTTGTTTTTAAATGTCAGAAATGTATATTTGTGAATGTTGAGATGTTATATTGGTTTCACTGGTAAAAATAAATAATTGAAATGGGTATATATTTGTTTTTTGTTAAGTTGCCTAATAATTATGCACAGTAATAGTCACCTGCACACACATATATCCCCCTAAAATAGCTAAAACTAAAAACAAACTAAAAACTACTTTCAAAAATATTCAGCTTTGATATTAATGAGTGTTTTGGGTTCATTGAGAACATGGTTGTTGTTCAATAATAAAATTATTCCTCAAAAATACAACTTGCCTAATAATTCTGCACTCCCTGTATATTACAACGGAGGCCCCTTTTACACTTGCACTGGAAACCTGCGTTGCGTTAACCTTTTTTTTTACCACAAGGGGTATCAATGCAAGTCAATGGAGCCTTGCACACTTAGGGCTTGATTCACTAAACCGTGATAAGACAAATATCACACCTTATCAAAGATATCACATGTTATAAAAGTTATCACACGTTATCAAAAGTTATCACACGTTATCAAAGTTAACACGCCTTATTAGAGTAGCATAGCAAGCACTACGACCCCCGCAGGGGTTCAGGGCAGAACGAGTGCCATTGCCAATTAGCAGGCATATGTTCGTAGCGCTCGCTATGCTACTCTGATAAGGCATGTTAACTTTGATAACGTGTGATAACTTTTGATAACATGTGATAACTTTGATAACTTGTGATAACTTTTTATAATGTGTGATAACTTTGATAACGTGTGATATCTTTGATAAGGTGTGATATTTGTCTTATCACAGTTTAGTGAATGAAGCCCTTAAGCCTTTGGTGCAATGCGTTGCGCCGAAACCTGCTGATCTGACAGAAGGGGTGCAGTGCGTTATTTCATGCACCACGCTTGCTGTAATGGAAGTCTATGGATGACGCAGGTAATGTAAACGACGAAGCACAGTGAAGCGCAACACACAGGCATGGACCCACGGGAATTCCAGCAGACACTATGTCACTGAGTGTGGCGCTTGCCTATGCTTATGACCCTGCTGGCCTACAAATACACACAAATGCTGTCTGTTGACTTGTTGTGAACCATGATGTAAGGCAGGGCTTTTCAACCTGTGGTACGCGTACCACCAGTGGTACTTTGCTGTTGGCCAGGTGGTACACACCAGGTTTGCCTGCCACTTGTTATGGTTCCATCTTGTCTCCACAAAGTTCAGCTCTCCCTCATTCGCTCCTCTGTGTGCTGCCCTGCAGTATACTTCAGACCTCAGATCAGTGGTGAAGAGACAGTCAGGCGAACGGTGCACAGTGACAGTGACATTACTGCTTACTTCCTGTATTTGAAGTATTCGTGCTGTCACTGTGCACCTTTCGTCTATCTGTCTCTTCACTGTGGTGGGGTTACCGCTGATCTGAGGCCTGACTCTAAACTATTCTGCAGGGCAGCACAGCGGGGACCTGGGGGGTGGGGCCCTGAATGCTAAAGAGACTTCCCCCTTCTTTCGAGGGAATCCAGCAATAGGATCCTCTGAAGATCTCCTTGTCAGCATGCCTACTGCATGGGTGGTACTTGAAAATTTTCAAGTGATAAAAGTGGTACAATTAGTGGAAAGATTGAAAACCCCTGATGTAAGGGAACGAGAGCAACTTTCAGATGAATAGGGATTTATAGCAACAGCATTTATCAATTTTAAAGAGTAAGTTCATTAGCATTGTGCAACCAATGCTTCACATTCCATGGACAGCAAGGATGAAGAACAAAGAAGTATTGGAACGTATAAGACCAGACGTGTCACTGGAAGGCAAGATCACCAGACTCAGATTCACATATTTCGGCCATGTGATGCGATCAAATTCCTTAGAGAAAGATCTAATGCTAGGACTGATCAGTGGCAAGAGGTGACAAGGCCGCCAGACAACACATTGGCTTGACACCATCAAAGCTGACACAGAATTGAGCTTAAGGCAACTGGCAGAAATGGTACAAAAAAAAATCAGACAGCATGGAGAGAGCTAACCCATAGAATCACCAAGAGTCGGACACGACTGAATGGATAACATCATCATCAACCAATATCATATAAAGTGACCATATGGTTACAAAAAGCAAAATGGTTTTATGTCTCTGACCGACTTTTCTTAAGGGAACTGCAAGGGCATAGGAGAGCAATGTAATTGTTAACGGTGTATTGTGTATTGTGTAGGAAATTTCAGTGTGGCATCATCTGAGAGCGACATAAAAAGGATTCTACTTCTTCTCTCCTATCACCCTCATAACCTTCCCCCAGACAGTTTTGCGATACTGTGAACACAATACTTTGTCCTCCACTCTTCCAGCATCCTTCATCTCAGCGGACAACTTTGCCATGCCATGTAGTTTAACCTCCTGGAGTTATGATTTTTTCTAGATTTAATCTCTAAATCTGCAGCAACCCCTGCATATAACTCACTCAGGCCAGGGATTACCGCTCTGAGCTGCGGATTTCCGTCCCGATCCTGATTTAGGATTGCCGCTAAGGAGGTTAAAGATAAACTGAGAGCATTGTTCCGTCCTTTCTCCACTGCTGAAAGCTGATATATCATTCGCCGAATGGTTGCCCCCCCTCCATCATAGCAAGATTATGCCTCACTCTGGTATACCAGAACGACTCATTAATACAGCAGATTTTTCCCACAATGAAGCTGCAGAATCGAGCTTGACCCAGACCCCTTTCACACACCTTTACCACTGGTACCTTCCTAGATCATATTCCCTATCACCAGGGGCGTCGCTAGCCCTATTTTGGGGGGGCACGTGCCCCCAATCTGTCCTGGGGTGCCACGGATCTCCGCCCGGCCGCCCCCTCTGTCAGCAGCTCTCTCCAGCCGCCGCCGCGTCACTCAGACCTCAGGATCAGACGGCGAGCCGGCGACCAATCGTGCGGGCGCTAGGACCCAGCGCCCGCACTGATATGCGGAAGTGACATCACTTCCGCATATCGAGCGGGTGCGTCCGGCGCCCGCTGGTACTGGTCGGGTCGCCGCTGATCATGAGGTCTGCTGCGAGGTAAGGGGGGGAGCGGCGGCGGCTAGAGGGGGGGCCTCCCTGTGACTCACTCACTCACTCACTCCCTAAAGGGGCTCCCTGGCACTCACTCACTCCCTAAAGGGGCTCCCTGGCACTCACTCACTACCTAAAGGGCCTCCCTGTCACTCACTCACTTCCTAAAGGGGCTCCCTGGCACTCACTCACTCCCTAAAGGGGCTCCCTGGCACTCACTCACTGCCTAAAGGGGCTCCCTGGCATTCACTCACTGCCTAAAGGGCCTCACTGTCACTCACTCACTACCTAAAGGGCCTCCCTGTCACTCACTCACTTCCTAAAGGGGCTCCCTGTCACTCACTCACTTCCTAAAGGGGCTCCCTGGCACTCACTCCCTAAAGGGCCTTCCTGTCACTCACTCACTCCCTAAAGGGCCTCCCTGTCACTCACTCACTCACTCCCTAAAGGGGCTCCCTGTCACTCACTCCCTAAAGGGGCTCCCTGGCACTCACTCACTCCCTAAAGGGGCTCCCTGGCACTCACTCACTGCCTAAAAGGGCTCCCTGGCACTCACTCACTCCCTAAAGGGGCTCCTTGGCACTCACTCACTCCCTAAAGGGGCTCCCTGGCACTCACTCACTGCCTAAAGGGGCTTCCTGTCACTCACTCACTGCCTAAAGGGGCTCCCTGTCACTCACTCACTGCCTAAAGGGGCTCCCTGTCACTCACTCACTACCTAAAGGGGCTCCCTGTCACTCACTCACTCCCTAAAGGGCCTCCCTGTCACTCACTGCCTAAAGGGGCTCCCTGTCACTCACCCCCTAAAGGGGCACTCACTCACTGCCTAAAGGGGCTCTCTGGCACTCACTCACTGCCTAAAGGGGCTCCCTGGGACTCACTCACTGCCTAAAGGGGCTCCCTGGCACTCACTCACTCCCTAAAGGGCCTCCCTGTCACTCACTGCCTAAAGGGGCTCCCTGTCACTCACTCCCTAAAGGGGCTCCCTGGCACTCACTTACTCCCTCACTCACTCACTCCCTAAAGGGGCTCCCTGTCACTCACTCCCTAAAGGGGCTCCCTGGCACTCACTCACTGCCTAAAGGGGCTCCCTGGCACTCACTCACTGCCTAAAGGGGCTCCCTGGCACTCACTCACTACCTAAAGGGCCTCCCTCTCACTCACTGCCTAAAGAGGCTCCCTGTCACTCACTCCCTAAAGGGGCTCCCTGTCACTCACTCCCTAAAGGGGCTCCCTGGCACTCACTCACTGCCTAAAGGGGCTCCCTGGCACTCACTCACTGCCTAAAGGGGCTCCCTGGCACTCACTCACTGCCTAAAGGGGCTCCCTGTCACTCACTCACTGCCTAAAGGGGCTCCCTGTCACTCACTCACTGCCTAAAGGGCTCCCTGTCACTCACTCACTGCCTGAAGGGGCTCCCTGTCACTCACCCACTGCCTGAAGGGGCTCCCTGGCACTCACTCACTGCCTGAAGGGCCTCCCTGTCACTCACTCACTCACTGCCTGAAGGTCCTCCCTGTCACTCACTCACTGCCTGAAGGGGCTCCCTGGCACTCACTCACTGCCTAAAGGGGTTCCCTGGCACTCACTCACTGCTTAAAGGGGCTCCCTGGCACTCACTCACTGCCTAAAGGGGCTCCCTGTCACTCACTCACTACCTAAAGGGGCTCCCTGGCACTCACTCACTGCCTAAAGGGGCTCCCTGGCACTCACTCACTGCCTAAAGGGGCTCCCTGGCACTCACTCACTCCCTAAAGGGGCTCCCTGGCACTCACTCACTGCCTGAAGGGGCTCCCTGGCACTCACTCACTACCTAAAGGAGCTCCCTGTCACTCACTATCGGGGTCCCTGTCACTCACTACCTAACTGGAGGCGCCTGTCACTCACTAGCTAACCTGGGGGTCCCTGTCACTCACTACCTAACTTGGGGGGCTACCATATTAAGGGGGCATTATGCCTATTTATGTGACATGCTGTCTATTTATGTGCCTCATGACTGCTGAATTTGTCTTGTTGGGAGCCTTATGATTTGTTGGGGGCCTCAAGATTGCTGAATTTGTCTTGTTGGGGGCCTCATGATTTGTTGGGGGCCTCATGATTGCTGAATTTGTCTTGTTGGGGGCCTCATGATTTGTTGGAGGCCTCATGATTGCTGAATTTGTCTTGTTGGGGGCCTCATGATTTGTCGGGGGCCTCATGATTGCTGAATTTGTCTTGTTGGGGGTCACATGATTGCTAACTGCGAGACTATGGGAAAAGCTGAATCCTTATCATATGAGACAATAGCATTAAACCTACTTTTTTAGCTTTTTAAAACAGAAAATAAAACTGGGAGGTTCTAAAAAATTGAATACATTTTTCAGGAGTAGGATGGATGAAATTGTTTATCTTCACAGCTTATTTTCAACTTGGATTTTCCATAATGTTCATGTATGAGTTAAAACGTTTGTACAGTATTTAGTTTAAATTGCTGTTGCCACTTTGCGATAGATAAGTGACTTTTGGGTTGCAGTTTGGGCACTCGGCCTCCAAAAGGTTTGCCACCACTGTCATAATCTAATGTCCCACCATTGCTAGGTTCATGTAAATTTGTCTCCACCCGTTACCACACCTATATTCTGGTCCATGGCTAGTGTTGGGCGAACAGTGTTCGCCACTGTTCGGGTTCTGCAGAACATCACCCTGTTCGGGTGATGTTCGAGTTCGGCCGAACACCTGATGGTGTTCGGCCAAACCGTTCGGCCACATGGCCGAACTAAGAGCGCATGGCCGAACGTTCCCCGAACGTTCGGCTAGCGCTGTGATTGGCCGAACGGGTCACGTGGTTCGGACCCGAACGCGCTCTGATTGGCCGAACTGTCACGTGGTTGGGGTAAATAAATACCCGAACCACGTCATATCTCCGCCATTTGTCTGTGGGTTTAGCTTTGGGTAGGCAGGCAGGGTAGTTCGCGCTCCAGCCACGCTAGCCAGGGTCCCCCCAGTCATTGTGTCGCTGCTGGGAATAGTAGTACACCGCTCGCTCAGCCACACTATATAGCATTGTGTTTACTGCCACTCTGTGTACCTCGCTCAGCCACACTATATAGCATTCTGTTTACTGCCACTCTGTGTCTGCTGGGAATAGTAGTACACCGCTCGCTCAGCCACACTATATAGCATTGTGTTTACTGCCACTCTGTGTACCTCGCTCAGCCACACTATATAGCATTCTGTTTACTGCCACTCTGTGTCTGCTGGGAATAGTAGTACACCGCTCGCTCAGCCACACTATATAGCATTCTTTTTACTGCCACTCTGTGTACCTCGCTCAGCCACACTATATAGCATTTTGTTTACTGCCACTCTGTGTCTGCTGGGAATAGTAGTACACCGCTCGCTCAGCCACACTATATAGCATTGTGTTTACTGCCACTCTGTGTACCTCGCTCAGCCACACTATATAGCATTGTGTTTACTGCCACTCTGTGTCTGCTGGGAATAGTAGTACACCGCTCGCTCAGCCACACTATATAGCATTCTGTTTACTGCCACTCTGTGTACCTCGCTCAGCCACACTATATAGCATTGTGTTTACTGCCACTTTGTGTCTGCTGGGAATAGTAGTACACCGCTCGCTCAGCCACACTATATAGCATTGTGTTTACTGCCACTGTGTACCTCGCTCAGCCACACTATATAGCATTCGGTTTGCTGCCACTCTGTGTCTGCTGGGAACAGTACTACACCGCTCGCTCAGCCACACTATATAGCATTGTGTTTACTGCCACTTTGTGTCTGCTGGGAATAGTAGTACACCGCTCGCTCAGCCACACTATATAGCATTGTGTTTACTGCCACTCTGTGTACCTCGCTCAGCCACACTATATAGCATTGTGTTTACTGCCACTCTGTGTCTGCTGGGAACAGTACTACACCGCTCGCTCAGCCACACTATATAGCATTCTGTTTACTGCCACTCTGTGTCTGCTGGGAACAGTACTACACCGCTCGCTCAGCCACACTATATAGCATTGTGTTTACTGCCACTCTGTGTACCTTGCTCAGCCACACTATATAGCATTGTGTTTACTGCCACTCTGTGTCTGCTGGGAACAGTAGAACACCGCTCGCTCAGCCACACTATATAGCATTGTGTTTACTGCCACTCTGTGTACCTTGCTCAGCCACACTATATAGCATTGTGTTTACTGCCACTCTGTGTCTGCTGGGAACAGTACTACACCGCTCGCTCAGCCACACTATATAGCATTGTGTTTACTGCCACTCTGTGTACCTTGCTCAGCCACACTATATAGCATTGTGTTTACTGCCACTCTGTGTCTGCTGGGAACAGTACTACACCGCTCGCTCAGCCACACTATATAGCATTGTGTTTACTGCCACTCTGTGTACCTTGCTCAGCCACACTATATAGCATTGTGTTTACTGCCACTCTGTGTCTGCTGGGAACAGTAGTACACCGCTCGCTCAGCCACACTATATAGCATTGTGTTTACTGCCACTCTGTGTCTGCTGGGAACAGTAGTACACTGCCGCTCACTCAGTCACCCCATTACTATATAGCATTGCTGGGATCTGTAGTACTCTGCTTACCCACCCATACCATTGTACTGCCAGTCACTGTGTATATTGCTGGGACCTGTAGTACTTCACTCACCGTCAACCACTATATAGCATTGCGTACTCTGCCAGTCAGTGTGTATATTGCTGGGATCAGTAATACTCCACTCAACGTCAACCACTATATGAGCTCACCATGAGTTCCTCAGAGACCTCCGCTGTGAGCAGCACTCCCAACAACAGCAACAGCCAACGCCCCACGCAAGCTATGACATCCACCCCAGCAGCCAGTGGTCAGCAGCAGCCCTCCCCGGAGGAGAACGTTGTGTCCATCGGTCCGGCGCCAGAGCGATTATTGAGGGCTGCCATTGAGGAGATGATGGGGCCTGATGTGGAGGAGGAGGTCGGGCTCAGGCCAGCATCCCAAGTTAATGTTGAGGACGATGAGGGGTCTGTGTCTGGGGATGTTGGGGTGGCAGAGGTGGTGGGTGGGTCAGACTCAGGAGAAGAGTTGTATGATGAGGATGATGATCGGGACCATCTGTATGTGCCTCAGAGTCCGACCCCGGAAAACATGTTGTATCGTGTGTTTAGGTACTAAAATCTGCGTTCCCCCTTCCCAGTACTGCCCGGGTCCACGGATCCATATAATTTTTTGGGCAGCACTATCAAACTGTGGTACTATGAGTGAGTTGCCATGGTCCTTCTGTGCTGTCACACTCACCGTCTGTCTGCAGATGGATTGTTCAACACAGCTACGCCATCTGACATGTAGTCCTTGACCATCTTCTCCAGGCGATTGGTGTTGGAGGACGTGGAACTGCCCGATTGCTGTTCTGTGGGCTGCTGCATGGGTGTCAGAAAATATTCCCACTCCAAGGACACTGCCAATACCATTCCCTTTTGGGCACTAGCAGCAGCTTGTGTTCTTTGCTGCCCTCCTGGTCCTCGTGGGTTTGCTGAAGTCAGTCTGTCGGCGTACAACTGGCTAGAGAAGGAGGAGGATGCCAATCTCCTCTCTAAAGTCTCCATCCTCAAGGGCCTGCTGGAATTGTTCCATTTTTGACCTGTCTGACACTTTCTTCAATCAGTTTTTAACATTGTGTTTGTATAAACTGGGTATAAACCCAGTAATTGGTGTTGTCCAGAATAATGAATAATAATGAATAGTGAATAATGCGCGGGCCGCGTTCAATGCAGTCTAGCATGAATTGAGCCATGTGTGCCAGAGAATCCTGCCAGACTCCTCTGTCTTCATGTTCTTGTGAGCGTTGTGATTGTTGTGATGCACCATATTCGTCACCAGCATCACTTTCTTCCTCTTCTGCTGTCCATTCCCAACGTGCACCGCTCTGTCCCTCAGCAGTGGGGGCATCCAATTCCTGCTCCAACTCCAGCTGTTCCTCGTCCTCTTCTTTGTCATAGCTGGGACCAGCGTTTCCTGAGGCAGGTTGCCTGATGTTGGTATCATCACGCTGATCGTTTTCATCTTCAGATTCCCCCACTTGCATCATGCCAGCGGTTTCCATCTTCAACATTGATTTCTTCAGTAAACACAGCAGTGGTATTGTAATGCTGACTGTAGAGTTGTCACTGCTCAGTCACAAGCAACGTGGATTGCTCAAAATTTTGGAGGACTTGGCAGAGATCCAACATGGTGGCCCAATCAGATCCACAGAAGCTTGGTAGCTAGCTGCTGGAATGCGCCTCGGCACTGCGCAAAAGCGTGCTAGCATGTGCAGAGTAGAATTTCAGCGCGTAGGGAGGGACATCACCCAGCGAGCGATGGTGCGCTAGATTGAAGCGCTCCTGCATCTCTTGGTGAGTCCTTCAGAAGCGGTACTGGACTTTAAAAAATGTTTTTTTTTTTTCCTTCAACAGAAGATCTGCCACGTTGGAGTGAGGAGGACGCCGCCGACCCCGACACCAAGCTGAACCCCGGCGAACTCCAAGCAGAGGATCTTCAGGAACCCTCAAGGCTTTGAGCAAGCTGAGGAGGATCAGCAGTCCCGACGAGACCTCTCCTCATATGTGACTGTGTGCAGTGGAGTAGAGCTCCCCAGAACAACCTCTCACTTGTCACTTTGTCACTGGTCACTTTGTCACTTTGTCACTTTGTCATTTTGTCACTTTGTCACTTGTCACTTTGTCACTTGTCACTTGTCACTTTGTCACTTGTCACTTTGTCACTTTGTCATTTTGTCACTTTGTCAGTCACTTTGTCACTTTGTCACTGGTCACTTTGTCACTTTTCACTTTGTCACTTGTCACTTGGTCACTTGTCACTTGGTCACTTGTCCAGATGATCTCGGTACACCTCCTGCGATTCAAATTCCTGCACACATTGCTCTGGGATTTGGGTGTGATGAATGATGCATCTAACTGGCCACCGGAGACAATTAAGGCCTTCAAAACATTGAAAGCAGCTTTCTGTTCCGCCCCCATTTTGCGTCATGTTGAGTTGTTGACGTCATGTTCATCCTCGGCCTCGCCTTGCATTTCAGTGCGAGGTGCATTTTCCACAGAAAAAGGTTGTGAATCCGGGCACAACATTTGTGGCTGTTCCATTGACCTTTCACAGGTAGAAGATTGTGGGGGTGGGAATAGCTCCTCCGAATAGCCCATTGTGTCCTGAAAACTACTCATTGCATTGCTTTGCGCACGCATTTTTTTGTCCTCATGCAAGGCCTGAGTTGCGCCTGAAAGCGTGGCCTTCTCCTCCTGCGCCTCCTCCTGTTCCATCACGTCTGCTGCTGCTGGGTTAGCGTTGCCGCCTGGTCCCTGTTTATTGAACCTCTTATCTTTATTACATTTATGACTGCATGGCGGTACAAAGCATGCTATCCGCACGCTTCTTGTCCTCATGCAAGGCCTGGGTTGTTGTGTCTCAAAGCGTGGCCTTCTCCTCCTGCGCCTCCTCCTGTTCCATCACGTGTGCTGCTGCTGCTGCTGGGTTAGCGTTGCCGGTCCCTGTTTATGGAACCTCTCATCTTTATTACATTTATGACTGCATGGCGGTAAAAAGCATGCTATCCGCACGCTTTTTGTCCTCCTGCAAGGCCTGGGTTGTTGTGTCTCAAAGCGTGGCCTTCTCCTCCTGCGCCTCCTCCTGTTCCATCACGTGTGCTGCTGCTGCTGCTGGGTTAGCGTTGCCGGTCCCTGTTTATGGAACCTCTCATCTTTATTACATTTATGACTGCATGGCGGTAAAAAGCATGCTATCCGCACGCTTCTTGTCCTCATGCAAGGCCTGGGTTGTTGTGTCTCAAAAAGCGTGGTCTTCTCCTCCTGTGCCTCCTCCTCCTGTTCCATCACGTGTGCCGCTGCTGGTTCTGGGTTAGCGTTACCGGTCCCTTTTCCTGGAACCTCTTCTCTGTATTACATTTATGACTGCATGGCGACAAAAAGCATGTTACCTGTGCAAAGAAACATGACATTTTCCACATTTAAAAGACAGTTTTTCCTTTGAAACTTTACAATCAATTTTCTCAAAAACTATAAGCTCTTTTTCAAATATTTTTTTTCCTCTTGTACCCACTCCCAAGGTGCACATACCCTGCAAATTTGGGGTATGTAGCATGTAAGGAAGCTTTACAAAGCACGAAAGTTCGGGTCCCCATTGACTTCCATTATGTTCGGAGTTCGGCGCGAACACCCGAACATCGCGGCGATGTTCGGCGAACGTTCGCGAACCCGAACATCTAGGTGTTCGCCCAACACTATCCATGGCCCACCCATTTTTCGGTGCAGCGCGATAAGCACGCCGCACAACGTGATCCTCAGAAGAATGGGCACGGATTTCTGTCTCTATATGTGCAAAGCTGGTAGAGACATACCCTAAAAGACTGGCAGCTGTAATTGCAGCAAAAGGTGATTCTACAAAGTATTGACTCATGGGGCTGAGTAATTACGCACACGCCACTTTTCAGTTATTGATTTTTAAAAAATGTTTAGAGTATTGAATGATTTTCGTTCCACTTCTCACGTGTACACCACTTTGTATTGGTCTTTCATGTGGAATTCCAATAAAAGTGATTCATGTTTGTGGCAGTAATGTGACAAAATGTGGAAAACTTCAAGGGGGCCGAATACTTTTGCAAGCCACTGTAAGTCAATCTGAAAGTCTCTCCAATGGCAGTGGAGTAGAGATAGCCAGTAAGATTCAAATAATTCTGAGTTGTTGCAAGATTATGTAAATTCTGTATGCAAATGTATGCAGTTTGAAAAGAGAAATGTTATGGAATACAATTATCATACCATACAGAGAATTGAAAAATGACATTTTCAAATGTTTCTGTTCTTGAATGCATTCAATTAATTTATACTACATAATACCACTGCAAAAACATGCTGGACCTATACTGTAGTAAGGGAGCTCCATACTGAGACACTGCTTAAAGAACTGTAGCAGGCTTGCTCTTATCCGGTCCGGATATCTTATCGCCGGATTGGAGCGCATCGTGGGAGGCGCCGAGGGACGGAGAAGAGGACCTCATGATGGGTGAGATAAAAACCCCATGCTGCTCCATGCTCTGTACACACACTGCTGTTCCATGCTCTGTACACACGCTGCTGCTCCATGCTCTGTACACACACTGAGGCTCCATGCTCTGTACACACGCTGCTGCTCCATTCTCTGTACACACACTGCTGCTCCATGCTCTGTACACATGCTGCTGCTACATCCAAAGTCAACTGTAGCAGGGAAAGAAAGGGGGCGGTGCTGTGAGCTGCAGGATACCTGCAGATATCCTGGTGTCTCAACTTGTGCCTGTCCCCAGACACTGCACCGGCCCTGGTCTGAGGGGGGATTCTGGGCAGCTGTAATCCCCCCCTGCGTTTGCCTATGGTGAAAATAAATTAATGAATACAATTGATTTTTTTTTTTTTACTAATTTATATATTATTTAGTCAGTGTTTGCACATTGTAAAACCTTCCCTCACCCTGATTTATATTCTGAAATTTATCACAGGCCGCAACATCTTTAATACTGGCAGGGGATCTCTGTGGAATGTTTGGTTAGAGAGAGTTCTAAAGCCAGAAGAAAATATACCAGGTCTCCCAGAATGCTCAGTGGATGAGGTGTAGAGAATTCTGCATCCTCTGCATAGTGAATTTACCCATGGAGGTCGACAGCAGTAAGAAGTGCAAGAAGAGGGCGAACAAATGTCAAAAATTGCTGGAAATCTTCACTGGAATGCAGGCCTAGGCAGCAGGCAAAGATGGCGTCGGCTCCTGCCCCGATGTTGAGACAGCAAGCGGAAGCTGTGACAACAATATATCTTTGCCTGCTTCTTATGTGGAGACTCTTTACCGGAAGAAGCTACTCCTTAATCCCACAGCCCGGTCAAATTGAAACTCTCAGACACTACGGACCAGGTAGGCCCAGCAGCACTATGGACCAGGTAGGCCCAGCAGCCATACTCCTAAGAGCCTGTTACTATAGAACAGTTTCCAGCCTCTAACAAGTTCCTAACCATGGAATTTATTTATGCCTCTAATAACCTCCAGCACTCAATTGATTCAATTGGGGAGAGAGTCTCTAGTGTTGAAAGCAGCATCACCATGATTACTACTGAACATAATAACACGGTAGATAGCCTGGCAGGTAATCAAAATGACATTCTATGGTTAAAGATGAAAGCTGCAAATTTAGAGGATCACAATCGACGTTGAAACATGACGTTTAGAGGTATAGGAGTCAGTAACTCAGTCCTAGCTAAAAGAGTTTATTATAGCTAACCCATACTGCTCCCCCTCAACTATCAGGCATTGAACTGTTGATTGAAAGATTTATTAATGTACTCAATCAGTTATAGGGCAAACTGCCTTAAGGAATGCTCATTCGCGTTCCACAGGATTGAAATTTCCTAATTTCTTATAGGAAATCGGCATTTCCAATCAGAAATCGGAAATCAGGAAACAAAAAATTGAAATCAGAATTCCATGGATATAGATTTACCGCAACTCTGTAATTTTAGCCCAATCACAGAACTCGGAAGCATTGCACCAATCAGAGAATGCAGAATTTTCCTGCTAAAATCGGATAGTAATTTTACACAATCAAGACTGGTTTTCTGTTTTCCGATTTCAGTTTTTCCGACTTTTTTTCCCCCTTTTTTGCATTCTCTGATGCAAAACAATACTAAAATACTCCTCAAAAATCGGAAATTCGGAAAAAGTGAAAATTGGAAATCAGAAAAAACGCAAATTGGCATTGGCGGGAATCGGAATTTCCACAGAATCGGAAATGGACGTTTACGACCATCCCTATCTGCCTTGATGCGCTATAAGACTGCTGACGCATTTCTCAGCAAAGTGCAGCACTGACCCATGAGTCCTATGGGAGAAAAGCACTTTACAAATGTTATTGTATTGTATTATTGTAGTCACTGTAGTGAATGGGATCAGCAGCGCAACACATGGCAGCACAGAGGGTGTGCAATCTCGGGCATATCGTTCCAATCGCACACCCATCTGTAGTTTGAAGTTTGAATGAGGCCTTAATGTCTCTACACTCTGCAAGCTCCAGCCTGACACTCCATGTTGTAAGGCAACCAGGACTGCTATCACCACCAAATAGCAGCCTTAAAGAGAACCTGAGCCAGACATGAAATAAAAAAAGCATACTACCTGATCCAGGAGGGTGGCCAGATCAGGTAGTGTCCATTGCTGCTCCTATCTCCTGCAATTCCTTAGTTTCACTTCTGTGACCTTTGGGGCCACACCGCTGAGCAGAGATTGAAATGCAGGGGGGGGGGGGGGGCTGGGAGCAGGCAGTAAGAAGCTCTTAGAGATGGGGAGGGGTTTTATGCAGGAGTTCTTCTCCTGCAATGGATGCCCCTTACCCTTTACCCCTGTTGACAACTTCAATGTTGCCAGATACAGAGGGGCTAGCTCAGCACAGGGTGTCCTTTAGATGGGGACATGCCTCTGTGTCCCTTTTTATATTAAAAATCGCCTCAGGTACACTTATATATAAAGAAACCAAACTGCAATTTTATGTTGGAGTTCTACCTACAGTTGTCTTACTTACAGTTGTCTTGGTGCTGTAGACACTGATTTACCAAATCCTATAGTTGACAAGTTGACAGAGATCATGGTAGTTGATCTGAGACACTTTAGAAAACACTTCTGTGCTTGAGAAGGCATGATAGTGGCCAAATATCTGGTACAGGTCATTTCACCATGCATCTGTGGTTGCCCTGACCTTTTCTACTGACAAATTCTCAATTTCGGTATGCTTTTTTGCCCGCTGCTCTTAAAGTCATAGCTGGACGTCAGAAAAAGTCACATAGGCAGTGGCTGCTGTTCAACAAGGTGCCTGGAACTGGGTATGGTGCATATGCAACAGGAAGGCTGCAAATTCAACATGTGAAAGAGGGGTGTGGCCAACCAAGGGAGCTGTATATAAAAGAGAGGCGCTACATGGATGTTACATATGGAAGAGGGGGCTGCCCATGGAATGGTAGGAGGTCTGCAACACATGCAGATGGTGGTTGATATTTTTACAAAGCGGGGGCTGCACATAGGAGAACTGCCACAATAAAGTTGGCTTTGGCAAAGAAAAAGTATAAACATTAGCCTTGCCTTCAGTTACGCGTTAAACTTAAGTTGATTTCACAATAGCATAAATACATACATTATTATATGCACACAACAAACAGATAAATAGGACAATAGAGATGCCTAACTAAATGTGAAGGACGAGACTGACTTAGTAATGGGGAAAAGGAAACCCATATTAACTAAAGATGTTCCTATTAAAATACCAGTTAATGAGTAAGGGCCATCTGTAAGCATTTATATGGGACTGGACTGAAAGCTGTCTCCTTCCCTCCTACCATTAGGAGAATCACTGATTGCGCATTGTATCTGGTATCAGGAATGTTCCCATTATGTTTAATCAAGGAGATGTGGAACAACCCAGGAGATCTTCATGGGAGAGAGAGAGAACACTGACATCCTTCAGTTGTCTAGTGTTTTTCATGGAAAGATTATTTCTGGGCGGAGGCTCCTACTCATACTTCCAAAGACTATCTCAACAGAAATTAAAATGGAAAACAATGTGAAGTCAGAGTGAAAATAATGAAAGTATGCCTTCTCTTGTCTAACCGTTCCATTGTGTTCTTTACCATCATAAGTCATCCTACTTGTTTGCTGTCCGGGTGGGTTAGCAGGTTCTGTGTTGTGCTAACCTAACCTTATTATGACCTCATTGGAGGACATGTCTGCGTGTGGCTTTCCGCTCGTAATGGCCTCAAATACTTAAAGCTCATGAAGGCAGTTTTTATCTAATTGGTTCCAAACCATGGCCTTTAAAATGCTGGAGATGAGGAGAGCTTGTTGTGGTTTTGCATATTTTCTGCCAAATAAACTAAATAGCTGCACTTACTTCCCGCTGAATGTTATATAGTGTTATACGAGTTCTATCCACCATCTGTGGTTGTATATACAAGACAAGTACTAAAGTCTTATTCATTTTATAGACAGCTATAAATTAGTTACTTTTTTATTTCAACCACTACAGCTCAACAAATTATTGTTGTGGTGTATATGCAAAACCAACAAGTTTTGCATTTTTTTAAGTTAAGAAAAAAGTTGGTGGATTTTTCATCTTATGTACAGTTTCAAAAATTATTTGTGCTTTTGCCTCACTATCCCATTAAAGCTGGGATGTCAAACTCAAACAGACAGTATACTTAAAATAAAGACCAAGTCGTTGGGCCAATGCTGTTATTCATTGAGAAAATAATTACAATTTTGGATTTTTTTTTTATCTGGTTCCGGACAACAGTGATTGAAATCAATGCCTTGTTTGGCAGCTGTTATCCCTGCTATGACGTAGATTTCAATGACTCACGGCGCACTTCCTCGTAGCTCCCGCCAGTCTATCGTTGCTGCAGCCCACCCTCCGGGTCTGCTGGGGAGACATGTATAAAGTAATATTCATGGAGTGCACCTTACTTATCTCTCAACATGAAAAAAAGACAAAAGAACAGCACTCGCTATGGTACTCTGACAAGGCATGTTAACTTTGATAAGGTTTGATAAGGTGTGATATTTGAGTTATCACGGTTTAGTGAATCAAGCGCACGTTGTGCTGGTATAGGTGACTTGTTGCCAAAAGGTATTGTCTCATCTGAAACAGTAGGCTGTATGTTATAGCATCCAGAGATTGCATGCCTTAAGAGGGCATAACACCAGGGCCTGAGTGCTGGTAGGTAGCATGTAAGGCTTTGCTCTGCTGCTCCGGGATGGATGGCTCTGTCAGTGTCTTGTGCAAGTGACTGCTCTTGTAATCCGCTTCTCGTGTGTTTTGCATTCAGCATTATATAGAGGCAGTGTGGGTGAATCACCTGGTGGTGGCAGCACCTAGGCTCACCTTCGCTCCCCCTATTGGTGTTTCTTGGGGATTCTGGTGTCCCGGGCAGTGGCAGAGCTCAGGGTCCATATATGCCAAATTTGGCTACAAAGGGCGCCTGGTGTAGCCCATATGCCAAATTCAGCTACAAAGGGTGCCTGGTGTAGCCCATAAGCTAAATTCTGCTACACTGGGTGCCTGGTGTAGGCGAAATGTCAAATTCGGCTAAAAAGGGTGCCCGGCGTAGCCCATATGCCAAATTCGGCTACAGAGGGCGGCTGGTGTAGCCCATATGCCAAATTCAGCCACAAAGGGTGCCTGGTGTAGCCCATATGCCACACCACAAATCACCACCAATTGGGCTTTCTTTCAATGTTACTTTTTGCTAAGAATAATTAGATTTTATATGCATTTTAACACGAATATAAAGAAAAAAATTGAAAAAAAATCACTATTTTTGTTTTCAGCCATTATATTTCTAAAATAAAATTTGCGACTGTAAATAAAACCCACACATTTTATGTAATATTAAATTAGTACAATAATAGTGACAATATTTGGAAATAAAGGTGTGTTTTGTAAGCACTTTAATAGGGTTTAGGAACTTATGTTCCCATTCCCCAATCTAAGATCTAATGGCCGGGGTATGGGGGAAATAGGGAGCAAGCAGGAGTGTGTGTGTGTGAGTGCACACACACATGCGCACTGTTCATAGAAGGCAGTAGATGCATATCTAAGCCCTTGGGACAGGCAGAGTACTATTGATTTAGAAAATCACTGGAACCCTCCCATATCAATATAATGTCATATGCATATGATGTCATCTATAAATCTCTTATATTGGAACAGGCTCACACTGTGTGAGTTGGAGTCTGGCTAAACCACCGAATCTTCTAGCCACCCCATATAAATGTTTGCAAAACTCAGTGCAAACATTGTCCCCATTGCTGTCTCTCTGGTCTGTAGGTAAGTACCATCAAGAATCATGAAATAGTTTGTTAGTTGTATAATAAACTCAATAGATTTTAAAAGGAACTCTTTTTGTTCTTTTAATGTATTAATGTGTTTAATTAAATGTTTCAACAAACAGTTCCCTAAAGTTTATAGGATTAAAAGAGGATTTCCCCTTTAAGTTAGTGTTGATGGGCAATGTACAAATCTCTGTTTCAATGTGTCAATGTCATCTATTCTGTTCATGATGGCTACAGGAGCTGCTTTCGTATGTCCTTTCCTTTCAATTTCCTGTACAATGAAGAACATTAAGGAACAGTTACTAATAAAGGACTGTACATCTATCAGAAGTTCATATATATTTACTTCAGTACTTGGTCAATAAATAAGTCCTTTTTCCCAGAACTCTTTGTTCAGTCGTTACGACATGTAAAGATAATTTAAAGATTTTACTTTGGCCTTCTTTCATTGTACTTGACTTGACTGTTCAAACATTGAGTGTGCTCCCCCCCCCCCCCCCCCCCCCATTCTCTTCTCCCTCTCTCAGTTATCATAGGCCTTCTGTCAGTGTTAACCATTCTGGCCATTCTGCATTTTCCTTTCATGGTTGTCTACAATTGATGTTCACTTTTTTTTGTTTGGTTTGGGGATTTTTGCACCATTCTGTTAAACATTTGAGACTGGTGTGCATTACAATCCTAGGAGATGAGCAGTTCTATAAATACTCAAAGCCCCATCCATTCCATAGTCAGAATTTCAAAATCACTAAGATCACATTTTCATTCCCCCTTTTGGTGTTTGATTTGCGATAACAGTGTGAATAAACAGGTGTACAGGTGTTTCTATCAAAGTCCTCAGTGACTGCATGCAATAAATGTACATATCCTCTAAATCCAGATATTCTCTCTAAGCTCCCCCCCCCCCCCCATGTTTTCATTATGGTTCCCTTACACCCTACATAGACCTTCTGCCCATGCAAAACAAACACAAACAGCACTTTCCAAGATGAGATGAAGTCCATAACCACAACTCACAATGACAACTGGTGGACTTTCTTTTGTCTTTACAAAAAGACAAAATTAAAGTTGTCAGCATTTTCACCCGCACAAAATCTATTTCCTCTCTGCTCGTGTTGGTTTTTCCTGGTCTCACTTTCTCTATTTTCATCCATGTTTTTGTTACATGTCCCTGGTGTAACCCAGCTGGGCAAGCTGCAAACACAGCTCAGCAGGCCTGGAATTAGCTGCTGGAAATAAGGTGTAAACACTTCTTGCTAAAAGGCAAAAACAGCACAAACTTTTAAAGAACATAAAGCAAGTCAAGAGTAGTTACAGAGTAGAGCAGTTACATAAAGCAGGGATTCTCAATAAGCTGCATAGTTACAGTTCCTGAAGAGTGCATAGTGCAAGAAGAAGAGTCCAATCAGTACAAGTTTTTGGACAAAGATATCATCCTCACCTCCAGTACTCAGGAGCCCGGGGTAACTACTAAATACCACACCCAGGTAGGCCCTAAGGATGCCTTTTGCGGGAATCTGAAAGCCCTCCTTAATACCAAACATTCATGGCTTCCACCCCTCATACAAATAGTATAAGGATAGATTAATACTTTTTACACATTCTTGAAAAGGGTGAGAAGTGAAAAAAAACCACACTGAAGCTTTAAAAATTAGTTTCATATTCCTAGTTGTAATCAATCCTGTGAGAATCTCCTCAGTATCTTGACTGAAAACCCCTCTCCGCTGTGTACAATTGACGCATAACAGCTGTAATACTGAAAATGAGCAAGAGCAAATAGCATCTTCTTCAGGGGCTCCTACTGGTCCATTGATCTGAGGATGATTCTGTTTGGTCAGATCAGTGTACCAAAGAGAAGCTCTACCCTCCCTTTGATGAGACGCAACCCCACACATGGATTGCTTCAGGATGTTTTATAGTTGGCATGATACAGAACTCATTGTTGCAATGTCATTTTTGTACTCCAATCGATTTTCCAGATATCCCAAGTCTGCAGGAGGATTCATCAGAGAAAACAACATAACACTGGATTTCTCCTATCGAATACTTGTACTACCTGCAGAATTTCAGTCTATCCTTGATGGTTTTCTAGGAAAAAGTGTATTTTTTGCTCACTAAGCCATTGACCAAAAGTCCTCAGCTCACTGAGTGCACAGACGCTGCTGTCAATACTGAACAAACTTTGCACTGGTGGCAACATGATTCTGTAGTTGATTCCTCTGGTGGAGATGTCCTTGGTGCTTCCTGGACACTCTTGGATGTCATCATGAATTCTTCTCCATTGCAATTGAACCTCTCCTTGAACTTCTTGATGACCCGGCCAACTTTTTGGGGGGTACAATTATTCTTAACTGCAATTTCCTTGCTTTTAAGATCATTTCGATGCAAAGCAATGGTGACTGCATGCATTGCTTTGGAGGTAACAATTGCTTACGGAAGAAGACAAATATTTCAGGCACTTCTCCCTCTTTTTTATGGCAATCAGCCTGACCTCACTATTCAATCAGAATAATAGAACTACTGCAGGTATACTCTTTCAAACTTGAACTTGGTCTGATAATATGACTATACTAAAATTAAATAAATTGATCATATTGTACAAGGGGCAAAATATTTTTATTTTTTATTTTTTTTGCAATAAAGTTAATTTCTAAGCTAATAAAGTTATTTGAAGTGAATGAATAATTTTTGCAATAAAGTTAATTTCTAAGCTAATAAAGTTATTTGAAGTGAATTAATATGCATTTGATTGCTCTGCACAGTAATACAAATTCCTGTGCATTGCCAACGCAGAAATGGCAACCATAAATTTTGCTAAACATATTTTTGTCACTATCAAATTAATGCAGGCAGTAATAAAAACTTAGGAACGGTGTGCATTTACTGTAGAGGTTGGGAAGTCTGGTGCACAAGTTTACTGTTTATTCATATATTTGTAATATTAGCACAAGTTTTAATCTTCTGTTTTCACACTAACCTGCTGGTTTCAAACACTAACCTCCCTCTCTATCACTGGGCTTGATTCACAAAACGGTGCTAACTGTAAACACGGTGTGTAAAGTGCTTCGCACAAAATTTTGCGTGATAACGGTTTTTGCACGCAAAAATTTGCGTTCACGCGTTAATGACATTTTTTTGCGTGTTAAACGGTCGTGTTCACGCGATAAATTTGTGTTATCGCGCAAATGCGAACGTTAACGCACAAAAAATTAGCGTCAATGTGCAAACGTGAATCGTTTTTCATGCAGAAATCGTTTTTTCATACGAAAACACGGTAAAACGTGCAAAAACCCGTGCTAGCAGCCGTGCTAACAGTTAGCACCGTTTTGTGACTCAAGCCATATTTGTGAGTTTGCAACAAAGTAGCCAAACTCATTACCTCTGCATTCACTTTTCCCACTTGTTATTACCGATTATTTCTCTGTCATTGACGAAAGCCCAAGGTATTGCCAGATCACCTGGGCCAAATATAAGCACCTGGCACCCTCATAGTTGCTATATGTGTTCTCTATGGCTACCATATAGATAAAGTCGTTCCCTTATATTTGCTGTCCTCGTTGTTCCACGTGCTCAGCTATAATATTGCTGAGTGCCCGAGCAATTGTTGTAATACCAAATATAAGCACCTACACCACCATAGCATTGGGGGAGTTTGGGGGAGCCATGTATGACAGGCACACATGTACAAAAACTCCCTGCTTCATTCCCTTTGTTTAGACAAGTTTTAATTTAAATACAGAGGTACCCATCATGTTATTACTTTTATGTGCTTTGAGGTGAAATACCGAATTATTGTGACAAGAGTCTTATTATTTTTGAACCGTGTTTAAAGCAAACCTGAAGTGAGTAAAATCACTTCAGGTTTAATATTTATCTAAGTAGAGTAAAGGCTCTGGATACCATAGAGCCTTCGGCGTCATCAGTCCATCCGTTCGTTCCTGGGCCATGCCTGGTTGAAATTATTTCGACCTGTTATGTCTTCAGTATTCCTCTAGTAGAATTTGTAACTACTCCCAACCCGGAGCAGTTGTGAAGACGAGCGCATCTGTTCGCGCATGTGTCAGCCTGGACTTGCGAGTTGCAATACGGTTGCCCTCATCTTTGGAACTATTCAGGGACATGAGTACAGGTAGTCCCCGGTTAAAGAACGAGATAGGGACTGTAGATTTGTTCTTAACGTTAATACGTTCTTAAGTCGGGAAGTTTGAAACGGCTTCTTCAAACTTTCCCCACGGAAATTACATCATCGCGACAGGATCGGGCCATTCGTATTGGCGGGTCGTTCGTAAGTTGGGCGTCTGTAAACCGGGGACTACCTGTATTTCCAAAGGTTGACCAAGGAGTACCAAGGAGCTAATTGACCTAGCCACAGGGGTGTAGCAATAGGGGTTGCAGAGGTTGCGACCGCATGTGGGCCCTTGAGCCAGAGGGGCCCCCGAAGGGCCCTCACTCAACTTCAGTATTAGCTCTCTATTGGTCCTGTGCTCATAGTAATGACTTCTATAGATACTTTGAATAGTGGTAATCATTAATAAACTGCTCCACATTCCTTTCTTGCACCTCTGACACTGTGGTTGTCCTTGGCAGGTTTTGGTGCAACATATCAATTGTTATGTATAGAGTGCTTGGGGGGCCCCAATGTAAAACTTTCATTGGGGCCCATAGCTCCTTATTTACGCCACTGCCTAGCAGGTGGAATAACTTAATCTAGGGACAGTGCGAGAATGATGGGAAGGAGCAAGGACAGGTAGATTCTTTGGTATCCAGAGCTTCCTCTCTAATTTGAAAAGTATGAGTCCTGAAGTGAGTTTCTACCTCCTTATGATATGGAGATATTAATAGTCTTATTTAGAGAAAACCTATTTTATAATTATATACTGTATGTGAAATGTATGTGCATAATGAATTTGCACTCAAATAATTGAAATAAAATAGTATAAAATAGTATAAATAGAACAACTAATCAAAGTAAAAAAAAACCAGAACAGATCTGCCTTTAGAATGCTGGTAGACTAGTTACCGCTGTACAATGGCAGAAGATTTTAAGGCAGAGTATGAAGACAGCATGGCTGTTCAACAATTACCTGCTCTGTTTTGTTTATAATAAAGGCAGACAGTGATGGCCCATAACTGACTGGAATGGATTCCACCCTTCACAATCACTCTGTTATCTTTCAAACACTTAACCTCTGCAGGCCATGTTTACTAGACCCTAATTATGGTGTAAACCAAGAATGTTATAATATCTCTCCCTCTCTCTCTCATCTGTATGTCCCGTTGTTTTCCTCTAGAAGATGTGTTAATTGATATTCAAATTCAACCTATTACTGTTTTTGGAGGCACCTCATATGTCCGATCTGTGCCTCTCTGTGTTCCTGGATGTACTAGGTACATTCAGTGCAGAATACTGCTGTTTGCACAAACCCCGCGCATGCTAGTGCGTACCCCCGCCACTCGTGCACACGCACATGCACACTTGTACACTCTTCTAATAGTCGGTGATTGCTGCTACCAGTAATCATTCACATAAAGTTTAGTGAAAAAAAAGTTATTTTTTTTTTACCCCTACCAGACTAACAAACCCCTTGTGTCACCCATGCTTGGCGTTAAGATTCATGGACACCTGTAATGGTCGCCGCCCATAGCAATTGAATGGGATCACTAGGGCGACAGCTCGGGACCCAACACTATATAGATGCATCAAAATGTTGTTGCCCAGAAATGCATCTATCATTACGTGGGTCTCCAAACTGTGTGCCCTAGAGATCGCATGCAATCGCAGCAGACACACAGGCTAGCAATAATGGTAAGCTACATCCCCAACTAGTGATGAAATATGGCATGTATGGTGTCGTTTTAACCGGGACGAGCCAAGTAATGTATTTTGAGGTGTTTTACAACTGTGGCACTTGTCATGTAAAAATCTGTAAGGGGGAGACATGAAAAAATTCGTAATTTTTGCATTTACCCCCAATTTTCTTCAATTAAGTGCCTGTGAAATTAAAAAATACTTGGAAAAAAATATTACCTAAAGAAAGCCTAGTTTGTCCTGAAAAAACAACAACAATGTACCGTATATTCTGGTGTATAAATACAATAAATATAGAATTTGGGATATACTCGCTGTATAAGACTACCCCTCTTCCAAAGCACACCAAACAAAAAAAAATTAAAAAAAATCATATACTGGTGCTGTATGTGGTACCCAGTATATAACAGTATATAGGCGATTGACTGGTTGGATTGGTCAACTCTCCCTCTCCCTAAGTGGATTGGTCAACTCTCCTTGTCTACCTGTTTATCAGAGCAGTATGGAAGAATAGATTGCGCTGTGCCCATAAAACATGCCTCTTTCACCCTTCTGACCCACCCTTGTATCCTATTTAACTCCTTCTCTACCTCTCAGATCTTGCACATGTGCAGCTTCACTACAGTCCTCAGCAGCGAGATCTGAGAGACGGTAACAGGATAGGGTGTATCACCCAGCATCAATGACACCCGGCGTATAAGACGACCCCTGAATCTTCAGATGATTTTCAAGGGTTAAAAAGTAGTCTTACACGACAGAATATACAGTATGTATTGCTTTAATGGCATAGGTCAGGGGTCTGCAACCCGCGGCTCCGGAGCCGCATGAGGCTCTTTTTCACCTTCGCCACGGCTCCTAGGCGGCTCCAGTGTCAGTGGCTGCGGCGCACGTGTGACGTGTGCTGTCGCTGGCCGGCAGCCTATCAGAGAGGCCGCCGGACCAGTGCAGTGCAGGGCTTCGGGCGGCCATTTTCCCGTAGCCCTGCAGTGTAATGCAGGCAGGACGTGACGTAGGAAGAGGATCGTGGGAGTTGCGCGCCACAAGGTCGGGACCGGAGGTCGGGACAGGAGGAGATCTTGACAGGAGGTCTTCTGACTAGGTGAGTAAATGGGTTTTTCTTTTCAGATCTGCTGAAGGATTGTGCATATGGGGGTTAGATCTGCTGAAGGATTGAGCATATGGGGGTCAGATCTGCTGAAGGATTGTGCATATGGGGGTCATATCAGCTAACAATTTGTGCATATGGAGTGTCATATCTGCTAACGATTTGTGCATATGGGGGTCATATCTGCTGAAGGATTGTGCATATGGAGGTCATATCTGCTAACGATTTGAGCATATGGGGGTCATATCTGCTGAAGGATTGTGCATATGGGGGTCATATCTGCTAACGATTTGTGCATATGGGGGTCATATCTGCTAACGATTTGTGCATATGGGGGTCATATCTGCTAATGATTTGTGCATATGGGGGTCATATCTGCTAACGATTTGTGCATATGGGGGTCATATCTGCTGAAGGATTGTGCATATGGGGGTCATATCTGCTAACGATTTGTGCATATGGGGGTCATATCTGCTAAAGATTTGTGCATATGGGGGTCATATCTGCTAACGATTTGTGCATACGGGGGTCATATCTGCTAACGATTTGTTTTATAATGGTTTTGCGGCTCTCAGTCTTTTTTCTCTTTTCGGAAACGGGTCCAAGTGGCTCTTTATGTCTTAAAGGTTGCAGACCCCTGGCATAGGTGATAAAAAAAAAGTTATTGCTGTATCAATAGTGACATGGCTGATATGCCAAACTTGTCAGGAACCTTAAGGGGTAAAAACGCCAGAACCAGTAGTGGTTAAGGCCATAACATAACCCAGTGTGATCTAAAATGCCAGCATAGACACAACCACTAATACTGTGCTTGGCTAATACAACATTTTACGGCTGTGTTCCCACTTGTGCCGGAGCAGGTGTGGCCAGCTGTAGCGGATAGTGTGGTCCGGCTGGAGCCTGGGGCAGATGTATTACCATCATAGACTAAAAGGTGAACGCGACTGTCTGCCCGGGATTATCGCGGACTGCACAGAAGTACGACCCACTTACTGCAATGGATCCCATTTATAAAATAGGAGCCGTTCACTGTCAGTTTTGCAATGAGCAGCAAACAGACAAAAAATGCCCATTCTCAGCTCAAGTGGGAACAGAGCAATATATTGCAGGTGTGATATTATAGTTTGATGTGCCTCCATATAATTTTTAAACAGTCTTTTAGTATAAATGTAACAAATACGTAACTTAACCACTTAAGCCTATCTGGATGAACATTCTTGTCCAGATATGCTGCGCACGCTCCCGTGCGCGCTGCCGCCGCTGGCCGTTAGCCATGCGATCAATAAATGGGATTATAGATCCCATTCATTGATCGAAGCCCCCCTCAGAAAAACCGACAGCCTTTTGTCAGAGGCTGCGGTTTTTCTGAGTTACAAAAAATTTCCCGTCCTCCTAATGCTTCCTGGAAGAGTACGATCATGCTTCCAGGACTTTTTGACTGTGGCCATGTTGTGGCCAAATAGTAAAACCACACCCACATCAATTTTTTATTAAATAAATACATTTTTTTACATTTAAAATTTGCTGTTTACCTCCCACACCAAAAATTACCAAATACAATTTTTTATTAAAAAAATTACAATGAAAAAAAACCCATAAAACAAATAGTTACCTAAGGGTCTGAACTTTTTAACCACTTTACCCCCAGCGGTGCGGATTTCTCCGTCCCTTTTTCCACCCTGTTAACACCAAGGGACGGAGAAATCCGCACCTGACGCCGCTCCCGCCGCTGTCCACGCTCCCGCTCGCTTGTCCACGCGCCCCCGCACTCGTGCACGCTGCCGCCCGCTCGCCTGGAGATCAATGAACGGGAAAAACCTTTCCCGTTCGTTGATCTCTGCCCCCCGCAATGATCAGCTGCTTCTACGAGAAGCAGCGATCATTGTGAGAAAAAAAACAGTTTCCCAGCCTCCTAACCCTTCCTGCAAGCGTACTTCCTGTACGCTTGCAGGTCGCATAAAGAAAAAGTTACTGTGGCCATCTTGTGGCCAAATAGTAAAACTACACCCTAAAGCATTTTTCATATACAAATACATTACTTTTACATTAAAAATTAACTCATTACCTCCTACACTCCCCAATTTTATTTTTTTTGTAATTAAAAAAAGAAAATTACAATAAAAAAAATACATAAATAGTTACCTTAGGGACTGAACTTTTTAAATATTTATGTCAAGAGGGTATAACACTGTTACTTTATAAACTATGGGCTTGTAATTAGGAATGGACGCAAAACTGAAAAAAATGCACCTTTATTTTCAAATAAAATATTGGCGCCAAACATTGTGATAGGGACATAATTTAAACGGTTTTATAACCGGGACAAAAGGGCAAATACATTTAATGGGTTTTAATTACAGTAGCATGCATTATTTAAAAACTATAAAGGCCGAAAACTGAAAAATAATAAATTTTTTCCCACATTTTTTTCCTATTTTCCCATTAAAACACATTTAGAATAAAATAATTCTTGGCATAATGTCCCACCTAAAGGAAGCCTAATTGGTGGCGAAAAGAACAAGATATAGTTCATTTCATTGTGATAAGTAATTATAAAGTTATAGACAAATTAATTAATAAATAATAACAAATAATTAATGGAAGGAGCGCTAATGGAAGGAGCGCTGAAAGGTGAAAATTGCTGTGGTGTTCAAGGGGTAAAACCCCTCAGTTGTGAAATAGTTAAATATGCATGTCAAAGGAGTATATTAATATATTTTTTTAAAATTATGGGCTTGTAAATAGTGATGGACACAAATTGAAAAAATGCATCTTTATTTCCAAATCAAATATCGGCGCCATACATTGTGATAGGAACAAAAATATATGGACAAAGATAGGGACGAAAAATAAACAACCCTGTGGGCTTAAGGCCCCATTCACACTTAAAAGTGCAAAACGCCGGAGATTTTTGCCGGCGTTTTGCGGGAGTGATTTTTCGGCGGAAAAATCACTGGACAGTGCGTCGATTTTTCCGTGATCGCGTTTACCGCTTCTATAGCACTGACACACGATCGCCGGGAAATCACCTGAAAATGGTACAGGCTATGCATTTGCGTTTTGCGATTTTGGGCGATTTGCGGCGATTAGCGTAAATCTCCCAAGTAAGAATGGGCCCTTAGGGTTTTATTACACTAGTGCTTTCAAAAGCGCTAGCGTTTGAGCATTTTGCCGATACATTATTGTCGCCTATGCTCCACGTCACTCGCTGCAGTTCCCCGTCAGGTCCACCGTGGGCGGAGCAGGGTGATGCTGCGCGAGTGCAACTGTGCAAAAGTCGCTGATGGCTGTACTAGATCCTTTTATGCAATAAAAGAGCAAAAGATTACGGATGGTGCCGGTCATTCTTCATTACCTTTAACATTCCTGTTGACGGAAATAATTCTGTCGCCACCAAGCTTCTCTGTCAATTACCTACTCCTAGGGCTTGTCTCAGTGGTCCACTTCCTCCACTCACATTAATGGCCACACATTTGACCTCATACTCGTCTTTGTTCGTTCACTGAATTTTACTAATGCTCCACTCTGTTTGACTATAACTTTTTAACTTGTCTCTCTCCTCCTCTTTTCCTACTATGCTGGCACAAGTACACATATTCACAGAAATTACCACAACCTAGACATTAACTCTGTCTGTGATGCACTGGCAACTCTCCTCATATAATCCTTCACTGACCCAGACTTGGCAGCTACACACTACCACAGCTAAATCACAAAAGTCCTGGATGCCTTCGCCCCTCTTACCAGTCACCAACCCTAGATAACCAAAATTACTAAATAGTTGAAAAGGTGCTCCAGAAAAGCTGAACGACATTGGAGAAAAATTAACACAAGTGAAGACTTTATTCCATACAAAAAAAACAAACCCTAAACAACTGTAGAAATTTGTGGCAAAACAGTCCTAGTTTTCTTCCCTAACATTAATTTGACTCCCTTCTCTGCCCCCCCCTCCCCTTCATGTTTATCTGCCTCCTCCTTATCCATGCTTATCAACCTCCTCCTTCTTTATGCTCATCAACCTTCCTGATAAAATTGACAAAATACAAAGTGTTTTTTCCATGTAGTCCTCAAATTCCATGTACACCCCACTCATTGATTGCTTTCTATCTGCCCTCTCTCCACTTTCTGAACATGCCCTCTCTAATCCCCAAATCCCATCTAACCACCTGTTCTTTGCATCCAATTCCCTCCCATCTCATTTTGAGACTGTCCTCATCCTTCATGCCTGTACTAACATCTCTATTTAACCTATCCCTTTCCACTGGCATCTTTCCGTTCTCATTCAAAAAGGCTGTTGTGACACTATTGCTTAAAAAAAACTATTTAACCTGTCCTTTTCCACTGGAATCTTTCCGTTCTCATTCAAAAAGGCAGTTGTGACACCATTACTTAAAAAAACATTTTTAAATCCCGCCGCACTCGCCAACTACCACCCAGTGTCACTCACATTGCATCCAAATTACTTGAACACCATATACATGCTGAACTGAGCCATCATTTATCTGCTAACTCCTTGCTTGATCAGGCCCAGTCTGGCTTTTGCTCTAACCACTCCACAGAAACAGCTCTTACTAAAGTGGCCAATAAATAAGCCATTATTTATCTGCTAACTCTTTGCTTGATCAGTTCCAGTCTGGCTTTTGCTCTAACCACTCCACAGAAACAACTCTTACTAAAGAGGCAAATTATCTTCTTACAGCTAAATCCAAAGGTCATAAATATCTTGATTCCATACTCATCCTTTTTGATCTAATACTTTCATCTGTAGGCAAAAAGGGCCTCTCGCTCTTCTGGATACCTTCCTATCTCTCTGGAATCTCTTTCACAGCCTCTTAATTGGATCCGATCTCGACTCCACATCCTTTGTATGTAGGGGTACCTCAAGGCTCTGTCTTTGCCCCTCTCCTCTTTTCCATCTACATGCATGGTCTTGGCAACTTAATTAGCTCATTTGGTTTTCAATACCACTTATATGCAGATGATACACCATTGGACTTCTTGGCCCCAAACCTTAACTCCCTCCTCACACATGTTTTTTACTGCTTGTCTGCTATATCCTCTTTCATGACTTTTTGCTTCTTAAAACTTAGTATGAGTAAAACAGAACTAATCATTTTTAATCCTCTGCATGATATAACAATTAATGTTAATAACACCACTATAACTTCAGTTCCGAAAGCACGGCGCTTAGGGGTAATGTTTTACTCCTCTCCCTCTCATTTATTTATCCTCACATTCACTCCCTGTCATCTCCAACTCAAAAACATATCTTGTATCCGAAATGTTCTCACTGCGGACACAACTAAACTTTTAGTACATGTAATTGTAATACACTGCTTTGTGGACTACCAACTAACAGTCTGGTACTGCTCCAATCTATATTGAACTTGGCTGCTGGACTCATTCATCTTTCTTCTCGCTCTTCCTCTGCTGCTCTCCTCTATCAAGCTCTATAATTGGCTGCCAAATAAAAAGAGGGTCCATTTCAAACTCTTAACCCTTAGGCCCCATTTACACTTAATCAGTTGGTATGCATTTTTTTTCTTCTCCATAGCAGTGCATTGTGAAAAAGATTTCAGTTAAAACGCGTTAAGTGTGAAAGGTGCCATAGGAAAACATGGGACTTACTTTGAAAATCAGTTGGCCTTTCAGTTATAACTGAGAGCAACTGATTTAGTGTAAACAGTGCCTAACCTACACTCCATAATCTCTCCTCTGTACGACACCTCCTCTTTAGTTTCCAGATATCAACCCAACTTCAATCTCAGATCTGAACATGACCTTCTTTTGTCCTCTTCTAGAATCACCCCTCCTCTGGAATCCTCTTCCACAACACATCCATCACTCTGCACCCTTTGATATCAAAACCCACTTTTTCCAACAAGCATATGTTCTAACCTAGGCCATTCCCCCTTTGACCTCTGGCCAAGTTGTGGTTCTTACTAGATAACCTAAAAACACACTGCCTCTAGGTATGAATATTGTATAATACCCCACCTCTTGTTGACCCCTCCCCCCCATTCTTTGATATTGTAAGCTTGCAGGGCAGGGCTCTCTCACCCTTTTATGTCTTGGAATTCATTATACATTTTATTTATTATGTTATTTGTCACTGTATTTACCAACTCTGTATTTTGTATATCGGTGTACACCATTGTCTGTATTATTATGAATCCAATGTTTGTTTTTTACTTTATCTGGCACCACGGAATATGTTGGCGCTTTATGAAACATTAATAATGATAATGAAGTTACTTATGCTTAGAGATGGTTAATGAGATGCATATTTTCTGAGTTGATACAGGACTATGCAAATTTTGTGTGGAAAATTATGTAGTTTGAAAATAGATTAAGTGAAATTTCACCTTGGTGAATTTTGATTGAACATTTTTCAAACTGCATACATTTTCATATAGTATTTGCATAACCCTGTATCAACTTGCACTAAGCTTGTTTACCAAAACATTTATAGGTCATGGGGGTTGGCTTATAAACCATGATGTAGTGATACATTTGTGGTAATTTATGTTGTTATACCTACAATTTTCTGTGCATGTGTTGTGCTACTTACAAAACCATAAAAGCATTGAGTTGCAGCAACAATGGATGTTATTCAGCCACACTGGTACAGCAGCCGTAACTCTACCTGCAGCCTTAGGCATTTGGCTGGATTTACTGGTTTGTAAGGCTGGCCATACCCTCTCCCACCCTGTTACACACCTGCCGCCCATGCTATGCCTCCTCCTACTGCTCCTGCCACACCCTCACTCATCTCACATGGTGATGGTCTCATTTAGCTTCTTGTAGCAATACTTTGGCCAGGTAGTCTCCACATGGGGTTTGGGTGGGAAGGACATAGTAGTCCAGTCATAGTCAGACTCTGATTATACTATGTTAATCTCACTCAAGCTCAATAAAGCCCTGTTTCCAACAGAAAGCAGCCCTGTGGCATTAGTAAAACAGTCTAGTGCCTTACTACTGGCAGGGCCGGTTCTTTCATGAAGCAAGGTGAAACACTTGCATCAGGCACAGATATTACAGGGACAGCATTTTTGTAACAGCATGTAGTCAGCGTAGGAGGAGAAGTGAGAGGAGAGCGGGGTGAAGAGGTCATTCTGGGGAAAAGCAGCTTATTGTGTTGTGTAAGAAGTCTGGCAGTGAGTGAGGAGGGGGAAGGCAGGAGAGTAGAGGTGTTTCATTTGACTTGCACAGCAGAAGGGAAGAGGTGGCACTGTTGTCCTGATTGAGGAGGGGGTGCATCCTCACAAGTTTGCATCATGCAGCAAAGAGTCTAGAACTGGCCCTGACTACTAGACTGTGAAGGAGTGACCCATTACAGGGTGAATTTAATTATCAGTAAATATCAGTTTTTTTTTCACATCTATTCTTCAATGTATTCTCTTACCTGCTGCTGCCAGATATTGTACAAAAATATAACTGCAAAACTGGTAGGGTTATCCATCACTATTGACTGTACTGCATCATGTAAAGCAGGAAGTGTGTTGTAGCTAGTGTTGGGCGAACATCTAGATGTTCGGGTTCGGGCCGAACAGGCCGAACATGGCCGCGATGTTCGGGTGTTCGACCCGAACTCCGAACATAATGGAAGTCAATGGGGACCCGAACTTTTGTGGTTTGTAAAGCCTCCTTACATGCTACATACCCCAAATTTACAGGGTATGTGCACCTTGGGAGTGGGTACAAGAGGAAAAAAAAATTTAGCAAAAAGAGCTTATAGTTTTTGAGAAAATCGATTTTAAAGTTTCAAAGGGAAAACTGTCTTTTAAATGCGGGAAATGTCTGTTTTCTTTGCACAGGTAACATGCTTTTTGTCGGCATGCAGTCATAAATGTAATACATATAAGAGGTTCCAGGAAAAGGGACCGGTAATGCTAACCCAGCAGCAGCACACGTGATGGAACAGGAGGAGGGTGGCGCAGGAGGAGAAGGCCACGCTTTGAGACACAACAACCCAGGCCTTGCATGAGGACAAGAAGCGTGCGGATAGCATGCTTTGTACCACCATGCAGTCATAAATGTAATAAAGATAAGTGGTTCAATAAACAGGGACCACGCGGCAACGCTAACCCAGCAGCAGCACACGTGATGGAACAGGAGGAGGCGCAGGAGGAGAAGGCCACGCTTTGTGAGACACAACAACCCAGGCCTTGCATGAGGACAAAAAGCGTGCGGATAGCATGCTTTGTACCGCCATGTAGTCATAAATGTAATAAAGATAAGAGGTTCCATAAACAGGGACCGGCAACGGTAACCCAGCAGCAGCAGCAGCAGCAGCAGCACACGTGATGGAACAGGAGGAGGCGCAGGAGGAGAAGGCCACGCTTTGTGAGACACAACAACCCAGGCCTTGCATGAGGACAAAAAGCGTGCGGATATAGCAGCAATGCTTTTTGCCGCCATGCAGTCATAAATGTAATACAGATGAGAGGTTCAATAAACAGGGACCGGAAACGCTAAACCATCCCAGATGTTCATCGGTCATGTTACTTGGTTGGGGTCCAGGAGTGTTGCGTAGTCGTTTCCAATCCAGGATTGATTCATTTTAATTTGAGTCAGACGGTCTGCATTTTCTGTGGAGAGGCGGATACGCCGATCTGTGATGATGCCTCCGGCAGCACTGAAACAGCGTTCCGACATAACGCTGGCTGCCGGGCAAGCCAGCACCTCTATTGCGTACATTGCCAGTTCGTGCCAGGTGTCTAGCTTCATGCCCGGTTTCAGGTCCAGCGGTGCCAGCCACAAATCCGTCTGTTCCTTTATTCCCCTCCAAATTTCCTCCCCTGTGTGCTGCTTATCCCCAAGGCAGATCAGCTTCAGCAACGCTTGCTGACGCATGCCAACAGCTGTGCTGCACTGCTTCCACGATCCTACTGCTGCTGGTGCTGGGTTAGCATTTCCGGATGAGGTACAGCTTTGAGATGCGTTGGAGGAGAAGGAGTCAGAGAGGTAGGTGCTGCTGTTGTTATCCAGCTGTTTGCGGCGTGGGCAACACCCGCGCCGTAGCAGGTGAGGAATCGCTGCCAGGCTCCACAAGGTTCACCCAGTGCGCGGTAAGGGAGATGTATCGACCCTGGCCGAACGCACTCGTCCAGGTGTCAGTGGTGAGGTGAACCTTGCAGGCAACGGCATTCTTCAAGCTTCGGGTTATTTAGCTGACCACGTGCTCATGCAACTCAGGCACTGCAGAGCGCGCAAAGTGGTAGCGGCTGGGAACCACGTAACGTGGGATGGCCACTGACATCATGCCCTTGAAGCTGTTTGTCTCCACCACTCGATATGGCAGCATTTCGCAGGCCAGAAGCTTGGCTATGCTGGCTGGCTGTTACTGCCACGGCCCGGGGGTCATTTGCTGGCAATTTCCTCTTGTGCTCAAACATCTCAGAGACAGACAACTCAACCGTAGCGCTGCACACCGAAGGGCTGTTGGTTGTTGTGTTTGATGAACACTGGGAGACCTCAAGAGCACTAGTCCGGAAAGTGACAGTGTCAGCATCGTCTGATGTTTGTGAATGTTGTGAACCACGCAATGGCTGGGCTACTGCTGCTGCTGAGGCGGGTCTGGTGGTGAGTCTGGTGAACCCAAGGGAGGCAGTGTTGCTGGTGGTACCCTGTCCTGCCGCGTTTGCCCACAGAGTGGGATGTTTGGATAGAATGTGGCGGCTCATGCTGGTGGTGGAGAGGTTGTTAATACTTTTCCCCCTGCTCAGGCGGGTCTTGCACACCTTGCAAATCGCCATGGTAACATCCTCAGTGCAGTCTTCAAAGAAAGCCCAGACTTTAACTGGCTGAGGACTCGGACCTCGTGCGTGATGTGCTGGTGCTGCTTAACCCACTGCTGGACGCTTGAGAGGTCATCCAAGTAATTATCTGGTCCTGTTCTTTTGGATCTGTGAGGGTTGTTGTCCTGGACAACATGGGCAGTATTGAGTGGGTTTTCTTGGGTGCTCCCCTGTGGCCTGTACGTGAACCGTCAGGGGAAACACCTCTTCCCTTGCCCCTCCCTCTTTCACCGGATTTCTTCCTCATTTCACTTATCCTTAAAGTACACGCTGACTGGCAGCAGTACAGTGGCAGTACAGAAATGCTATACAGTGGTGGGTGAGCGGTGTACCACTATTGTCAGCAGTGACACAGAGCACAATGCTATACAGTGGCGGGTGAGCGGTGTACTACTGTTCCCAGCAGACACAGAGTGGAAGTAAACACAATGCTATATAGTGTGGCTGAGCCGTGTACACAGAGTGGCATTAAACAATGGTATATAGTCTGGCTGAGCGGTGTACACAGAGTGGCAGTAAACACAATGCTATATACTCTGGCTGAGCGAGCGGTGTACTACTGTTCCCAGCAGACACAGAACAGTAAACAGAATGCTATATAGTGTGGCTGAGCGAGCGGTGTACCACTATTCCCAGCAGACACAGAACAGTAAACAGAATGCTATATAGTGTGGCTGAGCGAGCGGTGTACCACTATTCCCAGCAGACACAGAACAGTAAACAGAATGCTATATAGTGTGGCTGAGCGAGCGGTGTACCACTATTCCCAGCAGACACAGAACAGTGAACAGAATGCTATATAGTGTGGCTGAGCGAGCGGTGTACCACTATTCCCAGCAGACACAGAACAGTGAACAGAATGCTATATAGTGTGGCTGAGCGAGCGGTGTACCACTATTCCCAGCAGACACAGAACAGTGAACAGAATGCTATATAGTGTGGATGAGCGAGCGGTGTACCACTATTCCCAGCAGACACAGAACAGTAAACAGAATGCTATATAGTGTGGCTGAGCGAGCGGTGTACCACTATTCCCAGCAGACACAGAACAGTGAACAGAATGCTATATAGTGTGGCTGAGCGAGCGGTGTACCACTATTCCCAGCAGACACAGAACAGTGAACAGAATGCTATATAGTGTGGCTGAGCGAGCGGTGTACCACTATTCCCAGCAGACACAGAACAGTAAACAGAATGCTATATAGTGTGGCTGAGCGAGCGGTGTACCACTATTCCCAGCAGACACAGAACAGTAAACAGAATGCTATATAGTGTGGCTGAGCGAGCGGTGTACCACTATTCCAAGCAGACACAGAACAGTGAACAGAATGCTATATAGTGTGGCTGAGCGAGCGGTGTACCACTATTCCCAGCAGACACAGAGTGGCAGTAAACAGAATGCTATATAGTGTGGCTGAGCGAGGTACACAGAGTGGCAGTAAACAGAATGCTATATAGTGTGGCTGAGCAAGCGGTGTACTACTATTCCCAGCAGACACAGAGTGGCAGTAAACAGAATGCTATATAGTGTGGCTGAGCGAGGTACACAGAGTGGCAGTAAACAGAATGCTATATAGTGTGGCTGAGCAAGCGGTGTACTACTGTTCCCAGCAGTGACACAATGACAGGGGGGACCCTGGCTAGCGTGGCTGGAGCGCGAACTACCCTGCCTGCCTACCCAAAGCTAAACCCACAGACAAATGGCGGAGATATGACGTGGTTCGGGTATTTATTTACCCCAACCACGTGACAGTTCGGCCAATCAGAGCGCGTTCGGGTCCGAACCACGTGACCCGTTCGGCCAATCACAGCGCTAGCCGAACGTTCGGGGAACGTTCGGCCATGCGCTCTTAGTTCGGCCATATGGCCGAACGGTTTGGCCGAGCACCGTCAGGTGTTCGGCCGAACTCGAACATCACCCGAACAGGGTGATGTTCTGCAGAACCCGAACAGTGGCGAACACTGTTCGCCCAACACTAGTTGTAGCATGCCTCAACCCAGCTTCTCTCATTGGAAGCATAGATAATAACCCTCTTAAAAGAGTGGCATGGAATGTACAGCCAACAATGCTTCCTGCTGTGCGCTCTGCATGTAAGTGCCTGTGTGGCACACCTTTTACACTGTAATAGTCCCATTGCGTCTGTCGATGGGGTTCAGTTATCCTTGTTTTGTAGCTGAGCCACACAAGTACTATATGGCAGCGATAATAGTCATATCCCTCAGAGCTACACCTCTTGACCAGAATCACACATTATACATTGTTCTTTTGGACATGACTCAATGCTCCCTACTCTGGTCCCCATGGGGTCATATGCAAATTATAACCTTGCCAGAAATCACATGACCAGGCTAGTTTTATTTCTTTCCAGTGCTGGTATCTTGACTTGACAAATATACAATGGTGTGTCGAAACGCGTTGTCATTATCACCCGGCACACAGAGCTTGGCTGGACTCAAGACCTTTCACGTATCCTTGTTGATGTCCCTCGGCGGCCACGGTCGATGTCCGAGGAGTGGAACATTGAGCATGTAAGATATACTTGCAAATTTATGCGATCCTGTATGTACATTTAAAAAAAAAATTTTTTTTTGCAATTTGCAAACTGAATTAATTGTATTGCACCATAGAGGCACTCTCTTCTCTCTCCTTTTTCTGATACAGACACCTGTAAAATCCCACCACTGAAAGAGCTGCTCGGGATGCTACCTTTCCTCCTTTCATTGTCTGACACTGGCATTGGAGAACTGATTCACTTTGAATATAATAGTCCTGGTTGTAACACGCAGTGTGCGTATATTTGTCTATTGTGTTAAAATGGTATCATCCTGATTCAAAGCTTCCTGTTTTACTGATGGCTAACATGGTACAACACTCTACTGCTAAAACTCTGCTAGAATGGTCAGTGTGTTCAGATTCCATAGCAGTTCATTTAGAAGAATCTGTTGTTTATAAATCACCTCCAGCCTCCATAAACAGGGTGTCACATCTCTGACCATGGCTGGAGAGTTTATCAGCAGGAGAATAAATAATGATATTCCTGTCAGCACCACAGATAATGATGTTGACTTTAATTGTGACCTGATGGCCTTTAGCTCTTCCCTACTTTAAGCTTCCTGTAGGAGATTGACTAGCTTTCCCATTTCTATATTTGGTAATAATATGAGTTTGTAAACTCAGGTGCCGGGTATCACAGAGGGCCAGGCAATTGGGTTTTAAATTAAAAAGCCACTTGATTGGATTGGACTTTGAGAGAGAACAACATTGATAGTTTATTATACATTTAAAAATGGTTTGTCCTTCAAAAGTTAGAAGCTAATACAATCTTTAGTGTTCCACAAACTATCTTTCTATCCAGCTTTCCAACGAGTTCCCAAGTAATTACACCAATATGCTCAATGCACAAATGAAAGCTTGAAAAGCAATTAAGTCAGCCTGAAAGGCAATAGTATGGGTGGGTTCCGACTGAAAGAAATAGGTGATTACAGACCAGAATGAGATACAACATGCTTACCTTTATTCATTTTGTTTAATAAACAAGAGATACAACATGTTTATCTCAAGCCATGTCAACCCATGAGACAATACACAGACATTTAACCACTTCCCGACCGCCTAACGCACAGAGGCGGCCGGGAAGTGGAGCCCTGAAGGACCGGCTCACCCACAGAGGCGGCGGTCCTTCTAAGGGCATGGGCGGAGCGATCGCGTCATCCGTGACGCGATCCTCCGCCCGGGATCGTTACTCGGGCATTTTGTCTCCGCTCGCCGGCCACTTAGCAGAGCCGGCGAGCGGAGGAATCCGCATAATTGCCCAATCAGGGAGTATAAGGCACTTTGTTAGGTAAACAAAGTGCCTTATACGTGCTTCCTCCTCGTCTCGTGGTCTCATTGTTGCAGAGACCACTAGCGAGGAGGAAGCACATTGTAAGTAGCCAGCACACGTGTTTTTTTTGCCCACAGAGTCCCTGATCTCCCACCCCAGGCCTCATACCCCCCCTGATCACCCCAGCAGACCCCTGCCCAGCACCCTTGCACCCCTGCAAAACCCCCACCCCCCCACCTGCCACTAACTAGCGACGCTGCCCTTTAGTTTAGGTCCCTAACTGCCTCCTAATCACCCCTGATCCCCCCCTACCTTTAGATCACCCCCAGACCCCATCCCAGACTACCCCCCTGTATACTGTATACATCTGTATACAGCTACCTTATCCCCTGATCCCCCTCTGATCCCCCTCTGATCACCTGTCTATCACCTGTCCATCACCCCTTAGCACCCCCACCCATCAGAGCAGACCCTAACTGCCCCGCGGGGGTAACCGATCACCTGCCCAGGCCCTCGATTGCCCTCATACCCCCCTTCTGATTACATCCCCTGCTCTTTGTTTACATCTGTCCTCCCCAGCGATCACTAACTGATCTGCGATCAGTAACCCCCTGTGTCTGCCTCTCATCAGATCAGGACTCAGTCTGCCCCGTGCAGGCTCCTGATCAACCCCCCACCCCCTCAAATCGCCCTCAGACCCCCCCCCTAATCACCGTCCAAGTGCATTGTATTTGACTGTGCTGCGCTTGTATTCGATTGTGCTGCGCTTGTATTCGATTGTGCTGTAATTGTATTTGATTGTCCCGTGATCGGCTTCGATTGCCCCGTGATTGTTTGATTGCCTGAGACCCCACTTCCCACCACACCCAACCCCCCCCCCCTCCCCCCCACCACACCCAGGATCCGCCTCAAGGGCAGCAGGGTGGTGCTAGCGCTGATGATAGTTTTCTTGGTGAGGCAGGCACCAGCAGCGCAGCATCTCCTGGACTTAGTGCCAGTGCTTCCGTAGACCCTGGCGAAGTGGTGAGCGTCAGCATGGAAGTTGAAACTGGTACGGTGGCAAGTGCAGTAGTACCCCCATCGCAGCCACCAATAAGAAGACGGGCCCGTAGTACCCATAGACTCCCAGAGGTGCTGGCACAACCAGATTGGCAATCCCCTGATTCCGCCGCACCCGTAGTGCCCCCTTTCACCGCCCAGTCTGGAGTCCAGGTGGCGACAGCTCATCTAGGAACGGCCCTAGACTTTTTGCAGCTGTTCATCACCCAGGTTCTCCTGGACTTAATTGTGGTTGAGACCAACCGTAAAGCCACACAATTCATCACCGAGCACCCGGAGAGCATGTATGCCCAGCCTTTCGGGTGGAAACCAGTCCAAGTTTCCGACATTAAAATCTTTTTGGCCCTTATCCTTCACTTGGGACTAATGAAACAGAATGTACTGCGGTCGTATTGGTCTACGAACCCAGTAAATCATGTTCCCTTGTACCCTGCTGCCATGTCCACGATTTGAGTCCATCCTGCGCTTCCTGCACTTCAACGACGACAAAACCTGTCATGAAAAGGGCCACCCTGCTTATGACCGGCTCCACAAAATTCGGCCCCTCATAGACCACCTGTCATCAACATTTGCAGATGCTTATATCCCTGAACAGAACATCTGCGTAGACAAATCCCTCTTACGCTTTACCGGGCGCCTTGGCATCAAACAGTACATCCCAAGCAAGCGCGCCCGGTATGGGGTGAAACTGTATAAGCTCTGTGAAAGGGCCACAGGCTATACATGTCGTTTTAGGGTCTATGAGGGAAAAGACTCAAAATTGGAGCCGGTCGGATGCCCTGACTACCTGGGGAGCAGTGGAAAGGTTGTGTGGGACTTGGTGTCACCCTTGTTCCAGAAGGGGTACCATCTTTTTGTGGACAATTATTACACAAGTGTGGCCCTCTTTCAGCACTTAAAGTTAGAAGGAATCCGATGCTGTGGCACTGCGCGGCCTAGTCGCCAGGGCTTCCCCCAACGGCTCGTTACCACCAGACTTCAACGGGGGCAGAGGGCCGCCTTGCGTACTGAAGACCTGCTCGCGGTGAAATGGAGGGACAAGAGGGACGTTTACTTTCTGTCCACCATTCACACAGACACGACAGTCCAAATTCAACGGGCAACTAAGGTCATTGAAAAGCCCCTTGTCGTCCACGAATATAATGTCAACATGGGAGGGGTGGACTTCAATGACCAGAGGTTAGCGCCCTATTTAATTTCCCGGAAAACAAGACGCTGGTATAAGAAAGTGTCTTTTTATCTGATTCAATTGGCAGTTTACAACAGCTTTGTTCTCTACAGTAAGGCTGGGAGAACTGGATCTTTCCTTCAATTTCAGGAACAGATCGTTCTGGACATCCTGTATCCAGGAGGTGCCAGGCCCCCCCCCCAGATGCAACTAGCCGACTGCATGGAAGGCATTACGCCTATCAGCTTCCGTGTGCCCCAGGTCAACGCATCCGAAGAAAACGTTGCCGTGTCTGCAGCAGGGCTGGAACAAGGACTGACACCGTTTATTATTGTCCCCGCTGTCCTGACCAGCCTGGCCTATGTGTAGGGCCGTGTTTTGAGAGGTACCACGAGCAGGTACACTATTAGAACCTAGGGAACTCCAGACACAGGAGTAGGCACACACTCAGTGGTCTTTCGCACATTGTCGCAGGGAGAGGAGAGGTAAGCTTGAAAACCAAACGGGTAAGCATAAAAGTGGCAAGAAGGATCGGTTTCCATGCTTGATATTGCTGATCTGTCCTGGGTTGGCGATATAAGACGGCATGTTTGAATTTCCCTTGAGTGTGGACACCCCCGGTTTATATGTGATTTGGGCCTATGATGATGCTTTAATGCCACACAGAGTCAGCTCTATTGGCAGGCATATTGCTGTATCCTACAGGCATAATGCTGTATACTAAAGTTCTGAGGCCCAGTCACATAAGTTGGTGGCTCACCCTGAGTGCAGGGTGGCACGGGGTGTCTCTCTCCTGAGGTTATCACTGCCATTGATGTGGAGGAAGATCTGCCATTGATGTGGAGCAAGGTATGTTTGCCGTTCATTTTTCCTTTCAGCCCAGAGTGCATTACCCGTATACCCAATATAAGGAGTATAGCAGAAACTCCTAATACTGGCCATACATGTAATGATTGCAGAGACCCTAAAATGCCAGGACAGACTTCACAAATGACCCCATTTTGGAAAGAGGACACCCTAAAGTATTATGTGAGGTGCACGGTGAGTTTATAAAAGATTTTAGTTTTTGTCACAAGTTAGCAGATTTTTTTTTTTATTTTTTTTTCTAACAAAGTGTCATTTTCCGTTTACTTGTGACAAAAAATAAGATTTTCAATGACCTCACCATTACCCTCATGGAATACCTTGTTGTGTATTCTTTCCAAAATGGGGTCATTTGTGGGGTTTGTTAACTGTCCTGGCAAGTGGGCGGGGTGCTAAATTGTGAGCACCCCTGTAAAGCCTAAAGGTACTCATTGGACTCTGGGCCCCTTAGCGCAGTTAGGGTGCAAAAAAGTGCCACACATGTGGTATCGCCGTACTCGGGAGAAGTAGTACAATGTGTTTTGGGGTGTATTTTTACACATACCCATGCTGGGTGGGAGAAATACCTCTGTAAATGACAATCTTTTGATTTTTTTTACACACAATTGTCCATTTACAGAGGTATTTCTCCCACCCAGCATGGGTATGTGTAAAAATACACCCCAAAACACATTGTACTACTTCTCCCGAGTACGGCAATACCACATGTGTGGCACTTTTTTGCACCCTAACTGCGCTAAAGGGCCCAAAGTCCAATGAGTACCTTTAGGATTTCACAGGTCATTTTGCGGAATTTGATTTCCAGACTACTCCTCACGGTTTAGGGCCCCTAAAATGCCAGGGCAGTATAGGAACCCCACAAATGACCCCATTTTAGAAAGAAGACACCCCAAGGTATTCTGTTAGGAGTATGGTGAGTTCATAGAAGATTTTATTTTTTGTCACAAGTTAGCGGAAAATTGATTTTTATTGTTTTTTTCACAAAGTGTCATTTTCCACTAACTTGTGACAAAAAATAAAATCTTCTATGAACTCACCATACTCCTAACGGAATACCTTGGGGTGTCTTCTTTCTAAAATGGGGTCATTTGTGGGGTTCCTATACTGCCCTGGCATTTTAGGGGCCCTAAACCGTGAGGAGTAGTCTGGAAATCAAATTCCGCAAAATGACCTGTGAAATCCTAAAGGTACTCATTGGACTTTGGGCCCATTAGTGCAGTTAGGGTGCAAAAAAGTGCCACACATGTGGTATTGCCGTACTCGGGAGAAGTAGTACAATGTGTTTTGGGGTGTATTTTTACACATACCCATGCTGGGTGGGAGAAATACCTCTGTAAATGGACAATTGTGTGTAAAAAAATCAAAAGATTGTCATTTACAGAGGTATTTCTCCCATCCAGCATGGGTATGTGTAAAAACACACCCCAAAACACATTGTACTACTTCTCCCGAGTACGGCGATACCACATGTGTGGCACTTTTTTGCACCCTAACTGCGCTAAAGGGCCCAAAGTCCAATGAGTACCTTTAGGATTTCACAGGTCATTTTGCGGAATTTGATTTCCAGACTACTCCTCACGGTTTAGGGCCCCTAAAATGCCAGGGCAGTATAGGAACCCCACAAATGACCCCATTTTAGAAAGAAGACACCCCAAGGTATTCCGTTAGGAGTATGGTGAGTTCATAGCAGATTTTATTTTTTGTCACAAGTTAGTGGAAAATGACACTTTGTGAAAAAAACAATAAAAATCAATTTTCCGCTAACTTGTGACAAAAAATAAAATCTTCTATGAACTCACCATACTCCTAACGGAATACCTTGGGGTGTCTTCTTTCTAAAATGGGGTCATTTGTGGGGTTCCTATACTGCCCTGGCATTCTAGGGGCCCTAAACCGTGAGGAGTAGTCTGGAAATCAAATTCCGCAAAATGACCTGTGAAATCCTAAAGGTACTCATTGGACTTTGGGCCCTTTAGCGCAGTTAGGGTGCAAAAAAGTGCCACACATGTGGTATCGCTGTACTCGGGAGAAGTAGTACAATGTGTTTTGGGGTGTATTTTTACACATACCCATGCTGGGTGGGAGAAATACCTCTGTAAATGGACAATTATGTGTAAAAAAAATCAAAAAATTGTCATTTACAGAGATATTTCTCCCACCCAGCATGGGTATGTGTAAAAATACACCCCAAAACACATTATACTACTTCTCCTGAGTACGGCAAAACCACATGTGTGGCACTTTTTTGCAGCCTAACTGCGCTAAGGGGTCCAAAGTCCAATGAGCACCTGTAGGCTTTACAGGGGTGCTTACAATTTAGCACCCCCCAAAATGTCAGGACAGTAAACACACCCCACAAATGACCCCATTTTGGAAAGTAGACCCTTCAAGGTATTCAGAGAGGGGCATGGTGAGTCTGTGGCAGATTTCATTTTTTTTGGTGCAAGTTAGAAGAAATGGAAACTTTTTTTTTTTTTTTTTTTCTCACAAAGTGTCATTTTCCGCTTACTTGTGACAAAAAATAATATCTTCTATGAACTCACTATGCCTCTCAGTGAATACTTTGGGATGTCTTCTTTCCAAAATGGGGTCATTTGGGGGGTATTTATACTATCCTGGAATTCTAGCCCCTCATGAAACATGACAGGGGGTCAGAAAAGTCATAGATGCTTGAAAATGGGAAAATTCACTTTTTGCACTATAGTTTGTAAACGCCATAACTTTTACCCAAACCAATAAATATACGCTGAATCGTTTTTTTTTTAATCCAAAACATGTTTGTCCACATTTTTCGCGCTGCATGTATACAGAAATTTTACTTTATTTGAAAACTGTCAGCACAGAAAGTTAAAAAAATCATTTTTTGCCAAAATTCATGTCTTTTTTGCTGAATATAATAAAAAGTAAAAATCGTAGGAGCAATCAAATAGCACCAAAAGAAAGCTTTATTAGTGACAAGAAAAGGAGCCAAAACTCATTTAGGTGGTAGGTTGTATGAGCGAGCAATAAACCGTGAAAGCTGCAGTGGTCTGAATGGAAAAAAAGTGGCCGGTCCTTAAGGGGTAGAAAGCCCTAGGTCCTCAAGTGGTTAAAAATGTTCTAACAAATGTACAAATCGGGATTACAAGTACGTGAAAATGTATAATTGCAGTAACCATTTAAGGCAATTCTGGTGTCTTTTTTGAAATGAACAAGTCTCCAGATCAGCCATGTAATCTGATTCCACTCTGACTGCACCAGCTGCATGCTTGTTCCTGCTGCATGACTCAAATCATTAGGCAAACAAGGCAACTGAAAGTTTTTTCTGATGGCTGGAGGCTGGGTAAGTGGTTAGCAAACTTGTCTTTTGGTAAAATTGGGCCCTGAGTAAAAATAATTGTGGGGCACCTTACATTTTCATATTGTACTGATAGTAAATGTGTGCCGTCTACAGTCTGACTTTTGGGGCCCCTAAAGAGTTTGGGCCCTGGAAAATTGCCCTGTTTTACCCTTGCTATGTTAGAACTCGAAGTTCAAACTCTGGCATTTGTGTGTTCATCTTGTATTTGTGTGGGTTCTTCCCACTTCACAACCTTGTAAAATAAGTGACCTCCCCTTATTCTTGGGTAGGATCAGTAGAGGGACAATTAATGATAAAAATGATCAAATATACTTGGCTGAAAATGTGCTCTATGAATGCATAAACATAATTAAAACAGCAACCTCCACATTGCTCCACATTAGAGGTTTTCATTAGTATTGTCTTTAAAGTGGATCTGGGATAAACTTTTACTCATTGCATAATTGTGTTCCTTTCATATAGTTTATAGGGCATTTCTCAAGCCAAATACTTTTGTTGTTTTGTTTTAATACTCTAATTCCCTATAAACTAAACAAGCCTCACCAACAGCTTTTTCAGAGTGCCAAGGCACTGTAGCAAGGGCTTATGGGAGCTCATTCTGGGCAGGAGGAGGAGGTTACTAGCCAGAAATTTCAGAGGCAGAGGGGAGGAGGAGAGGGGACTGAATTTGTCACATTACACACAGACAAGCTGATAGCATCTCCAGCCCTCAGCCTGTGACAAACAGAACATGGCTGCCCTCACTGTATCACAGGAATAAATAATCATAAACTGTGAAGGTGTATGCAGCTAGATTTGCTGTGTAAATGATCTAAACTTTAGATTAGATATATAGACAAGTTACTTGTTATACAGTAGTTAGTTTTTCATCTCGGATCCGCTTTAACAAGATCTACCAGATTCCCATAGAGCAGGTTGTGCGATGCTACATACATGGTTTAACATACCTGTGCTGCAGTACCCTGTTTAGGCCATCAGATGGCAAAGGTGCACAATCAGTGGCAATCTAGCACAACCAAAGATGAAGACACTGGTATGGGCACCCGTTTTGTGCAGAGTTAATCAGTGATTAGCCACAAAATTATGGAGAGAACTGACAATTTTTTACTCTACAAAGGTACCCAAACCAATGAACTTTCAAGGCATTAGGATACAAATCACTAAACATCTACCCTAAACAAATACAACAGAGTAGACTTAATAACTGCCAAATCCAGTGATTGATCGCTGACTGTGAGACGTCTTTAGCCAAGATGTCTTGGTTGCATGATTCACACAGCCGCGCAGTCTCACTGAGAGCCTCTCCCAGATGATCTTCAGCAAGGCCAAAATGTGCTAATAATTAAGAGATGATATATATGGCATATTTTATAATCTGATCTACGCAATCCAGGACTTGGCTTGGCAAGTGGCTTTTCCTACTTAGCAGACAGAGCGTGCACATGATTTATGGTAAACAAATGAGGATTTTTATGATGCTTGTTCTGAATTCTAAACAATTAACGGCCGCTTACAAATGGCCATTTAATAATATTATTGCTTACCATTCCAGGATGGACAGATGATCCGTTTTACAAGAGCATTTGGCTGTTGTAAAAATGAAAATGCTTTAATCTAATCAATTTTGTGCAGTATTTAAATGACAACCAAGATCAGTGTAAAAATAAGAAGCATACTTGCGTAATGTCAGCCTGTGTACACAATCCGCTAGTTGCTATCTAGAGTTTTGGATTTACAGTAGCACTTGAGTCGTGCATGAGCAGGTTTCTTGCGTGGATGCTGAAATGGTCATAGCACATTGTTACCTCCTGCACAGAGGCATGCTGGGGGCAGGAGATGGGAGGGGCAGCTTAGGTATTCATGGGGGGCAGGGCTGTATTACCTTCCCCACTTCCAATACCAAGGTTGCCGGTCAGGAGCAGGTATTGTTGTGGCCACACTTGTTATGGGAGGTCACCTTTGTTAACTAATTCCTGGCAGATGGGCTTTCTGGATGAGCAGGTCACTATGAGAGTATAAGGAGGTGAACATCTTAGGGCCCCTTCAAAGTTTGGATGGGGGTGGCCGATGATTTGTAATTGTATTGCTGCTTCGGTGGCTGGATAGTGTAATGGTTAAGGGCTCTGCCTCTGACACAGGAGACCTGGGTTCGAATCTCAACTCTGCCTGTTCAGTAAGCCAGCACCTATTCAGTAGGAGACCTTGGGCAAAACTCCCTAACACTGCTACTGCCTATAGAGCGCGTCCTAGTGGCTGCAGCTCCGGCGCTTTGAGTCCGCCAGGAGAAAAGCGCGATATAAATGTTCTGTGTTTGTTTGTTTGTTTGTTCTATAACTTAGTTAAAATCAGATTAACTGACGCAGATTCTTAAAACGAATTGTGAAGTCAAAGAAAGATTCTTTAAAAGTTCACTGCTCTTTATTTGGGTAGTAACCACCAAATTATAACTAACTACTCTGTTGTGAACTGTTCCACTGTTGTATAATATGGCATAGAGGAGGAAATGAACTTGCTATACCACCTATTAGCTGCCAACGGGGGCAAGGGATCCAAAGGGCTCAGTGCAGTAGCAAAAGAAAGAGGTCCTGCTACACCGATAGCTGGGTGAAAAAGTCTCAGTTTATTGATCACATCAGTAGGTGTACAAAAGTTAAAAAAGCTGACGCGTATCGGAGCTCAGGGCTCCTTAATCATAGCTATGTGTATAATATGGCATTGCAAAACTTTTCACACATCTCTTAAAAAAAAATAGTTCTTTGCTCACTTGTCTGGCAATAACTTCTACAGTATAATAAATCAGGGAATCAGCAGGTAAATTATGTAACGCTAGACCAACTGAGTATTGTACGTACATCTTGTGGCAAATTAGCCTGTTTTCAATTACCAAACTTTAAAATTCACCTTTCACAGTTTGCAAATTCGCCTGCAGATTTTGGAGCAAAATTGCCTTGAAGTCAATTGTGCCGACTTTCTAGCGAAGCCCCCATACATGCAATAGTAAAAGGAATTTTTTAGTTTTTGAGAAAATTGATTTTAAGGGCAGCCCTGGAGGCTGATTCAAACATACTTTTGCTGAAGCTCCCTTTGGGTCAAGCAGTAGTAGTGAGCAAGGTTTTCAAGGTGCGGTGGGTGTAGGGGGAGTTTGGGGTACTGTGGGTGGTAGCAGGGGTGTTCTTGGCCCTGACAGAGGGTATTATGGCTTCTGCTGGAGGAGGATTCCCATTAGCCTGTTAAGGGACCAATGAGGAGCCCCGGCGGAACATTTTAAGATGCTTTTGGCATGGCTTGCTACACATTAGTATAGAAAAGGCCTTCAGGGATCAACGTGTGCAGCATGTGCGTGGATGTGTGGCGGGGATCATCACTCGACCTCCAGAGGATAATAGAATAGTATCATTTCTGAAAATAATAAGTAACAATGAAAACAACAAGTAAGTTCCACTTCAACCAAACTAAATAGATTCACAACCGCTAAAACAGCGGGAACAGCAAAGATCAACATTCTACTTGCATTCAAAACAACTTAAGGACTCTGCCGTTTTTGTGAAATTCACATATCAGATTTATTCAACACATATGTTGCAAGAGGACATTTGATTAAAACCATTTAAAATAACCTTTATTGTTAAGTTTTTGTGGAAATGGGTAAGGGGTACATTAGTACCTCTATTCCCATTTCACCTGGGGGTGGGGCAGCCATCTAGGGGACACCATGTGGTGAAAAGCCCCTTGTCCTTGGTATAGACAAGGGCTTTGGGGAAAGGGGGAGGCTTTTACTGCCCTCTCTTACAGAGCTACCCCCGTATCATGGACCATGGAGGCTGTATAGTTCATGGTGGGAAATCTCACCCAGTCTGGGGCTGAAAGCTGTGGGAGAAAGGATGTACAGGGGTAAAAGGAGGTGAAGCTTTAGAGAACTGGTAGACAAGGTATGACAAAAACAGAGAGCAAGAGAGGAAGGTGAAAGAGAGAGAGAGAGAGAGAGAGTAAGCTGGAGGGGATACTAAGAGGCTGCAGAGAGTAGTAGAATACCAACATACCTGTATTGTCCTCTATGGAGATTTAGCTAGCAATACTCCAGCTCATTCAGTTAGTTCTTATGTATACTGGTAGGCACACTTCCATTTCTCCTTCATAGTGACCCCTCCATGCTTCCCTTTCAACACATGATTAGCAATAATTATTCCTGTACAGCGCTTACTGTCTGGGGATCTTTCATCTTCTAGACTAGTGTGTGGCTTGAAAATGTAGCCACAAGGTCAGTGTCACCAGGTGCTGCTTCCACCACATGCCCAGTTCCATATTTTCACTCTTCCAGGCTTGGTATAGTATTAACTTCAAACACATGTGAGTAGTGGAGTCACTAAGCTCTTGTGGGTTTGGGTTTTGGGAACTTCTTATTGCAGAAAAGTGAAGTTTGCAGTGGAACTGCTGCACATGCCAGCACACCTTCTGTTTACAGTACACAGGAATAAAATGTGGGGACATCTAGTGGACAAATAGTAAAAATACACTCACATACACTAAAATAAATAAAACAATAAATACCCCATTAGTTATTAATCATTTCATTCCCCCAACCCCATAGTTACCAAAATAAGACATTTGTTTATTAAAAAAAGATATTATTTAACAAAAATAGTTAGGGACATTTTTTTAATATGTGCAGTGTGTCATGAGGATATATTACTCTCATTTTTGAAAATAAGGGCTTGTAATTATTGATACGGTATAAAGAAACACAAAATAGAAAAAAATACACATTTATTTCGAAATAAAATATTGTCACCATACATTGTACCAGGGACACAATTTAAAAAGACTCTGAAGCCTACAAAATTACCTCTTTTTTTAGGCCGTCCTCTTCAGCATTAATGGCATAGCTGAAATCATTCAGGATGATTAAGGCCTCGTTTTGCCAGCATTTCAGCATTTCAGCTATGCCATTAATGCTGAAGAGGACTGCCTAAAAAAAAGGTAATTTTTTATGCTTCAGGCTCTCTTTAACCACTTGCCGACCACGCACTCATACAGCGTGTCGGCAATGTGGCAGCTGCAGGACCAGCGACGCAGTTCTGCGTCGCCGGCTGCAGGCTAATTAATCAGGAAGCAGCCGCTCGCGCAAGCGGCTGCTTCCTGTCAATTCACTGCGGGGGGCTCCGTGAATAGCCTGCGGGCCGCCGATCGCGGCTCGCAGGCTAAATGTAAACACAAGCGGAAATAATCCGCTTTGTTTACATTGTACGGCGCTGCTGCGCAGCAGCGCCGTAAGGCAGATCGGCGATCCCCGGCCAATCAGCGGCCGGGGATCGCCGCCATGTGACAGGGGACGTCCTGTCACAGGCTGCACAGGACGGATAGCGTCCTGTGCAGCCCCGATCACCAGGGGGCCAGGTAGGAGAGGGGGAAGCAGAATTTCGCCGCGGAGGGGGGCTTTGAGGTGCCCCCCCCCACCAGCCACACGCAGGCAGGAGAGATCGGACCCCCCCAGCACATCATCCCCCTAGTGGGGAAAAAAGGGGGGTGATCTGATCTCTCTGCCTGGTGTTTGATCTGTGCTGGGGGCTGTAGAGCCCACCCAGCACAGATCACAGAATTCAACGCTGGTCCTTAAGGGGGGGTAAAGGGTGGGTCCTCAAGTGGTTAACTACTATAAGACTGCTCCACGTCAATGGGCGTGGCCGCGGCGGCAGCCCCAGGACCGCCTAACGCCATTTGACGTCAGGTCCTGGAGCTGGCCACTCAAGGAGATCGCACGCAGAGTGCACACGGATCTCCTTCTCGGGGGCGGAGCTCCGCCCCATCTTCATTCGGGGGTGGAGCTCCGCCCTGACTGTTAGATAGTGTGATCGCCATCTATTTACACAGTACAGCGCTGCGATCAGCAGCAGCGCTGTACTGGGGACAGCCGTGTGATACAGCTGTCCACCTGGGGGACAAGAGAGCGATCAGCTCTCATAGGCAGAAGCCTATGACAGCCGATGGCGTGATTGGCCGGCTGGTAGGAGGGTGGGGAATGCTTAAAAAACATCAGCGATCAGAGCAATCAGACCCCACCAACAGAGAGCTCTTTTGGTGGGGAGAAAAGGGGAGGGGGAATCACTCGTGTGCTGTGTTGTGCGTCCCTGCAGCTTGGCCTTAAAGCTGCAGTGGCCAATTATGAAAATAATAGCCTGGTCTTTAGGGGGTTTACCGCTGTGGTCCTCAAGTGGTCCTCAAGTGGTTAAATGTTTCAATAACCAGGACTAGGGGCATAACTAGAGGGGAGCAGCCCCTACGACTGCAGGTGGGCCCAGAGCTGTAAGGGGGCCGCTATTACTACTTCACTCCCTCTGATAAAGGGGTCCAGTCTTTAGATCAGGTATTTTTGTGGCTACCATTGCTATGGATGTCTGCACTTGTTTTAAGACACTTGCAAAATGGACCCCAATCTGTGAGGGTCACCAGGGGTAGGGGAGGGAAAGGGTGTGAATACTAGGGGCCCCCATCAAAGTTTTGCTGGGGGGCTCCATAATTTGTAGTTATGCCCATGACCAGGATAAATGAGTAAATAAAATGTGTGGATTTATGTACAGTAGCACTTTGGTTGAAAACTGAGAAATAATGACATTTTAAATGTTCTTTCTTATTTAGTTTGAAATGCATAGGAAATAAAATATTTCTTAGCAAAAGTTACCACACAAACAAAGCCTAGTTTGTCCTGCAAAACAAAACAAAAAAATATAAATCATTTTGGTGTGATAAGCAGAGATAAGGTTATTGGTGAATTAAAGGGAGGAGCGTGATGTGAAAATTGCTGTGATTTTTAAGGGGAAATAACCTGTGTAGGGCAATGGTTACAAAATGGGCTTTTGATCACTGGGCAAATAAATGGGGATAGTAAGACATAATAGAATGAGCACTGTGACTGCATGGTGTGGCAATAACCCAATATATAAGGTAAAACAGGAATAAGAAGTAAGTGAGTGATGATGATGATGATGATGATAACTAGCCAATTACAGACTACAAATAAATCAGCTGATCAGAGCAATTATATGTTTCTCCATGAATTTTACCTAGAATAAAGTGATCAGTTTTAACCAGCATACATTTGGTCTTGCTCTTCCTATTGCAATGTGCACCTGTAAAAGGAGAACTACAGAGACTGAAATATCAACTCTTCCTTGTAATAATACTGGCTTCCTGGATGCAATGTGGATCCTGTAATCTTCCTAGATCTGACACTTATTTAGAAGCAGTCCTCATGTTTCTCGCCTGTAAAGCTCTTAGCATTTTGCGGTGTGCATCCTTGGTTCATGGCTAGGTGGTGCTGGAGACAAGTCTATAAGAGGATAGAAGTCAATGTGAATGTGAAACTGAGCCTTGTTCTAATAATGATTGTGGAAACATGGCTATACAGTTATTTGCTCAGGAGCAGTACCTACAAATTACTTAAAAATATATTCTGCTATAAAATGCTGTCTGTCTCGATATGTGCAAAATGAAGTCTGGTATTTGTATATTATATTAACAGTTATGTGTTAGAAAGGGAACTACAGGTGAAACTCATACATTTATACACATTGTGAATGTTTGCTCATCTATTCCTATATTTGATGTGGGAAGTCTTTGGCTAGTATACATAGGCTTTCAATTACGGTTTTATGAGTGCAATGTCAGTTTGACTTCATATGACTTCAGTTTAATTTGGTTTAAATGTTTTTCTTTTCTTCAGTTTGTTAAGTTCAATATAATCAAACATTACTTTGCTTCATACACCTGTTAATCTGGACACTGGGTGATGCCGCTAGAACATCAGTAAATTGCTGTTACAAATTGCTGAACTTTCTGAACTTTCACTTAAATTGCTGAACTTTCCCTTCCCTTCACTTCACTTTCACTTCTTAAGGGCTTGATTCACAAAAGCGTGATAACTGATATCACGTCTGTGCTATGCAGTTATCACATGATCTGCCGCGCGTGAAGGTTTGCGCGCGTAAAGGACTACATTCGTGTGTAAACGAAGGTTTGCGCGATAACGTGTGCATTTGTGCATGAATGCGAATCATCGTTTAGCACGTGAACATAATCCTTTACGCACGCAAACCTTCGCGCACGGCAGATTGCATGATAACTGCATAGCACGGCTGTGATATCAGTTATCACGCTTTTTGTGAATCAAGCCCTTAGACTGGAAATGATTATTCTCCTAGGGGCATACCAATAATCCACCAGTAGGGATGGTCGGAAAATTCCAGCAGAATCCCGATTTCCGAGTTTCCAAACGTAAATTGGCTTTCCGCATTGGTAATCAGAAATCCATTGTTATTCCGCATTACCATAACTTGGAAATTTTAGACCAATCACAAAACTCGAAAGCATTGGACCAATCAGAACTCTTCAATGGAAACTCTGTTTCTGCTGTAATTTTAGACCAATCACAAGACTCGGATACTACTGAGTTTTTCCAAGTCTTGTGATTAGTTTAGCTGTTCTGTGGTTTTCCAATTTCTGTGGTAAAGTTTTGCATTCTCTGATTAGCCCAATACTACCAAGGATTTCTGAGTCAGACTATATTATGGATTCCTAAAAAAACAACAACCTTTTTTAAATGACTGTACCTAACTTTATTAACAAAAATGGCAAAAAACAACTCTTTCTGTGGAAATCAGAAACAGAAATCTTTTGGAATGTTGCGGTGTCAGTAATCGGCTTTCGCAGAAATCGTAATTTCGTCAGAATCGCAAATCGTCATTCTAGCCATCCCTATTCAGTTGACCCCCCCAGAAAAAATGGCACCCAGACAACGCATGTGGACAAGCATCTTTACAGAGACAAAATGGCCTCGATGCTGGCCTGATTAAAACCCGATACAGTCACACTACAGCATAAGTGTATGTATGTCACCTTGCTGGATGCATCAATAAAGACAGTGCCTGGATCCTTACTCCTTGTGACTAAGTGTTAAAACTTAAAACCAACAAACCCCCTGGCCCCTCAAACAAAAATTAACATGTGACCCTCTCAGATACTTCAACCCCCCCCGACACACACACACACACACACACACACACACACACACACACACACACACACACACACGTGCACACACACACCTTGCTGCAGCGCTATATCGGGTCTCCGCTTCTCCATAACAGCCGCTGGCTCTGTGCTACATATCCAGCTCCTGATGCATGTCACATGGCACAGAGTATGCAGCATAGATTAGGTGGCAGCCAGAACAAGAGGAGACCCCACGCAAGGTTGGAGCAGGTAAATATTACACAATGTGCTTACTCTGTAGAAGAGGGAGGAGGAGGACGCTTTCAAAATCAAACTGCACCCAGCTCCCCACCCCCGCAGTGGAATTTATCTTCTAGTAAAACCTGATTATTTCTCAGGGTTCCTAGCAGAGACTGTAAAGTGGGAATTTTCAGATTGCTACCAGCAACTAGATTAGTCCCGGTCTTTAAAATAAATAAGTAACAACTCTATCTATCAAACAATCTACTGGATTGGAACCTGTTGGTAGGGGACCGGCTGCATTTTCTTTTTCTTTATATCCATCCTGGGTGACCATTCATCTTGAACTTACTCCTGCATGAAAAATGTATTGCTCCAAAATTGCGCTAAAATTGCTCAAAAAATCACAACAAAAATCACAATAGCTCAAAAAATTGTTCCCAAATTGCTCCAAAAATTGCAACCACTCCCAAAACTGGCAATGGCTAAAAAAAGACTTCCTCTTTTTGGAAATAAGGGACTATATACAATTTGAGGGGATAAGAAGCTCAAAGCGTGGCAGCTCCTCACATTGCTCAGGATTTACTCACAATTCAATTGCCGGCTCCTCCTGAGTGATGTCTGAGCGTTACGAGCACAACTGGGTCAATACTAGCTATCTGCCTGAGCATTGCTTTTATAACACAAGCAATGTAAAGTGATGTGGAGCAAGGTATTTGTGCCGTGGAGCTGTCCTTCAGCACCATGTGTGCACCTTGTTCCCCTAAGAGATGCACACGCACCCAGTGCTGTCACTGACCTCCCTCGCAAGAGCCAGCAGGCTCCCAGCACTTAACCGAAGTCCATTACTACATGCCAGCCTCTGCTGGCATTGTTGTCTCCTATGTTCTGTGCCACCCGTGTGGCCACCGCTGCTGCCGCCCTCTTCTACGTCTTCTTCAGGGCTCCGGCAAAAGCATACCTCCCAACATTTTGAAATCAGAAAGAGGGACACTTAGGCCACACCCCTGCCACACCCCTAATCACACGCCCAGTCGCACATATCATAAAGATTTCATAGGAATAATACTGTATGTTGTTTTATAATTCAAACCACACTGGACTTTTCTATCCTGGTTCATTTTCCTTCATATTCATAATGAAAATTAGATATAGATCAATTTAAAGGATATAAATAACATTTAGAGTATATTAAAGACATTTTTCAATAGAAAAATACATATATTTATATATATATGTACATGAGTCCTGAAAGAGGGACAAATGAGGAGGAAGGAGGGACAGGGGGACAAGGTTCCCAAAGCAGGACTGTCCCTCCAAAAGAGTGACAGTAGGGAGCAGTGTAAAAGCATTTTGTCAGTGGCACCGGGGAGAATCAGGATGAGTATTATTGGTTCACCTGGTCCCTCCCTAATCCTCGAGAAGGATCTTCATTGGTTAAAACTGAAGACCAATGGGGAGCACCAGCAGCAGGCACAAAGATGCTTTGCCGGGCTCCGTGAACATTATAGCTGGAGAGCTGGCAGAAGAAGGAGTGGCGTGGGATGGCAGAGCGCAGCAGAGGTGATATTTTTTTTTTTTAAATATTAAGTAGGTAAGCAGGGGCACTGTCAAGATACAAGCAAGGCACACTCCTGCTTGAGGCTTCACTTTAGGGGGGCCTCGCTGTGCCTCACGGGTCTCAAGTTGGGCTGCTCTGTGCTGTATGTTCACCCCCCTCCCCGGCTCCTTCTGCTGTATTTACATGGCCCCGATCCAGCACCAAATCTCACACTCATGACATCAGAAGTGCTGGCTGGAAACCACCATGGCGATCGGAGCTAAGCAGCCAGCAGGAGAGCGCTGAGATTTGATGCTGGATCAGGGCCAAGTGAGTATGGCAGAAGGGGACGGGAATAGCAGAGACTCAGGGAGGGGGATGATGGGATCACACAGTGGGTGAAAAGTGGTGACAGAGGGGGGCAAGAGGTGACTCACGGGACAAGAGGTGACACAGAGGGAGGACCTAAGGCTTGGTTCATACATAAAAAGATTAGGATAGGAATCAGTTTTGCATGTGTTCATATAAATCTGTGCATTTCCGGTCCAGTCCAGTCAGTCAGTCACACATAAAAGGCATACATTTCTGATCCAGTCAGGTAAAACTGATAGAAAACAGATGCAAAACTGATGCATAACTGACAGAACAGACCAGTACTGGACTGAACCAGAAAAGTGCAGATTTATGTGTGAGCCAGGGCTTTCCCTAGCCTACCTAACCCCTAAAAGAAGTTATACTTACTAAAAGAGGAACTTTAAAGTGAACCTCAGGACTAAAAATCTACTCAGCAGAACTGAAAAGGCTTGGTGTTTCTTTAACAGTTTCACAGCATTAAAACTTTGTTTTTCTTACCAAAGCGTCACTTTAAGCTCCATTTTTAGCTAAGCTCCGCCCCATCAAAGAAAACTGCCCAGGCATTTTCCCCCTGATGCTGTGAAAAGCATTATGGGATTTCTGATGATGTTGTTCTTGTTGCCTAGCAACTGGGAAGGGTGATCAAAACACAGGACAGTTGGAACTGTGTCTCATGCTGCCCTCATGAAATCACAAACCATTGCCTGTTCTTTTAAAACAGGGTGGGTAAGATATTATATTACCTATCTATTTTAATTAACAGAACTAATGTAACTTAATGACAGTATGTTTGTTTAGGCTGAAGTTCCTCTTTAACCTCTTGAGGACCACAGTGTTAAACCCCCCTAAAGACCAGGCCTTTTTTGTGTAAGTGGCCACTGCAGCTTTAAGGCCAAGCTGCAGGGCCGCACGACACAGCACACAAGTTCTTCCCCCCAACCCCTCCTTTTGTCCCCAATGACAGAGTTCGCTGTTGGTGGGATCTGATCGCCCCCAATTGTTTGTTTGTTTATTTATAAATATTGATGTGGGTTTTTTTTGTTTTTTTTTATTAAAAATCATTTTTTTAATTTACATTCCCTCCCCCCCTTCCTCCCCCAGCCAGCCTATCACAGCGATTGGCTGTGATAGGCTTCAGCCTATCACAGCGGATTGCTCCTGTGTCCCACAGGGGGACAGCCGTGTCACACGGCTGTCCCCAGTACAGTGCTGCTGTAGATCACAGCGCTGTACACAGGTAAATAGATGGCGAAATCGCTGCCTAACAGTCTCCCAAGTGGCGATTGCCACTCAGAGAATGAAGGCAGAGCTTTGCTCCGCCCACCAAGCAGGAAATGCGCGCACAGCCTGCGCGCGATCTCCTGCAAAACAGATCCCCAGGACTTTACGCCGATCGGCGTTAGGCGGTCCTGTGGCTGCCGCCGCGGCCACCCCCATCGGCGTGACGCGGTCAGCAAGTAGTTAACCCAGGATTGAACTTCATCCCAGTCAGTAGCTGATACCCCCTTTCCCGTGAGAAATCTTTATCTTTTCTTGAATAGATCGTCCTGAACATCTGAATGGCTAATATTGCACTGAAACCCCTCCCACAGTGTGATTTCAGGGCTATGGCCCTAACAGTTTCCTGTCTATAACCCTCTTGGATTGTGGGAAATAATGATTGTTTCCAACTGCCAAGTAAGCGGTATCTCCCTATGTGCATATGGCTGTCAGTAACCAAGCATTCTGCAGAGATCACCTGGCAGAACTAACAATGATACATTTCAGAATATAAATCCAGGTGAGGAAAGATTTTACAATGGGCAAACACTGACTAAAGCATTTATAAATTAACAAAAATAAGTAATTTTATTCATTATGTTATTTTCACTACAGCTCCTCTTTAAAGATATAGGAAGTGTCCACATTTAGTCCTGGCACAATACTGGGGGTAGCAGCAATTCCTACTGGATTAGCTCACGCTGGCCCATATGCAATTCACTTTTTCTCCTGAGTTTTTTCCTAGGTGACAATTTCACAACTTGTCAATAAAATGCCTCTTAACACTTTGCCTGCCAAGCACGTGCCTAGTAGTAATGCTCTAAATGCCAAAGACGTACCTGGTTAAATACTTACCTGCCCTGATGTCATCGGGTCAAAGGTGATTTTGGGGCAGAGTGAAAACCGGCCTAGGATGATGCCAGAACAGCTAAGTATTTAACACCCCCTCCCCCACTCACAAACACATCCTCCATCATTAAGCCAGAGGCTCTGCCTCATTTACCTTAGGTACTGTAATGGCCCATGCTCACGGGCTACAATTGTCGCCGCAACATGCGGCGCGCGCGTGTTGCGGCGACAGGTCTCCCGTGAGTATGTGGCGTTGCACGGGCATGCACCCCGAACTGTCGCCCGTCGCTGATGTCGCCAGGCGATTGGCGCGGTCAATCAGCTTCCGCCGCATCAGTTGCCAGGTCCCTCCGCCGTGTGTATGCGGAGGAACCTGGCGACGAGCTGTCGCCGGCATGTCGCGCACACGCTCCCGTGTGCTAGCGACATGCCAAAAAGTTGCTCGTGAGTATGGGCCATTAGATGTGAACTCCACGCTCCCCCCCCTCAATCATTACAGCTGTTCTTGTCATTTTGGTGACAGTAAAATGCTGAGCAGCCCTGTACACGTTTATAACAATGTACATATTTTAACAAAACAAATGCCCTTCAAAGACGCACATGCGACTTCAACCTATTTTTCACTTTACTGTTTACCCGCTATTAATAAATGGCATTGATGAATAAGGCACAAATTAGGCTGTAATTATATTAAAGAAAGACAACTATTCACTGATTAGCTAAAAATAATAATGAAGCAATTGGTAAACTACAATTCTGATCCCTTAGTGCCTTTGCCTAAGCTGCCTAGTAGGTAATCTGAAAATGGAATGAATTCCTGCCCTGCCAAAGCAGACTTGATCATACATGAAGTATAAAATAATATGTCAGCTCCTGACAGATGATCCTGATTTAATCCTCATCCACATTCAATCAAGACATTAACTTGATGCCCCTCTGTGTCCCCTGACTGCAGACAGCGCTGAAGTGTGTCAAGTTATGAAAACACAATCAAATGACAGGAGAGTCTTCCAGTTCCAAATGTCACCCCAAGGTGAGAAATCAAAAGTGTCAGTGCTGAGAAGAGGTTTATTTTCACATGTGAATACCTTCCTTTCTGTTTAACTTCACCATCAAACTTTTCAAAGTGCTTTCGAAATTGTTGTATTTTCATTTCATTTTTACACATGCTCAAATTTTCCTGCCACAAATTATTTTTGGCCCCGTTACAGGTCCGAAGACAAAATACGGCTTTTTTCATTTGAAAGTATCTTATGAAATATTTTGGATAAATGTTTTCTTTCTGTCGTAATTAAGGTTTGGAGTTCAGGAGTTCCTTTCTCACCTTTTTCTGTGTGTGAACGAGGTTGTGCGCTGAGTACAGCGCCTGAGTCATTGAGGTCATGTATGTTTCAAAGTTTCTCTGAGTTTTCTGAGGCCTGCTGCATGCTTTGTAAGTCTGTCCTCTCATGCGAAGAAGGATAGACAGATAAAGATCCAATAACTAGATTGGTGTGGATGGATGAATATATTGATGGAGAGAGATCTACAAATCGTTTGCCTGCCTGTATATGAGGTCAGCTAGTAGCAGACTGAGTGAAGATCTTAAAGAGACTCAGACAGGAAAATACTTAAAGATTTGATACTTACTCAGGTCTTCCTCCAGACCCATAAACGCGTGTGAGTCCCTCGCCGTCCTCCCACGATCTGCCGTTCAGCTGTGGTCAGTCCCGGCAACTTGGTCAGTCGCGTCAGTCCGGGTCTACTGCGCATGTGCAGTAGGTCCGCGCATGCGCAGAAGACCCAGACTGGTCCCTATTGAGCCATTTACCAGGACTAATCGCGGCAGACTGCAGGAGGACGACGAGAGGGACTCACACATGTTTACGGGGCTGGAGTAAGCCCCGAGTAAGTATCAAATCTTTAGGTCTTTTCATCTCTGAGTCTCTTTAAAGTATCAAGATACTTTCATAGTGCTATGAGCTACACATCTGTAACTCTAGTTGCGTGATTTTTTGATATTCACTTAACTTACTCTAAATTAGCCCCTCCTCTGCCTTAATTGGCTCCACTCCCTCTCTGTAGTGTCATTATGGCATTTCTAGGAGACAGCTGGCTCAAGGCAAGTGTCAGTTGGTGCTGACTGTGCAAATATCTCAAGCAAAGAATCAAGGCAAGGATTGACATCTGAGATAATCATAGGAAAATCATGAAGAAGTAGCTTCCATTTACTGGGTATCTGCACATGCCTAATACACGCCTCTCTGATGAGTACAACTTCCGTGGATGTTTGTTTATGCCGTGTTTCCCCGAAAATAAGACAATGGCCTCAATTCACTAAGATCATTCTGGAGATAATAAGGCAAGAGAAAACTTACCTCCACACAGTGAGAGAGTAATCTTATCTCTTCATTCCATAAGTTACCTCCTCTGTAGTTATTTTACCTCCTCTGTAGTTAATTTAACCTCTCTGTAGTTAATTTACCTCCTCTGTAGTTATTTTCACACGCCTGTCTTTAACTCTGGAGTTATTTTAAGGATTGGAGAGTTAACCTAAAGACAGAAGAGTTAACTTTAGGTTTGCCTGAGGTAAAATGTTTCCTGAATACTACATGCCTTATCACCATGGTAACAACTCTAGAAGAGTTATTAAAGACAGGAGATAATCTTAGTGAATTGAGGCCACTGTCTTATATTAATTTCTCTTCCAAAAGGTGTGCTAGGGCTTATTTTCAGGGAGGTCTTATATTTTGTGGGGGTAGCCAAATCCCCTTTAGTATTTAGCCAGATTTCCCCTGTACAGTGGCTTGCAAAAGTATTCGCCCCCGTTGAAGTTTTCCACATTTTGTCATATTACTGCCACAAACATGCATCAATTTTATTGGAAATCCACGTGAAAGACCAATACAAAGTGGTGTACACGTGAGAAGTGGAACAAAAATCATACATTATTCCAAACATTTTTTACAAATCAATAACTGCAAAGTGGGGTGTGCATAATTATTCAGCCCCCTTTGGTCTGAAGGGGCCGAATACTTTTGCAAGCCACTATATATAGCCAGATTTCCTCTGAATATATAGGCAGATTTCCCCTGTGTATATAGGCACATCCCCCATGTGTATATAGGCAGATTCCCCATGTGTATATAGGCAGATTCCCCCTGAGTATATAGGCAGATCCCCCATGTGTATATAGGCAGATTCCTCCTGTGTATATAGGCAGATTCCCCCTGAGTATATAGGCAGATCCCCCATGTGTATATAGGCAGATTCCCCCTGAGTATATAGGCAGATTCCTCCTGTGTATATAGGCAGATTCCTCCTGTGTATATAGGCAGATTCCCCCTGCAGATCCCCCATGTGTATATAGGCAAATAACCCCCCTGTGTATATAGGCAGATTCCTCCCTCCCTCCCTCCTGCCCGCTTTACCTTCGTGCAGCTGGCTCTTGTCCCCCTCCTTAACAAGGTCAGATCCCCCCCCCCGCGGTTTATGCCAGGCATAATTCAAACCGCTGATCAGCTGTGACGTCAGCTCATGCAGCCCAGTAACAGCGCTGACGTATACAGGAAGTGATCTGTGTTTACTTCCTGTACAGCGCTGTTACTGGGCTGCATGAGCTGACGTCACTGCTGATCAGCGGTTTGGATTATGCCTGTCATAAACCGCGGGGGAATCTGACCTTGTTAAGGAGGGGGGACAGGAGCCAGCTGCACGGAGGTAAAGTGGGCGGGAGGGAGGGAGAGCGAGCGATTGCCACTAGGGCTTATTTTAGGAGGATGTCTTATATTTCGAGTATACTCGAAATATATGCTAGGGCTTAATTTAAGGGGATGTCTTAAATTCGGGGAAACACGGTAGCACTGCTGCTTCAACTCAGTTGATCAGCTATCAGTTTTAATTCCAAACTATTTTCTTATTGCTCTACTGTAAATTATCACCACAATGGGTGCGACATTCACCAAATAATCTGTATTAACTCCATCTGCCAAAAAAATGCCTCCTTTTCTAGTCTTTCTGGTTCGTACCCATTATACACACTGCTGTGCACATTTGAGCAACATATATACTGTGAGATATGCAAGGACATCAGAAGAGCATAGACTGCTCTGTGCAGGGTTCAGAGGCGTATCTAGGCAATATAGCGCCCATGGCAAACATTGAGATTGCGCCCCCCCCCCAAGTAGTCACATGCCTCCAGATAATCAAGTAGTCACTGCCTCCAATTACATTTTTAATTAGTAGTTTTTATTAAGAAGTTACACACCTCCAGATGCAATAATTCAGTAACCAGGTGCCTCACAATAAGCATTACAGTCAGGGGCATCAAGATCAAATAATTAGGTAGCCAAGTGCGGCAAAAGTTAGATTGTAAGCTCCTCTTGCACAGCCAGCCCGATCCCCTCCTCCCCACACAAGGTATACCTGCACCCCTGTAACAGAATTAGCAAATGCATTGCAGAGGACAAATGATTCCGATGATAAATCACAACTAAATGATATCCCTGTGATGGTAAATTAGATGAGACAACAGAGTCTAACAGCATCTAATTCTGGATATCCTGCTACTGTAACATCATCACTTCACTAATGCCAAACATTGCTTCATACAAGAGTCCCAGAAATCAGCCTCCTGTGTAGTGTTGGGCGAACAGTGTTCGCCACTGTTCGGGTTCTGCAGAACATCACCCTGTTCGGGTGATGTTCGAGTTCGGCCGAACACCTGACGGTGCTCGGCCAAACCGTTCGGCCATATGGCCGAACTAAGAGCGCATGGCCGAACGTTCCCCGAACGTTCGGCTAGCGCTGTGATTGGCCGAACGGGTCACGTGGTTCGGACCCGAACGCGCTCTGATTGGCCGAACTGTCACGTGGTTCGGGTAAATAAATACCCGAACCACGTCATATCTCCGCCATTTGTCTGTGGGTTTAGCTTTGGGTAGGCAGGCAGGGTAGTTCGCGCTCCAGCCACGCTAGCCAGGGTCCCCCCTGTCATTGTGTCACTGCTGGGAACAGTAGTACACCGCTTGCTCAGCCACACTATATAGCATTCTGTTTACTGCCACTCTGTGTACCTCGCTCAGCCACACTATATAGCATTCTGTTTACTGCCACTCTGTGTCTGCTGGGAATAGTAGTACACCGCTTGCTCAGCCACACTATATAGCATTCTGTTTACTGCCACTCTGTGTACCTCGCTCAGCCACACTATATAGCATTCTGTTTACTGCCACTCTGTGTCTGCTGGGAATAGTGGTACACCGCTCGCTCAGCCACACTATATAGCATTCTGTTCACTGTTCTGTGTCTGCTTGGAATAGTGGTACACCGCTCGCTCAGCCACACTATATAGCATTCTGTTTACTGTTCTGTGTCTGCTGGGAATAGTGGTACACCGCTCGCTCAGCCACACTATATAGCATTCTGTTTACTGTTCTGTGTCTGCTGGGAATAGTGGTACACCGCTCGCTCAGCCACACTATATAGCATTCTGTTCACTGTTCTGTGTCTGCTGGGAATAGTGGTACACCGCTCGCTCAGCCACACTATATAGCATTCTGTTCACTGTTCTGTGTCTGCTGGGAATAGTGGTACACCGCTCGCTCAGCCACACTATATAGCATTCTGTTTACTGTTCTGTGTCTGCTGGGAATAGTGGTACACCGCTCGCTCAGCCACACTATATAGCATTCTGTTTACTGTTCTGTGTCTGCTGGGAACAGTAGTACACCGCTCGCTCAGCCAGAGTATATAGCATTGTGTTTACTGCCACTCTGTGTACACCGCTCAGCCAGACTATATACCATTGTTTACTGACACTCTGTGTACACCGCTCAGCCAGACTATATACCATTGTTTACTGACACTCTGTGTACACCGCTCAGCCAGACTATATACCATTGTTTACTGCCACTCTGATTCTGCTGGGAACAGTAGTACACCGCTCGCTCAGCCAGACTATATACCATTGTTTACTGACACTCTGTGTACACCGCTCAGCCAGACTATATACCATTGTTTACTGCCACTCTGATTCTGCTGGGAACAGTAGTACACCGCTCGCTCAGCCAGACTATATACCATTGTTTACTGACACTATATAGCAGACTATATAGCATTGTGTGTACACCGCTCAGCCAGACTATATACCATTGTTTACTGACACTCTGTGTACACCGCTCAGCCAGACTATATACCATTGTTTACTGCCACTCTGATTCTGCTGGGAACAGTAGTACACCGCTCGCTCAGCCAGAGTATATAGCATTGTGTTTACTGCCACTCTGTGTACACCGCTCAGCCAGACTATATACCATTGTTTACTGACACTCTGTGTACACCGCTCAGCCAGACTATATACCATTGTTTACTGACACTCTGTGTACACCGCTCAGCCAGACTATATACCATTGTTTACTGCCACTCTGATTCTGCTGGGAACAGTAGTACACCGCTCGCTCAGCCAGACTATATACCATTGTTTACTGACACTCTGTGTACACCGCTCAGCCAGACTATATACCATTGTTTACTGCCACTCTGATTCTGCTGGGAACAGTAGTACACCGCTCGCTCAGCCAGACTATATAGCATTGTGTTTACTGCCACTCTGTGTACACCGCTCAGCCACACTATATAGCATTGCGTACTCTGCCAGTCAGTGTGTATATTGCTGGGATCAGTAATACTCCACTCACCGTCAACCACTATATGAGCTCAACATGAGTTCCCCAGAGACCTCCGCTGTGAGCAGCACTCCCAACAACAGCAACAGCCAACGCCCCACGCAAGCTATAACATCCACCCCAGCAGCCAGTGGTCAGCAGCAGCCCTCCCCGGAGGAGAACGTTGTGTCCATCAGTCCGTCGCCAGAGCGATTAATGAGGGCTGCCATTGAGGAGATGATGGGGCCTGATGTGGAGGAGGAGGTCTGGCTCAGGCCAGCATCCCAAGTTAATGTTGAGGACGATGAGGGGTCTGTGTCTGGGGATGTTGGGGTGGCAGAGGTGGTGGGTGGGTCAGACTCAGGAGAAGAGTTGTATGATGAGGATGATGATCGGGACCATCTGTATGTGCCTCAGAGTCCGACCCCGGAAAACATGTTGTATCGTGTGTTTAGGTACTAAAATCTGCGTTCCCTCCCAGTAGTGTTGGGCGAACAGTGTTTGCCACTGTTCGGGTTCTGCAGAACATCACCCTGTTCGGGGTGACTATATAGCAGACTATATAGCATTGTGTTTAATGCCACTCTGTGTACACGGCTCAGCCACACTATATAGCATTGTGTTTACTTCCACTCTGTGTCTGCTGGGAACAGTAGTACACCGCTCACCCGCCACTGTATAGCATTGTGCTCTGTGTCACTGCTGACAATAGTGGTACACCGCTCACCCACCACTGTATAGCATTTCTGTACTGCCACTGTACTGCTGCCAGTCAGCGTGTACTTTAAGGATAAGTGAAATGAGGAAGAAATCCGGTGAAAGAGGGAGGGGCAAGGGAAGAGGTGTTTCCCCTGACGGTTCACGTACAGGCCACAGGGGAGCACCCAAGAAAACCCACTCAATACTGCCCATGTTGTCCAGGACAACAACCCTCACAGATCCAAAAGAACAGGACCAGATAATTACTTGGATGACCTCTCAAGCGTCCAGCAGTGGGTTAAGCAGCACCAGCACATCACGCACGAGGTCCGAGTCCTCAGCCAGTTAAAGTCTGGGCTTTCTTTGAAGACTGCACTGAGGATGTTACCATGGCGATTTGCAAGGTGTGCAAGACCCGCCTGAGCAGGGGGAAAAGTATTAACAACCTCTCCACCACCAGCATGAGCCGCCACATTCTATCCAAACATCCCACTCTGTGGGCAAACGCGGCAGGACAGGGTACCACCAGCAACACTGCCTCCCTTGGGTTCACCAGACTCACCACCAGACCCGCCTCAGCAGCAGCAGTAGCCCAGCCATTGCGTGGTTCACAACATTCACAAACATCAGACGATGCTGACACTGTCACTTTCCGGACTAGTGCTCTTGAGGTCTCCCAGTGTTCATCAAACACAACAACCAACAGCCCTTCGGTGTGCAGCGCTACGGTTGAGTTGTCTGTCTCTGAGATGTTTGAGCACAAGAGGAAATTGCCAGCAAATGACCCCCGGGCCGTGGCAGTAACAGCCAGCCAGCATAGCCAAGCTTCTGGCCTGCGAAATGCTGCCATATCGAGTGGTGGAGACAAACAGCTTCAAGGGCATGATGTCAGTGGCCATCCCACGTTACGTGGTTCCCAGCCGCTACCACTTTGCGCGCTCTGCAGTGCCTGAGTTGCATGAGCACGTGGTCAGCTAAATAACCCGAAGCTTGAAGAATGCCGTTGCCTGCAAGGTTCACCTCACCACTGACACCTGGACGAGTGCGTTCGGCCAGGGTCGATACATCTCCCTTACCGCGCACTGGGTGAACCTTGTGGAGCCTGGCAGCGATTCCTCACCTGCTACGGCGCGGGTGTTGCCCACGCCGCAAACAGCTGGATAACAACAGCAGCACCTACCTCTCTGACTCCTTCTCCTCCAACGCATCTCAAAGCTGTACCTCATCCGGAAATGCTAACCCAGCACCAGCAGCAGTAGGATCGTGGAAGCAGTGCAGCACAGCTGTTGGCATGCGTCAGCAAGCGTTGCTGAAGCTGATCTGCCTTGGGGATAAGCAGCACACAGGGGAGGAAATTTGGAGGGGAATAAAGGAACAGACGGATTTGTGGCTGGCACCGCTGGACCTGAAACCGGGCATGAAGCTAGACACCTGGCACGAACTGGCAATGTACACAATAGAGGTGCTGGCTTGCCCGGCAGCCAGCGTTATGTCGGAACGCTGTTTCAGTGCTGCCGGAGGCATCATCACAGATCGGCGTATCCGCCTCTCCACAGAAAATGCAGACCGTCTGACTCAAATTAAAATGAATCAATCCTGGATTGGAAACGACTACGCAACACTCCTGGACCCCAACCAAGTAACATGACCGATGAACATCTGGGATGGTTTAGCGTTTCCGGTCCCTGTTTATTGAACCTCTCATCTGTATTACATTTATGACTGCATGGCGGCAAAAAGCATTGCTGCTATATCCGCACGCTTTTTGTCCTCATGCAAGGCCTGGGTTGTTGTGTCTCACAAAGCGTGGCCTTCTCCTCCTGCGCCTCCTCCTGTTCCATCACGTGTGCTGCTGCTGCTGCTGCTGCTGCTGCTGGGTTACCGTTGCCGGTCCCTGTTTATGGAACCTCTTATCTTTATTACATTTATGACTACATGGCGGTACAAAGCATGCTATCCGCACGCTTTTTGTCCTCATGCAAGGCCTGGGTTGTTGTGTCTCACAAAGCGTGGCCTTCTCCTCCTGCGCCTCCTCCTGTTCCATCACGTGTGCTGCTGCTGCTGCTGCTGCTGCTGCTGGGTTACCGTTGCCGGTCCCTGTTTATGGAACCTCTTATCTTTATTACATTTATGACTACATGGCGGTACAAAGCATGCTATCCGCACGCTTTTTGTCCTCATGCAAGGCCTGGGTTGTTGTGTCTCACAAAGCGTGGCCTTCTCCTCCTGCGCCTCCTCCTGTTCCATCACGTGTGCTGCTGCTGCTGCTGCTGCTGCTGGGTTACCGTTGCCGGTCCCTGTTTATGGAACCTCTTATCTTTATTACATTTATGACTACATGGCGGTACAAAGCATGCTATCCGCACGCTTTTTGTCCTCATGCAAGGCCTGGGTTGTTGTGTCTCACAAAGCGTGGCCTTCTCCTCCTGCGCCTCCTCCTGTTCCATCACGTGTGCTGCTGCTGGGTTAGCGTTGCCGCGTGGTCCCTGTTTATTGAACCACTTATCTTTATTACATTTATGACTGCATGGTGGTACAAAGCATGCTATCCGCACGCTTCTTGTCCTCATGCAAGGCCTGGGTTGTTGTGTCTCAAAGCGTGGCCTTCTCCTCCTGCGCCACCCTCCTCCTGTTCCATCACGTGTGCTGCTGCTGGGTTAGCATTACCGGTCCCTTTTCCTGGAACCTCTTATATGTATTACATTTATGACTGTATGCCGACAAAAAGCATGTTACCTGTGCAAAGAAAACAGACATTTCCCGCATTTAAAAGACAGTTTTCCCTTTGAAACTTTAAAATCGATTTTCTCAAAAACTATAAGCTCTTTTTGCTAAATTTTTTTTTCCTCTTGTACCCACTCCCAAGGTGCACATACCCTGTAAATTTGGGGTATGTAGCATGTAAGGAGGCTTTACAAACCACAAAAGTTCGGGTCCCCATTGACTTCCATTATGTTCGGAGTTCGGGTCGAACACCCGAACATCGCGGCCATGTTCGGCCTGTTCGGCCCGAACCCGAACATCTAGATGTTCGCCCAACACTACTCCTGTGATGTAAAGAAAACCAGCCTATATTGAGCAGAATAATAAAACGTGATTCTGTAATATTATACATTGTTATTATACCACCAAAAGTGTGGATGGAATCACATAAGCAAATTACAATGATAGCAAGAGGCCCTGTAGTGACATGTAACAGAGTGCAGTAAAGAGGCCCTGTAGTGACATATAGCAGAATGCAGTAAAGAGGCCCTGTAGTGACATATAGCAGAATGCTGTAAAGAGGCCCTATAGTGACATGTAGCAGAGTGCAGTAAAGAGACCCTGTGGTGACAAATAGCAGAATGCAGTAAAGAGGCCCTGTGGTGACATATAGCAGAGTGCAGTAAAAAAGGCCCTGTAGTGACATATAGCAGAATGCAGTAAATAGGCCCTGTAGTGACATATAGCAGAATGCAGTAAAGAGGCCCTGTAGTGACATATAGCAGAATGCAGTAAAGAGGCCCTGTAGTGACATATAGCAGAATGCAGTAAAGAGGCCCTGTAGTGACATGTAGCAGAGTGCAGTAAAGAGGCCCTGTAGTGACATATAGCAGAATGCAGTAAAGAGGCCCTGTAGTGACATATAGCAGAGTGCAGTAAAGAGACCCTGTAGTGACATGTAGCAGAGTGCAGTAAAGAGGCCCTGTAGTGACATATAGCAGAATGTAGTAAAGATGCCCTGTAGTGACATATAGCAGAAAGCAGTAAAAAGGGCCCTGTAGTGACATATAGCAGAATGCAGTAAAGAGGCCCTGTAGTGACATATAGGAGAATGCAGTAAAGAGGCCCTGTAGTGACATGTAGCAGAGTGCAGTAAAGAGGCCCTGTAGTGACATATAGCAGAAAGCAGTAAAAAGGGCCCTGTAGTGACATATAGCAGAAAGCAGTAAAAAGGGCCCTGTAGTGACATATAGCAGAATGCAGTAAAGAGGCCCTGTAGTGACATGTAGCAGAATGCAGTAAATAGGCCCTGTAGTGACATATAGGAGAATGCAGTAAAGAGGCCCTGTAGTGACATGTAGCAGAGTGCAGTAAAGAGGCCCTGTAGTGACATATAGCAAAAAGCAGTAAAAAGGGCCCTGTAGTGACATATAGGAGAATGCAGTAAAGAGGCCCTGTAGTGACATGTAGCAGAGTGCAGTAAAGAGGCCCTGTAGTGACATATAGCAGAAAGCAGTAAAAAGGGCCCTGTAGTGACATATAGCAGAAAGCAGTAAAAAGGGCCCTGTAGTGACATATAGCAGAATGCAGTAAAGAGGTCCTGTGGTGACATATAGCAGAATGCAGTAAAGAGGCCCTGTAGTGACATATAGTAGAATGCAGTAAAGAGGCCCTGTAGTGACATATAGTAGAATGCAGTAAAGAGGTCCTGTAGTGACATATAGTAGAATGCAGTAAAGATGTCCTGTGGTGACATATAGCAGAGTGCAGTAAAGAGGTCCTGTGGTGACATATAGCAGAATGCAGTAAAGAGGTCCTGTAGTGACATATAGCAGAATGCAGTAAAGAGGTCCTGTGGTGACATATAGCAGAATGCAGTAAAGAGGCACTGTAGTGACATATAGCAGAATGCAGTAAAGAGGCCCTGTAGTGACATGTAGCACAATGCAGTAAAGAGGCCCTTGTAGTGACATATAGCAGAATGCAGTAAAGAGGTCCTGTGGTGACATATAGCAGAATGCAGTAAAGAGGCCCTGTATTGACATATAGCAGAATGCAGTAAAGAGGCCTTGTGGTGACATATAGCAGAAAGAAGTAAAGAGGCCCTGAGACTTGCAAAAGGAGGAGGGATGAAGTGCTCACCTCTACCACATTCCCGGCTCTCTGTTCCTGGACCGGAGTTAGATTTTCGCCACCTCCGCATCTTGTGCCTCCCTCCCATGGTAGATGCCTCCGGTCTTCCGCGCCCCCGCCCGCCGGCTCTCTGTCCCTGCTGTCAGTCAGACTTTAGTTTAGTAGCAAGAGGCGAGACAGAGAGGGCGCACACTTCCCGCCCGGTGCGCTTCAAATGCAGGAAGTAGTTGATGACGTCACTTCCGCATGTGACGCGACGGGTGTATGGAGTGCGCCCTCTCTGTCTCGCCTCTTGCCGCTAAACTAAAGTCTGAAAGCAGGGACAGAGAGCCGGCGGGTGGGGGCGCGGGAGACCGGAGGGATCTAGCATGGATGGGAGGGAGGGCTGGGAAGCACAAGATGCGAAAGTGGCGAATAGCATATCCCCCATGGAAAGGAACGAGGGGGGGGGGGGGGGCGCGGGGGACCGGAGGCATAGTGATAGTGGAAAGAGCGGCAAGGATGCGTAGGTGGCAGGCAGCATGGGGGCAGGCATGGCGCCCATGGTGTGCTGGCGCCCATGGCACTAGCCATGCCTGCGCCCCTCTAGATCCGCCACTGGCAGGGTTCCCATTTATGTGGAAAAAAGCTGTGCAAGGGCCACTTCACTCTACTGTGTGTGTGAGGACCTAACTGGGCATGCATGCCCACTAGTCTACAGCCAGGTGTGTGGTTAGAAGAAGCTTATTCTGTCGTCTCCAATCAAATAAGCTTAGGAGGATCCTTCACTGATACAGTGGGGTGTAAGAAGATAGAACGAAGTTGCTCATGCACTGCTTCTTCCACCATGCTAGTCCCGTTCTCATTCACAACCGGTAGTGCAGACACAAGAGCCTATTTGACAAATGTTGTTGAATAGGTTTTGAGCAGACCTGTCCAACTCCGGTCCTTAAAGAGAGTCTGAAGCGAGAATAAATCTCGCTTCAGACCTCATAGTTAGCAGGGGCATGTGTGCCCCTGCTAAACCGCCGCTATCGCGCCGCTAAACAGGGTCCCTTCACCCCCAAATCCCCTCGGTGCAGCGGGGGAGCGCTTCCTGGTTGGGGCAGGGCTAACCGCCGCAGCCCTGCCCCACGCGCGTCTGTCAGCGCGTTTCTCCGCCTCTCCCCTCCCCTCTCAGTCTTCCTTCACTGAGAGGGGTGGGGGAGAGGCGGCGATGCGCCGCTGATAGAGGCGACTGGAGGCAGGGCTGCAGCCGTTAGCCCTGCCTCCAGGAACGACCAAGTCTGCGACCAAGTCTTGCGGGGGTGGGTTTGGAGGTGAAGGGACCCCCGTTTAACGGCGCAATAGCGCGGTTTAGCAGGGGCACACATGCCCCTGCTAACTATGAGCTCTGAAGCGAGATTTATTCTCGCTTCAGAGTCTCTTTAATGGCTAAATCCATGCCAGTGTTTAGGATGGGCTGAAAAAGGGAGAAATGTGTCCTACATGAGGAACCACACCTTTCATGATTCTGCCCCATCAATAAATTAGAGTTGTGTCAAAAATGTGTGACTGGAGTTGGAGAGCTCTGGTTTAGTGGGACTCTGCCCTGAAATGGTGGGCTGTAGAAGGATCCAGGAAGCATCCAAAATCTAGTCTAGACAATCCAGAAGCTTTCCGCACATACAAATAAGGGTGCCTGGAAAATAGTGTGCGGGTATAGCCGAAATGTTATAATATACAATTGGAGAAGAGAAAACCCTGAACAATAGCACCACTCAGGACAAATTTGGAAAGTATCAAAACATATATATCTTTATTGTATCAAACATTCAATAATTGTGTTTGTAAAACACTGCACTTCACAAAATATCCATGATTCAAAAACAATAAAAAATTGGGAAACAGACCCATCAAATACTCTGCCCAAAATACAATATATCCGCAATGCATAATAAATAACCTCCTGAAAATGATGAAAATGCAAATAAATCAAATCCTCAAAGGGCTCAGTGCATGAGCCCTAATCGGAATGAACCTGGGTTCTCCCTCCCACCTTGAAAAAGCGGGGTAACTCCCGCGAAACTAGTGGGTCCGTTTGAGGGGATCCTCTGCCGCAATCTGCCTCCGCTCTGCCTGCTTCCTCTATGACTGACCTGGCTTTAAGTATTGATCCACACTTTTTTCTTCACTTTAGGCTGCCATTTCACATTCACTGGTCCTGCCTATTACCTTTTATCACTCATTTATTTATTTTATCTTTAGAATTATAGGGTGTGTGCAATAATCATGTGGCATATTTTATTGTTTGATTAATACACTTGGCATATTGAGGTATTCTCATCTTACACAGTTTATTCAATACTGAACCCGGGTTCATTTCGATTAGGGCTCATGCACTGAGCCCTTTGAGGATTTGATTTATTTGCATTTTCATCATATTCAGGAGGTTATTTATTATGCATTGCGGATATATTGTATTTTGGGCAGAGTATTTGATGGGTCTGTTTCCCAATTTTTAATTGTTTTTAAATCATGAATATTTTGTGAAGTGCAGTGTTTTACAAACACAATTATTGAATGTTTGATACAATAAATATATATATGTTTTGATACTTTCCAAATTTGTCCTGAGTGGTGCTATTGTTCAGGGTTTTCTCTTCTCCAATTGTATATTGTTGTTCAAACCCCAGCACGCTACAGGCATATGTGGGAGTAGCGGACACACTTTTTGAATTACGAAATGTTATAATATTGTCTATAATTAAATTTTATCATTTCTTCATGTAATAAAATGTGAAAATATTGTCTATAACAATGAAAACAAAAATAAAATGTACAATCGTAATACCTATAGTAAAACATTTGTAAATATTACTGATATTTTACTACAACTAAACCTAACCCTACTTTCACACAGAACCCTCCCGCAACCTATCCCTAACCCTTAGACCCCCCTGGTGGTGTCTAACCCTAAGACTCCCCTGGTGGTGCCTGAGAATAAGACCCCTCTGGTGATGCCTAACCCTAAGACTCCCCTGGTGGTGCCTAATCCTAAGACCCCCCTGATGGTGCCTAACCCTAAGACTCCCCTGGTGATGCCTAACCCTAAAACCCCCCTGGTGGTGCCTAAACCTAAGACCCCCCTGATGGTGCCTAACCCTAAGATTCCCCTCGGTGGTGCCTAACCCTAAAATCCCCCTCCTGACCCCTAACCCTAAAACCCCCTTTTTCCGCTGCAAATAACGTTAAAACAAAAAAATGATATTTAATGAAATTATAACTATCAAAACTAATTTCAAAATGCTATAAAAAGTGAAAATGATAATTTGCAAATTATCAAAATGAAAAAAAGATATAAAAAGTTAAAACGATATTTTACAGATTATCAAAACAAAAAAATGGTATAAAAAGTGAAACCGACAATTTACAAATGATCAAAACGAAATTAATTAGGTCAGGTGCCCTCATCTCTTTTTTTGGTACCCAATAGCCAATATTTTGCATTAGAGCCTTAGCCCCAGGCACCCTTTTTTCCTGATTGCCTACAGCCTTGTACCTTACCCACCAGACAAAGCAAGGAGTTTTGAATCAGGATGATACCATTTATTGGCTAACTTAGAGATGAAAAAACAATGAGCTTTCGGCTTATAAAAAGCCTTCGTCGGACTGGTTCCTGACAAAAACTGAAAAACACAGCTTATATACACTGACATACAGCAGACAAAGAAAGATGTTTACTGCATGTGCATTCTAATGAAGTCTGTGATCCATGAAACACACGTCAGGCTTAAAATTTGTGTCAATATCAAGTGTGAAAAGACTGATTGTTTTTAGATGTTTATGTTTTTAAACATTTTGCTATCATGAACACAAAGCCCACATTACAGACTACAAAATACTGTGTTTTTAACATTATTAATAAAGGTTAAAGTGTGCCCGAGGCAACATGTAACATGATGAGATAAATGTGTATGTACAGTGCAAAACATATTAATAATCAGGCTGTTTTATTTGCCTTATTTTGCTGCCTGAAATAGTTAATTTCTAGGCATGAAAGTGACAGCTTCTGTCTTGACTGTAGCTTATCGGCAATATAGTAAACATCACTGATAAGCTAATTACAGCCATAAAAGTTTTCCTGGCAGAATACAACTTCTGAAAGCAGAGGGAGATAAAATACATAAACTATTGACCTTTTTCTAACTCTGGGAAACGTATTGGGCTAGCACTGAGCCGAGGCAACAAAACATTCAATCTATTTTGTAAATGTGTAAATATAAAATAAAACCATGGGATATCTAAAAAAGTCACTTTTAGGAGTAGGGGCATAAACACATTTGTTTATCTCATCAGTTTATTTTCACCTCGGTTTCACTGTAAGAATGATCAGATTAAGGGTAAATTCACAGTGCTGTTGCGAAAAATTCTGCTCACTGCCCTTACAATTCTATGGGGCTGTTCATAGTACGGCGTTGTAACTAATCACGTTAGTCTAACTCCCTGCATACAGGTTTTTTATGAATGTCTATGTCCAGTCTGAGTTGCAGTTCACACACATTATATCGTGTGTGTTATACAACTGAGCACTGTGAATTCAGCTTTTTACTCCATGAAACCGCATTTATTGTTGAGGAATATCTTACCGTAATCAAAATGAACCAGGCTTGGAAATCAGTTATTTTTTACACACCCTGGCAGATTCCACTGATTGTACACAACAATTAGCACAGTTCTTAATTGTAAATGTTAGTCTACTTTTCACCATGTGGATTTTCTAGCTTTCAGCAAACTGTGCCAATCATTTCCTCTCAAAAGAGAAAAAAGGCTTACCAGCTGCACACAACCCACGTTATAAGGGTGTGTGTATAGCTCTTCTTCAATCCTCCAACCAAGGTTGACAAGCCATCCCAGAACATAAGCATGGATAAAAGTAAAAAGCGAACAGCAGTTCTAAGTGCAGGCTGCTTTATTCAAATTTACTGTAAATCACCAATAAAAACAAGTGAAAACATAAAAGAAACACTTACAGATGAGGCCCAGATCATAGGGACCCCGATAAAAGCTTGCACGTATGTGCTCGCCAGTAGCGAATAAAATGATAAAAAGGTGCCCCTGATGACGCAAGATTGCGAAACCGGTCGGGAAAGAGACAGGCGGAAACTTTTATCAGTTTATTCACTGTCGACGAGCACAAAAGAGAAGTCAGTACCTCTTATTTGCCAAAGGTCTGGCCAGGTGTGTCCCCCACATGCTCTTACTGATCCAGCAATGCTGTCCATCTCCTCTGCTGTATAAAGATGATTCTGTCACTGTATACACTCATGCTGTGTGGCTTCCATCTTTCCGGGTTCACTGGTGCCCTCTAGCTCCACATGGCGCACTTGTGCAGGGCAACCTGTAAATTCAAGGATGAGCTAACTCACTGTGTGGCCTTCCAGGCCCCTATGTACCGTTCCTAATCCCCCTTATTTTTTAAATATCAAAATGATCCTCCTTGGTGGTCTTCCCATACCATTTTGGTGCATTGGAGTGATGTAGTTACTCTCCAGAAACAAACCACCAGATGATATTCAGATGATTGTGCACCTTCCAAATTTTGAAAATGTTGACCCGTTCAATGAAACAGCTATAACACTGAACTGCGGGGTATCTGAGAAACACTAAAAGCAACCTAAAGGTCAGGTTTGTATGTATCATGCTACATTATAAAGAATCTTTAAAGTAGATTATCTCCAGCCAGATCAAAGCGCTTGTCGGAAATTCACATAGGTTTGAGCTTTCCCGCTTGCAGGAACTGCAAGAGCTCCGCATAGAAGCAAGAAGGATTTAATTGACTGAGATTTTCCACTCTCTGAAGGCTGATAACACAGGGAGTGTGGGAAACTCTTACATCAGTTAATATGTGGTTTATTATAGCAGTGCAAACATTAGGACTCCACAATGGCATCACCATGGCAATTGGCACAGCATCCATCAATATTCCCGTCCTATTATTGTTGAGAATGCTCCTGGTAAAAGGACTATTGTAGGATTGAAATGTTGGTTAAGACTTAATCCTCTATATTAAATTATGTCACAGTTTCTATGACTTTATTTACTGCATTATTACATTACACTGACACTGATAAGGTGCATACTGAATACCCATTGAATGGCTATTTCATTTAGTGACAGTTGGTGCCCCTCTTGTCAATCAATGTCATGGATCCAGAAAAAAAGAGTTGCTGGAGGACTGTATACATCCAATAGACCTAACCAGGTCCTTCTGACTACCTTGCAGGCACTGGAGTCTGCGGAGAGTCAACTATGTAACCAAGATCATTGTCATCTTTGCTAATATGTTTTTGGAGCAGCTATTTCAACTTCCTGCAGTTACACCAGCATATGTAGATGGCATTGACTGTCTCTGTTAAACATAGATAATGTCCATGCAAGTGGGCTGGACAGAGTTATCATTATTGACGGAAAAGTTTTGCAGAATTTGTTCAACTTAACGGAGTACTGTAGGGGGTTAGGGGGAAAAAGAGTTGAACTTACCTGGGGCTCCTAATGGTCCCCCACAGACGTCCTGTGGCCACGCAGCCACTCACTGATGCTCCGGTCCCACCTCCTGATCACTTCTGGAATTTCCCACTTTTAAGTCGGAAAACCACTGCACCCGCGCGGCCGTGCCCTCGCTTCCACTGACGTCACCAGGAGTGTATTGCGCAGGCCCAGTACAGTCTGCGTCTGCGCAGTACGCTTCTAGTGACGTCAGCGGGATCGAGGCCACGGCCGCGCAGGCGCAGTGTTTTTTTTTCCAACTTTAGAGTCGGAAATTCCAGAAGTGAACCGAAGGTGGGGACAGGAGCATTGGTGATTGGCTGCGCCGGGCACAGGACATCTGCGGGGGACCATTAGAAACCCCAGGTAAGTTCAACTCTTTTTCCCCCCTACCCCCCCTACAGTAGTTCTTTAATTTTGTTTCAAAGTCCATAGCCATTCACGAAAATATACACAGTACAGATTTCAGTGTGGCCAGGGTGAAATTCCATAGCTGGTTGTTTCAATTAATTCCTGAAACTGCAACTCTAAAGGATATGTATCCATACGCAAGATCCAGCCCTGCCTGACCTCTGTAGAAATACCCTCTCACTCAGGGGCATAACTTATAGGGAACAGCCCCTGCAACTGCATGGGGGCCCAGAGCAGTGGGGGCCCAAACTACTAACCTTCCCTTCCATCAACATAGGACCCCATTCATCAGATTAGATGTTATTGTGGCTACACTTGTTATGGAAGTGAAAATCCTGATGTCCACACTTGTTTTATGACCCTTGTGAGATGGGCCCCCCCAGTGAGAGTCACCAAGGGGTAGGCAAGGGAAAGTGTGTGAACATTGGGGGAGGGGGGGGGCATCAAAGTTTTGCTGGGGGCTCCATGATTTGTAGTTATGCCCCAAGCTCTCCTGGAGATAGTCCAGGATACCATCTTTAGGTTCAGCTGTGTCTGTGTTATCTTCTGTGCTTGTTCTCATTTGTTGTGATTTCATATATACAGGATCTTCTCAAAAAATTAGCATATTGTGATAAAGTTAATTATTTTCTGTAATGTACTGATAAACATTAGACTTTCATATATTTTAGATTTAAATACACACAACTGAAGTAGTTCAAGCCTTTTATTGTTTTAATATTGATGATTTTGGCATACTCTCCTGACCTGAACCCCATAGAGAATCTGTGGGATATTGTGAAGAGAAAGTTGAGAGACGCAAGACCCAACACTCTGGATGAGCTTAAGGCCGCTATCGAAGCATCCTGGGCCTCCATAACACCTGAGCAGTGCCACAGGCTGATTGCCTCCATGCCACGCCGCATTGAAGCAGTCATTTCTGCAAAAGGATTCCTGACCAAGTATTGAGTGCATAACTGAACATAATTATTAGAAGGTTTACTTTTTTTGGTTTAAAAACACTTTTCTTTTATTGGTCGGATGAAATATGCTAATTTTTTGAGATAGGAATTTTGGGTTTTCATGAGCTGTATGCCAAAATCATCAATATTAAAACAATAAAAGGCTTGAACTACTTCAGTTGTGTGTATTTAAATCTAAAATATATGAAAGTCTAATGTTTATCAGTACATTACAGAAAATAATTAACTTTATCACAGTATGCTAATTTTTTGAGAAGATCCTGTATATAATAATAACATTTTTGGGATTATCTTTGTGCTTCCCCCCTAAAGTGGGATGAGACTCCATATTAACTGACAAAAATAAAATAAAATAAAAAATGTTGATATAAAAAAAAGAAAATAATATTTCTGCTGGTTTCCATCTTTACTGTTTCTCCGTGACACCAAAAGTGACATCACTTCTGCCCCTTCTTCTTTTTTTTTTACCCAGCTCTGTGTTAATTTACTGCTTATTTTACAGATTACTGTCCCTTCCACAGCAAACATCATCTGGAAAACAGGCTTACATCACTGTGTGGGGAGAAGGGATTCAGGTTACCTTCTGGCCATAGTGTCCTTATCTTATCTTAAATGGGATGTTTGTTATTAAGTTAGTTAAGTGTGGCACTACACACTTCGGCACAGTTTAGCAAAGGCACTCAGACCAGGTAAAACAAAAAAAAATAAAATTAGGGGACATGTAGGGACCTAGTTTAGAAAACAAAGGAGCTTTCATTTGGGGCACTAACTATTTTTTATTTTTCGATGTTACTTTAAGCTAGGTACACACATTAGATGGCATTTAGCTGAGACAGCCATTCAAGCACACCTAAACTGAGAGAGATATGGAGGGTGCCATATTTATTTCCTTTTAAACAATACCAGGTGACTGGGGTCCTCCAGATCCTCTGTATCTACTACTTTACAAGTATGCACATCAGAGGTTTCTGACCGATGTCTGACTGCATTAGCCACATGATTGTTTCAGGAGTGGGATTCAGACACTACTGCAGCCTGATCGCAGGACTACCCAGCAACTGGTATTGTTTAAAAGAAAATAAATATGGCAGCCTTCATATCCCTCTCAGTTTAGATTTACTTTAAAGGACACATCTAAGCTATAAAAATAAATGAAATCTACTTACCCGGCGCTTCCTCCAGCCCCTAGCAGCTGATCTCTCCCACGCCGCAGCCTCACTCTCTGCAGCTGGCTCTCAGCGCCTCGCCAGGCTGCCTTCTACTGCGCCTGCGCGAGCGCCGCTGCCAATCAAATCCACGTTGTACGGAGTGTACACCCCAGTCACGTGGATTTGATCGACAGAAGTGCTCGCGCAGGGGCAGTAGAGGTTGACCTCATGAGGTCGTCCTCAGCACTGGGAGACAACGGCTGAGTGTAGAGGTGCGGCGTGGGACAGATCAGCTGCTAGGGGCTGGAGGAAGCCCCAGGGTAAGTAGATTTCATTTTTTTTATAGCTCGGACCTTCCCTTTAGGGACAGGAAGGGGTGTCTGTTGTCACTGGCATAGCAGTAGCATAGTGGCATGTGGGATGCACAGGCTGCAACTTCTCTCCTTTATTATCTGTATCAGATCTTTATGGGTGCTAAGCTGAATAAATATTACATTTGCATTTGTCATATTCTTATATTTCAGATATAATATATATCTATGTATGTATGCATTTATATCTATGTACATGTGCGCATGTATTTATATATATACTAGTGGCACCACTGCACCCATAACCTCTTGAATGCACCCGCAGCTCCATGCATGCACACTCGACTGGCACTGCCACAAACAAATACAAACACAGATCATTTATATCGCGCTTTTCTCCTGGCGGACTCAAAGCACCAGAGCTGCAGCCACTGGGACACACGCTCTATAGGCAGTCGTAGTGTTAGGGAGACTTGCCCAGGGTCTCCTACTGAATAGGTGCTGGCTTACTGAACAGGCAGAGCCGAGATTCGAATCCAGGTGGCCTGTATCAGAGGCAGAGCCCTTAACCATTACACTTTCCAGCCACGATCCATCCAGGATGGATGAAGATTCCTAATATATATGTAAATATATATATATATATGTATATATATATGTATATATATATGTATATATATATATATATATATATATATATATAGATATATAGATATATATATATCTATATATATATATGTATATATATATATATATGTATATATATATATATATATATATATATATATATATATATATATATATATATATATAGATATAGATATATATATATAGATATAGATATATACAGTACAGACCAAAAGTTTGGACACACCTTCTCATTCAAAAGTTGTCTTTATTTTCAAGACTATAAACATTGTAGATTCACACTGAAGGCATCCAAACTATGAATTAACACATGTATACACACACATCAAGTATAGTACATAACCAAAAAGTGTGAAACAACTGAAAATATGTCATATTCTAGGTTCTTCAAAGTAGCCACCTTTTGTTTCGATTACTGCTTTGTACACTCTTGGCATTCTCTTGATGAGCTTCCAACAGTCTTCAAGGAGTTCCCAGAGATGCTTAGCACTTGTTGGCCCTTTTGCCTTCACTCTGTGGTCCAGCTCACTCCAAACCATCTCAATTGGGTTCAGGTCTGCTGACTGTGGAGGCCAGGTCTACTGGTGCAGCACCCCATCACTCTCCTTCCTGGTCAAATAGCCCTTACACAGCCTGGAAGTGTGTTTGAGGTCATTGTCCTGTTGAAAAAAAAATGATGGTCCAACTAAACACAAACCGGATGGAATAGCATGCCGCTGCAAGATGCTGTGGTAGCCATGCTGGTTCAGTATGCCTTCAATTTTGTATAAATCCCCAACAGTGTCACCAGCAAAGCACCCCCACACCATCACACCTCCTCCTCCATGCTTCACAGTGGGAACCAGGCATGCAGAGACCATCCGTTCACCTTTTCTGTGTTGCACAAAGACACGGTAGTTGGAACCAAAAATCTCAAATGTGGACTCATCAGACCAAAGCACAGGTTTCCACTGGTCTAATGCCCATTCCTTGTGTTATTTAGCCCAAACAAGTCTCTTCTGCTTGTTGCCTGTCCTTAGCAGTGGTTTCCTAGCAGATATTCTACCATGAAGGCCTGATTCACACAGTCTGAGTCTCCTCTTAACAGTTGTTCTAGAGATGTGTCTGCTGCTAGAACTCTGTCTGGCATTGACCTGTTCTCTAATCTGAGCTGCTGTTAACCTGAGATTTCTGAGGCTGGTGACTCGGATGAACTTATCCTCCGCAGCATAGGTGACTCTTGGTCTTCCTTTCCTGGGGCGGTCCGCATATGAGCCAGTTTCTTTGTAGGGTTTGATGGTTTTTGAGACTGCACTTGGGGACACTTTCAAAGTTTTCCCAATTTTTCGGACTGACTAACCTTCATTTCTTAAAGTAATGATGGCCACTCGTTTTTCTTTACTTAGCTACTTTTTTCTTGCCATAATACAAATTCTAACGGTCTATTCAGTAGGACTATCAGCTGTGTATCCACCTGACTTCTCCACAATGCAACTGATGGTCCCAACCCCATTTATAAGGCAATAAATCCCACTTATTAAACCTGACAGGGCACACCTGTGAAGTGAAAACCATTTCAGGTGACCTGAAGCTCATCAAGAGAATGCCAAGAGTGTGCAAAGCAGTAATCAAAGCAAAAGGTGGCTACTTTGAAGAACCTACAACATGACTTATTTTCAGTTGTTTCACACTTTTTGGTTATGTACTATACTTACACATGTGTTAATTCATAGTTTGGATGCCTTCAGTGTGAATCTACAATGTTCATAGTAATGAAAAAAAAGAAAACTCTTTGAATGAGAAGGTGTGTCCAAACTTTTGGTCTGTACTGTATATATATGTATATATATATATATATATCCATATATATATATATATATATATATATATATATATATACACACACACACACACACACACACACACACACACACACACACACACACACACACACACACACACACAGTGGGATGCAAAAGTTTGGGCAACGTTGTTAATCGGCATGATTTTCCTCTATAAATCGTTGGTTGTTACTATAAAAAATGTCAGTTAACTATATCATATAAGAGACACACACAGTGATATTTGAGAAATGAAATTATGTTTATTGGATTTACAGAACGTGTGCAATAACTGTTTAAACAAAATTAGGCAGGTGCATATATTTGGGCACCACAAAAAAAGAAAATTAAATCAATATTTAGTAGATACTCCTTTAGCAGAAATTACAGCCTCTAAATACTTCCTGTAGGTTCCAATGAGAGTCTGGATTCAGGTTGAGGGTATTTTGGACCATTCCTCTTTACAAAACATCTCTAGTTCATTCAGGTTTGATGGCTTCCGAACATGAACAGCTCTCTTTAACTCACACCACACCACAAAGTATATTTAGGTCTGGGGACTGAGATGGTCATTCCAGAATGTTGTCCTCTGCATGAATGCCTGTAACATATGCGGCTGCGGGCACGCAGGGTGTCTTCGCAGCCGCTTCGGTTCGCCGAGGACGGAATTGTCATTTGCACATAAGGTTTCTGTATCGCGCGGCCGCGCGTGTAGACAGGACCTCTATGCTGGAAGGAGGCACGTCAGTTGACCCGCTGGTCGGTTGACGTCAGAGCGGACGTTCGCCGCTCAGGATTGGCTGATTGGAGTGGGCCCGGCTTGGAGGTGTCCTCTGCTTCTTAAGCCATCTCTGCTCACTCGCAACTCGTCTGCGGTTGCGAATACTTATGTGCTAGCGCTCAGACCTTAGACTAGTATCCGGTGTGCTTTGATCTGGGAGGAAACCAGGGATTTCACACAAGACTAGGATATTGTTTACTGTATATTATTGATATTCTGTGTATGACTCTGGCTAACCTCTGACTCTGCTATTTGCTATTCGTCTCTGTACTTCTGCCCATCTGATCTAGTTGCCGAATCCCTGCCTGATTACCTACTACTCTTTTGCCTTCTGTCTCTGTACTGTATCTGCCTCTTAGTTTCCGAACCTAGCCTGTCTGACGCTCCGACTCACCAGCAGGCCTTCTCCACTGGTGAGGTATTCTATTAGTGCCCACCAGCTCCTCTGGTGAGGCTCAGCTAAACTAATCAGTTACTGTATTCTATTAGTGCCCACCAGCTCCTCTGGTGAGGCTCAGCTAAACGAATCAGTTACTGTATTCTAATAGTGCCCACCAGCTCCTCTAGTGAGGCTCAGCTAAACTAATCAGTTACTGTATTATATTAGTGCCCATCAGCTCCTCTGGTGAGGCTCAGCTAAACTAATCAGTTACTGTATTCTAATAGTACCCACCAGCTCCTCTGGTGAGGTCTTGCAAACTTTTGTTACTGTGTTCTAATAAGTACTACCCACCAGCTCCTCTGCTGAGGTCTTGCAAACTTATCGTCACTGTGTTCTAATAAATCCCCACCAGCTCCTCTGGTGAGGTCTTGCTAAACTTATTGTTACTGTGTTCTTATAGTGCCTACCAGCTCCTCTGGTAAGGCCCAGTCTATTGTTGCACCAAGCACTACACATACCTTGTATTTTGCCAGCTATACGTGTATTATTGGTGATACTGCAGATCACCACATAATCAGGTATAGCGTCTGTATTATTGGTGATTCTGCAGATCACACATAATCAGACGTCTGTGTTGCTACACCAATCGTTACAGAACCGCAGACCAGAAAATTATGGAGACACTGTGCAATCGGGTTGAACTGTTGACCACATCCGTTAACAATCTCATCAAGACGGTCAACTTACAACAGACCCAGATTGACCAACTGGCTGAGACAGTTAATCGTCTTAAAAATCCCAATGCACAAGTGTCCTCCCCTCTTGTTATTGAGCCTTGGATACCCACTTCAGAAAATTTTCAGGGCATTGCTCAGACTTTCGACATTTTAACCACTTAAGGACTGCAGTCATAAAACCCCTTAAGGACCAGAGCCTTTTTTTCCATTCGGACCACTGCAGCTTTCACGGTTTATTGCTCAGTCATACAACCTACCACCTAAATGAATTCTACCTCCTTTTCTTGTCACTAATACAGCTTTCTTTCGGTGCTATTTGATTGCTGCTGCGAGTTTTAGTTTTTATTATATTCATCAAAAAAGACATGAATTTTGTCAAAAAAATGACTTTTTTAACTTTCTGTGCGGACATTTTTCAAATAAAGTAAAATTTCCTATACATTTGAGCGCGAAAGTTATTCTGCTACATGTCTTTGATAAAAAAAACCCCATTCAGTGTATATTTATTGGATTGGGTAAAAGTTATAGCGTTTACAAACTATGGTGCCAAAAGTGAATTTTCCCATTTTCAAGCATCTCTGACTTTTCTGCGCACCTGTCAGGTTTCATGAGGGGCTAAAATTCCAGGATAGTACAAATCCCCCCCAAATGACCCCATTTTGGAAAGAAGACATCCCAAAGTATTCAGTGAGAGGCATGGTGAGTTCATAGAAGATTTTATTTTTTGTCACAAGTTAGCGGAAAATGACACTTTGTAACAAAAAAAAAAAAAAAAAAAAAGTTTCCATTTCTTCTAACTTGCGACAAAAAAAAATGAAATCTGCCACGGACTCACTATGCTACTCTCTGAATACCTTGAAGTGTCTACTTTCCAAAATGGGGTCATTTGTGGGGTGTGTTCACTGTCCTGGCATTTTGGGGGGTGCCTAATTGTAAGCACCCCTGTAAAGCCTAAAGATGCTCATTGGACTTTGGGCCCCTTAGCGCAGTTAGGCTGCAAAAAAGTGCCACACATGTGGTATTGCCGTACTCAGGAGAAGTAGTATAATGTGTTTTGGGGTGTATTTTTACACATACCCATGCTGGGTGGGAGAAATATCTCCGTAAATGACAATTGTTTTCTTTTTTTAACACACAATTGTCAATTTATAGAGATATTTCTCCCACTCAGCATGGGTATGTGGAAAAATACACCCCAAAACACATTATACTACTTCTCCTGAGTACGGCGATACCACATGTGTGGCACTTTTTTGCACCCTAACTGCGCTAAGGGGCCCAAAGTCCAATGAGTACCTTTAGGATTTCACAGGTCATTTTGAGAAATTTCGTTTCAAGACTGCTCCTCACGGTTTAGGGCCCCTAAAATGCCAGGACAGTATAGGAATCCCACAAATTACCCCATTTTAGAAAGAAGACACCCCAAGGTATTCCATTAGGAGGATGGTGAGTTCATAGAAGATTTTTTTTTTGTCACAAGTTAGCGGAAATTGATTTTAATTGTTTTTTTTCACAAAGTGTCATTTTCTGCTAACTTGTGACAAAAATAAAATCTTCTATGAACTCACCATACTCCTAACGGAATACCTTGGGGTGTCTTCTTTCTAAAATGGGGTCATTTGTGGGGTTCCTATACTGCCCTGGCATTTTAGGGGCCCTAAACCGTGAGGAGTAGTCTTGAAACCAAATGTCGCAAAATGACCTGTGAAATCCTAAAGGTACTCATTGGACTTTGGGCCCCTTAGCGCACTTAGGGTGCAAGAAAGTGCCACACATGTGGTACCGCCGTACTCAGGAGAAGTAGTATAATGTGTTTTGGGGTGTATTTTTACACATACAGATGCTAGGTGGGAGAAATATCTCTGTAAATGACAATTATTTGATTTTTTTTACACACAATTGTCCATTTACAGAGAGATTTCTCCCACCCAGCATGGGTATGTATAAAAATACACCTCAAAACACATTATACTACTTCTTCTGAGTACAGCGATACCACATGTGTGACACTTTTTTGCAACCTAGGTGCGCTAAGGGGCCTAACGTCCTATTCACAGGTCATTTTGAGGCATTTGGATTCTAGACTACTCCTCACGGTTTAGGGGCCCTAAAATGCCAGGGCAGTATAGGAACCCCACAAGTGACCCCATTTTAGAATGAAGACACCCCAAGGTATTCCGTTAGGGGTATGGTGAGTTCATAGAAGATTTTTTTTTTGTCACAAGTTAGCGGAAAATGACACTTTGTGAAAAAAAAAACAATACATATCAATTTCCGCTAACTTGTGACAAAAAATAAAATCTTCTATGAACTCACCATACTCCTAACGGAATACCTTGGGGTGTCTTCTTTCTAGAATGGGGTCATTTGTGGGGTTCCAATACTGCCCTGGCATTTTAGGGGCCCTAAACCGTGAGTAGTCGTCTTGAACCCAAATGTCTCAAAATGACCTGTGAAATCCTAAAGGTACTCATTGGACTTTGGGCCCCTTAGCACAGTTAGGCTGCAAAAAAAGTGTCACACATGTGGTATCGCCGTACTCATATAACCATGCTGGGTGGGAGAAATATCTCTGTAAATGACACATTTTTGATTTTTTTTACACACAATTGTCCATTTACAGAGAGATTTCTCCCACCCAGCATGGGTATGTGTAAAAATACACCACAAAACACATTATACTACTTCTCCTGAGTATGGCGATACTACATGTGTGACACTTTTTTGCAGCCTAGGTGCGCTAAGGGGCCCAACGTCCTATTCACAGGTCATTTTGAGGCATTTGTTTTCTAGACTACTCCCCACGGTTTAGGGCCCCTAAAATGCCAGGGCAGTATAGGAACCCCACAAGTGACCCCATTTTAGAAAGACGACACCCCAAGGTATTCCGTTAGGGGTATGGTGAGTTCATAGAAGATTTTATTTTTTGTCACAAGTTAGTGAAAAATGACACTTTGTGAAAAAAACAATAAAAATCCAATTTCCGCTAACTTTTGACAAAAAATAAAATCTTCTATGAACTCATCATACACCTAACAGAATACCTTGGGGTGTCTTCTTTCTAAAATGGGGTCACTTGTGGGGTTCCTATACTGCCCTGGCATTTTACGGGCCCAAAACTGTGAGTAGTCTGGAAACCAAATTTCTCAAAATGACTGTTCAGGGGTATAAGCATCTGCAAATTTTGATGACAGGTGGTCTATGAGAGGGCAAATTTTGTGGAAACGGTCATAAGCAGGGTGGCCTCTTAGATGACAGGATGTATTGGGCCTGATCTGATGGATAGGAGTGCTAGGGGGGTGACAGGAGGTGATTGATGGGTGTCTCAGGGGGCGGTTAGAGGGGAAAATAGATGCAATCAATGCACTGGGGAGGTGATCGGAAGGGGGTCTGAGGGGGATCTGAGGGTTTGGCCGAGTGATCAGGAGCCCACACGGGGCAAATTAGGGCCTGATCTGATGGGTAGGTGTGCTAGGGGGTGACAGGAGGTGATTTATGGGTGTCTCAAGGTGTGATTAGAGGGGGGAAATAGATGCAAGCAATGCACTAGCGAGGTGATCAGGGCTGGGGTCTGAGGGCGTTCTGAGGTGTGGGCGGGTGATTGGGTGCCCGCAAGGGGCAGATTAGGGTCTAATCTGATGGGTAACAGTGACAGGTGGTGATAGGGGGTGATTGATGGGTAATTAGTGGGTGTTTAGAGGAGAGAAGAGATGTAAACACTGCACTTGGGAGGTGATCTGATGTCGGATCTGCGGGCGATCTATTGGTGTGGGTGGGTGATCAGATTGCCCGCAAGGGGCAGGTTAGGGGCTGATTGATGGGTGGCAGTGACAGGGGGTGATTGATGGGTGGCAGTGACAGGGGGTGATTGATGGGTGATTGACAGGTGATCAGTGGGTTATTACAGGGAATAACAGATGTAAATATTGCACTGGCGAATTGATAAGGGGGGGGTCTGAGGGCAATCTGAGCATGTGGGCGGGTGATTGGGTGCCCGCAAGGGGCAGATTAGGGTCTAATCTGATGGGTAACAGTGACAGGTGGTGATAGGGGGTGATTGATGGGTAATTAGTGGGTGTTTAGAGGAGAGAATAGATGTAAACACTGAGCTTGGGAGGTGATCTGATGTCGGATCTGCGGGCGATCTATTGGTGTGGGTGGGTGATCAGATTGCCCGCAAGGGGCAAGTTAGGGGCTGATTGATGGGTGGCAGTGACAGGGGGTGATTGATGGGTGGCAGTGACAGGGGGTGATTGACAGGTGATCAGTGGGTTATTACAGGGAAGAACGGATGTAAATAATACACTGGCGAATCGATAAGGGGGGGTTTGAGGGCAATCTGAGCGTGTGGGCGGGCGATTGGGTGCCCGCAAGGGTCTAATCTGATGGGTAACAGTGACAGGTGGTGATAGGGGGTGATTGATGGGTAATTAGTGGGTGTTTAGAGGAGAGAATAGATGTAAACGATGGATTTGGGAGGTGATCTGATGTCGGATCTGCGGGCGATCTATTGGTGTGGGTGGGTGATCAGATTGCCCGCAAGGGGCAGGTTAGGGGCTGATTGATGGGTGGCAGTGACAGGGGGTGATTGATGGGTGGCAGTGACAGGGGGTGATTGACAGGTGATCAGTGGGTTATTACAGGGAAGAACGGATGTAAATAATGCACTGGCGAATCGATAAGGGGGGGGGGTTGAGGGCAATCTGAGTGTGTGGGCGGGCGATTGGGTGCCCGCAAGGGTCTAATCTGATGGGTAACAGTGACAGGTGGTGATAGGGGGTGATTGATGGGTGATTGATGGGTAATTAGTGGGTGTTTAGAGGAGAGAATAGATGTAAACGATGGATTTGGGAGGTGATCTGATGTCGGATCTGCGGGCGATCTATTGGTGTGGGTGGGTGATCAGATTGCCCGCAAGGGGCAGGTTAGGGGCTGATTGATGGGTGGCAGTGACAGGGGGTGATTGACGGGTGATTGACAGGTGATTGACAGGTGATTGACAGGTGATTGACAGTTGATCAGGGGGGATAGATGCATACAGTACACAGGGGGGGGGGAGGGTCTGGGGGGGTCTGGGAAGAATCTGAGGGGTGGGGGGGTGATCAGGAGGGAGCAGGGGGCAGTTTAGGGACTAAAAAAAAAAATAGCGTTGACAGATAGTGACAGGGAGTGATTGATTGGTGATTAGGGGGGTGATTGTGTGCAAATGGTGGTCTGGGGGGTGGGCAGGGGGGGGTCTGAGGGGTACTGTGGGCGATCAGGGGGCAGGGGGGGGGGCAGATCAGTGTGTTTGGGTGCAGACTAGGGTGGCTGCAGCCTGCCCTGGTGGTCCCTCGGACACTGGGACCACCAGGGCAGGAGGCAGCCTGTATAATACACTTTGTATACATTACAAAGTGTATTATACACTTTGTAGCGGCGATCGCGGGGTTAACAACCCGCCGGCGCTTCCGATTGGCCGGCGGGTTGACGTCGCGGGTGGGCGGAGCCTATTGCCGGTGGATGCGCGCGCATCCCAGCGCGCGATCCCCGGCCAGAGAGTGCCCCAGGACCTGACGCCAATCTGCGTTACGTGGTCCTGGGGCTGCCACTTTGCCGCCGCCAATATGAAGTAGGCGGTCGACAAGTGGTTAAGTACCGATGCCTTTCTTATTTTGAGTTACAGCCAGTATCTGCAGGCACAGAGAGTCAGAGGGTCACCATGATAAAGACTCTGTTATCAGGTGATTCACAGTCCTGGGCATACAGTCTCCCTGATGGGCATCAGGGCTTTGGCCACTGTTCAGGACTTCTTCAAAGCAATGGCAGTAATATATGATGATCCGGATTTAGCTACTACGTCTGAGAGGAAACTTAAGACTCTCAGACAAGGGCATAATTCAATTGAGAATTATGCCGCTGAGTTTAGAAGGTGGGCGGTTTCAGCCAGATGGGGGCAGTATGCTTTGTTAGATTGCTTTTTGTCAGGCCTATCGGATGCAGTGGCTGATCTTATGTTAGGTCACCCTGAACCTAAATCAATCAATGAGGCCATTTCCCTGGCAATAAAAATTGATCGTCGAGTGCGATACCAGAGGCAGACTCGGGGAAAAACGGCAGGGAGACCTGTTTCTAGCGTGTTTTCTCCTCCTGTTTCTCCTCCTCCTCCACCTGATGAGCCGATGCAAATTGGGCAGTCTAAGCTCACTGAGGTTGAGAAGAACAGGAGGCGTACCGAGAAACTCTGTCTCTATTGTGCAGAGAAGGGGCATATTGTAGCAAATTGTCCCAAGAAGGCAGAAAACCCCATCTCCTAGGTGTAGCTGGGGGTACTACCCTAGGCGATCAAGTCTTACCTCTAAAAAATAAGCGTGTACTTCTCCCGTGTTCTATTACCTGGGAGGGTCAAGTCCTTTCCACCCAGGCCTTTATAGACTCGGGTTCTGCAGTTAATGTCATGGCTTATGACTTCGCCATTAAGTTTGGTTTTCCCCTTCTGCCTGTGGGACGTCAGATCATAGTGACTGCAATGGACGATTCACCATTGCAAGGGAAGTTACCCATTACTCAGACTCCATTGTTATTGTGTCAGTTGGGGGGTGTTACATAAAGAACAAATACAGTTTTTGGTCCTAGAGATGTCTACCTCCACAGTGATTCTCGGTATGCCCCTCAGATTGACTGGAGTTCCAGACAATTGTTAGCCTGGTCCTCCTACTGTCATCATCATTGTTTGGAGAAAGTCACAGTAGGAGCTACCGAGATCCAAGTGGAGGGGTCATCATCTCACTTCTCTGGTTCCACTGAAATTGAGTCTCGGAAGGACTGGATAACTATGCTGGACCCATTTCGGCAGGAAACCCCTGAGGGGAAACCAGATGGAGTCCTTTTTGTGCCTCTCCAGTTCAGATTTGAGATTCTCCATACGTTTCACTCCCATGAGACTGCAGGTTACCCTGGGGTTGCCCGCACGCAAGAGTTGTTGGAAATATGTGTGTGGTGGTCATCCATTGTCTCTGACTGTAACGACTTTGTGGGGAGCTGTTCTGTTTGTGCCAGGAGCAAACCCTCCAGACAAGCTCCCGTAGGCACCTTACAGTCACTACCTGTACCAGAGCAACCATGGACACACTTGTCCATGGACTTTGTAGGGGAACTCCTAGGTCTCAGAGAAAAACTGTCATTTGGGTGGTAGTTGATAGGTTTAGTAAAATGGCCCATTTCATTCCTTTGGAGGGACTCCCTTCTGCTCAAGAACTGGCAGAGCTCTTCATTCACCACATCTTTCGTTTGCATGGTGTTCCGGAAGATGTGGTGCCAGATAGGGGAGTCCAGTTCGTCTCCAAATTTTGGAGGGCTTTTTGTAATCATCTGGGAATGAACCTATCGTTTTCCTCCGGCTACCACCCACAGACGAATAGCCAAATGGAAAGGGTCAATCAGTCCCTAGAACAGTTTCTGAGGTGTTATGTGGCTGACGTCCAGACCGAGTGGGCCAAGTTCTTGCCGTTTGCGGAGTTTGCCCATAATAATTTGAAGAGTTCTTCCTCAGGGTTCTCTCCCTTTCAGGTCGTGACGGGAATATCTCTTAAGTTCTCTTCTTTGCCTGTGGTGGCATCTCCTTTCCCAGCATTGGAGGAGTGGCAGGGAACTTTGAAAGAGATATGGGCCTTGGTTCAGAGAAATCTTAAGAAGGCGTTTATGACTCAGAAGAAACAGGCAGATAGGAGACGTCTGGGAGAGTGGGACTTTGCACCAGGGGATCTGGTGTGGGTGTCTACTCGACATCTGGCTCTGAAGCAGCCCTCTGCCAAATTGGGCCCTAGATATATAGGTCCATATCCTATCTCTAAGAGAATCAATAAGGTCACATATGCTGTTTCACTTCCGTCCATTTGGAGGGGTGTTAAGACATTTCATGTGTCCCTGTTGAAACCTGCTATGCATGCGGATTCCCCCCCCCCCCTGTGGTGATTGATGGACAGCCTGAATATGAGATAGAACAAATTTTGGATTCCCGGTTGGTGCGCAACTCTGCACAGTACCTGGTTCATTGGAGGGGGTCTGGGCCTGAGGAGAGATCGTGCGTCCCTAGTCATCGTATGCATGCGGAGGAACTCAGAGAAGAGTTCCATAGGTTGCATCCTGACAGACCTGGTGGCCCGTGTCCGGAGTCCATGCCTCAAGGGGGGGGTACTGTAACATATGCCGCTGCGGGCATGCAGGGTGTCTCCGCAGCCGCTTTGGTTCCCTATTCACAGTCTTTTTCCGTTCCCTCAGGCGTCTAGCACGCCGAGGACGGAATTGTCATTTGCACATAAGGTTTCTGTATCGCGCTGCCGCGCACGTAGACAGGACCTTTATGCTGGGAGGAGGCGCGTCAGCTGACCCGCTGGTCGGCTGACGTCAGAGCGGACGTTCGCCGCTCAGGATTGGCTGATTGGAGTGGGTGCGGCTTGGAGGTGTCCTCTGCTTCTTAAGCCATCTCTGCTCACTCACAACTCGTCTGCGGTTGCGAATACTTATGTGCTAGCGCTCATACCTTAGACTAGTATCCGGTGTGCTTTGATCTGGGAGGAAACCAGGGATTTCACACAAGACTAGGAGATTGTTTACTGTATATTATTGATATTCTGTGTATGACTCTGGCTAACCTCTGACTCTGCTATTTGCTATTCATCTCTGTACTTCTGCCCATCTGATCTAGTTGCCGAATCCCTGCCTGATTACCTACTACTCTTTTGCCTTCTGACTCTGTACTGTATCTGCCTCTTAGTTGCCGAACCTAGCCTGTCTGACGCTCCGACTCACCAGTGGGCCCTCGCCACTGGTGAGGTATTCTATTAGTGCCCACCAGCTCCTCTGGTGAGGCTCAGCTAAACTAATCAGTTACTGTATTCTATTAGTGCCCACCAGCTCCTCTGGTGAGGCTCAGCTAAACTAATCAGTTACTGTATTCTATTAGTGCCCACCAGCTCCTCTGGTGAGGCTCAGCTAAACTAATCAGTTACTGTATTCTATTAGTGCCCATCAGCTCCTCTGGTGAGGCTCATCTAAACTAATCAGTTACTGTATTCTATTAGTGCCCATCAGCTCCTCTGGTGAGGCTCAGCTAAACTAATCAGTTACTGTGTTCTAATAGTACCCACCAGCTCCTCTGGTGAGGTTTTGCAAACTTTTGTTACTATGTTCTAATAGTACCCACCAGCTCCTCTGGTGAGGTCTTGCAAACTTTTGTTACTGTGTTCTAATAAGTACCCACCAGCTCCTCTGCTGAGGTCTTGCAAACTTATCGTTACTGTGTTCTAATAAGTCCCCAACAGCTCCTCTGGTGAGGTCTTGCTAAACTTATTGTTACTGTGTTCTTATAGTGCCTACCAGCTCCTCTGGTAAGGCCCAGTCTATTGTTGCACCAAGCACTACACATACCTTGTATTTTGCCAGCTATAGGTGTATTATTGGTGATACTGCAGATCACCACATAATCAGGTATAGCGTCTGTATTATTGGTGATTCTGCAGATCACACATAATCAGACGTCTGTGTTGCTACACCGATCGTTACAATGCCTTAGTGGATTTTGAGCAGTGTTTAGGGTCGTTGTCTTGTTGAAAGATCTAGCCCCGGTGCAGCTACAGCTTTGTCACTGATTCCTGGATATTGGTCTCCAGAATCTGCTGATAGTGAGTGGAATCCATGCATCCCTCAACTTTGACAAGATTCCCAGTCCCTGCACTGGCCACACAGCCCCACAGCATGATGAAACCACCACCATATTTTACTGTAGGTAGCAGATTTTTTTCTTGAAATGCTGTGTTGTTTTTCCTCCATGCATAACGCCCCTTGTTATGCCCAAATAACTCAATTTTAGTTTCAGCAGTCCACAGCACCTTATTCCTTAAATGTGCTTTAGCATACCTCAAGCGGCTCTGTTTGTGCTGTGGGCAGAGAAAAGGCTTCCTCTGCATACAGCATCTCCTTGTGTAAAGTGCGCCGAATGGTTGAACAATGCACTGTGACTCCATCTGCAGAAAGATGATGTTGTAGGTCTTTGGTGGTGGTCTATGGGTTGACTGACTGTTCTCACTAGTGTTGGGCGAACACCTAGATGTTCGGGTTAGCGAACGTTCGCCGAACATCGCCGCGATGTTCGGGTGTTCGCGCCGAACTCCGAACATAATGGAAGTCAATGGGGACCTGAACTTTCGTGCTTTATAAAGCTTCCTTACATGCTACATACCCCAAATTTGCAGGGTATGTGCACCTTGGGAGTGGGTACAAGAGGAAAAAAAATATTTGAAAAAGAGCTTATAGTTTTTGAGAAAATTAATTGTAAAGTTTCAAAGGAAAAACTGTCTTTTAAATGTGGAAAATGTCATGTTACTTTGCACAGGTAACATGCTTTTTGTCGCCATGCAGTCATAAATGTAATACAGAGAAGAGGTTCCAGGAAAAGGGACCGGTAACGCTAACCCAGCACCAGCACCAGCACATGTGATGGAACAGGAGGAGGAGGCGCAGGAGAAGAAGGCCACGCTTTTTGAGACACAACAACCCAGGCCTTGCATGAGGACAAGAAGCGTGCGGATAGCATGCTTTTTACCGCCATGCAGTCATAAATGTAATAAAGATGAGAGGTTCCATAAACAGGGACTGGCAACGCTAACCCAGCAGCAGCAGCAGCAGCACACGTGATGGAACAGGAGGAGGCGCAGGAGGAGAAGGCCACGCTTTGAGACACAACAACCCAGGCCTTGCATGAGGACAAGAAGCGTGCGGATAGCATGCTTTGTACCGCCATGCAGTCATAAATGTAATAAAGATAAGAGGTTCAATAAACAGGGACCGGGCGGCAACGCTAACCCAGCAGCAGCAGACGTGATGGAACAGGAGGAGGCGCAGGAGGAGAAGGCCACGCTTTCAGGCGCAACTCAGGCCTTGCATGAGGACAAAAAAATGCGTGCGCAAAGCAATGCAATGAGTAGTTTTCAGGACACAATGGGCTATTCGGAGGAGCTATTCCCACCCCCACAATCTTCTACCTGTGAAAGGTCAATGGAACAGCCACAAATGTTGTGCCCGGATTCACAACCTTTTTCTGTGGAAAATGCACCTCGCACTGAAATGCAAGGCGAGGCCGAGGATAAACATGACGTCAACAACTCAACATGACGCAAAATGGGGGGGGGGAACAGAAAGCTGCTTTCAATGTTTTGAAGGCCTTAATTGCCTCCGGTGGCCAGTTAGATGCATCATTCATCACACCCAAATCCCAGAGCAATGTGTGCAGGAATTTGAATCGCAGGAGGTGTACCGAGATCATCTGGACAAGTGACCAAGTGACCAAGTGACAAGTAAACAAGTGACAAGTGACAAAGTGAAAAGTGACAAAGTGACAAAGTGACTGACAAAGTGACAAAATGACAAAGTGACAAAATGACAAAGTGACAAGTGACAAAGTGACAAGTGACAAAGTGACAAAGTGACAAAATGACAAAGTGACAAAGTGACCAGTGACAAAGTGAGAGGTTGTTCTGGGGAGCTCTACTCCACTGCACACAGTCACATATGAGGAGAGATCTCGTCGGGACTGCTGATCCTCCTCAGCTTGCTCAAAGCCTTGAGGGTTCCTGAAGATCCTCTGCTTGGAGTTCGCCGGGGTTCAGCTTGGTGTCGGGGTCGGCGGCGTCCTCATCACTCCAACGTGGCAGATCTTCTGTTGAAGGAAAAAAAAAACATTTTTTAAAGTCCAGTACCGCTTCTGAAGGACTCACCAAGAGATGCAGGAGCGCTTCAATCTAGCGCACCATCGCTCGCTGGGTGATGTCCCTCCCTACGCGCTGGAATTCTACGCTGCACATGCTAGCACGCTTTTGCGCAGTGCCGAGGCGCATTCCAGCAGCTAGCTACCAAGCTTCTGTGGATCTGATTGGGCCACCATGTTGGATCTCTGCCAAGTCCTCCAAAATTTTGAGCAATCCACGTTGCTTGTGACTGAGCAGTGACAACTCTACAGTCAGCATTACAATACCACTGCTGTGTTTACTGAAGAAATCAATGTTGAAGATGGAAACCGCTGGCATGATGCAAGTGGGGGAATCTGAAGATGAAAACGATCAGCGTGATGATACCAACATCAGGCAACCTGCCTCAGGAAACCCTGGTCCCAGCTATGACAAAGAACAGGACGAGGAACAGCTGGAGTTGGAGCAGGAATTGGATGCCCCCACTGCCGAGGGACAGAGCGGTGCACGTTGGACTTCCACAATTTAGCGGGAATGGACAGCAGAAGAGGAAGAAAGTGATGCTGGTGACGAATATGGTGCATCACAACAATCACAACGCTCACAAGAACATGAAGACAGAGGAGTCTGGCAGGATTCTCTGGCACACATGGCTCCATTCATGCTAGACTGCATTGAACGCGGCCCGCGCATTATTCACTATTCATTATTATTCATTATTCTGGACAACACCAATTACTGGGTTTATACCCAGTTTATACAAACATGTGGCCATGTGGCCGTGTGGCCGAACGGTTTGGCCGAACACCATCAGGTGTTCGGCCGAACTCGAACATCACCCGAACAGGGTGATGTTCTGCAGAACCCGAACAGTGGCGAACACTGTTCGCCCAACACTAGTTCTTACCATTCGTCCCCTCTGCTTTACCTAGATTTTTCTTGGTCTGCCACCTCGAGCCGTAACTTGATCTGAGCCTGTGGTCTTCCATTTCCTCAATATGTTCCTAACTGTGGAAACAGACAGCTGAAATCTCGGAGACAGCTTTCTATATCCTTCCCTTAAACCATGATGGTGAACAATCTTTGTCATCAGGTCATTTGAGAGTTGTTTTGAGACCCCCATGTTGCTACTCTTCAGAGAAATTTAACAGTGGAGGGAAACTTACAACTGATCCCCTTAAATACTCTTTCTTATAATTTGATTCACCTGTGTATGTAGGTCAGGGGACACTGACCTTACCAAGCAAATTTCAGTTCCAATAATTAGTTCTAAAGGTTTTGGAATCAATAATAAAATGACAACAGTGCCCAAATTTATACACCTGCCTAATTTTATTTAAACAATTACTGCGCACTTTCTGTAAGTCCAATAAACTTAATTTCACTTCTGAAATATCACTGTGTGCGTTTCCTATATGATATATTTAACTGACATTTTTTATCGTAACAACCAAAGATTTATATGGGAAAATCATGACGATTAACAATGTTGCCCAAACTTTCGCATCCCACTTTTTATATATCTATATATACATATATATGTATACAGTATATATAATTTTTATTGACTAAAACTAATTTAAAATCATGACTTCCACCACGCTCCCCCCCCCCCCCCCCCCCCCCCCCCTCAAATCAAAACTTGAATCCATCGCTTCAGCACAGGACATGATGGAGCGTGCTCTTTTGTGCCCTTGTAGGTTAGGCATGCATCCAACACTGACGGTTTATAGCACAGCTGACTACTTTAGTTGTAATTTTACTGTCATTTATTCCAGCATATACTGTATATATAGCTCATTCAGGCTATTTGGTCTTTATATGTGAATGGTATGGATTCATATATTTCAATGCACAGTGCTTCAGAACTGTTACAAGATGCCTGTTAAAGTATCCCTGAACTGACTTTTGACATTGCAGTATGTTCACAAAATAGTGGTAAAATTTATGTGCGGCCACAGCACAGCACATGCAAATTTTACTAGGCGTTTTACAAACTATGTAGCTGGCGTTATATATGCAAAGCATAATAAAAATAAAAGGACCTAAGTCAGATTCTTAGTGGGACTAGTACTAAATGTATCCATGTTCATCTCATAGTGAGATATAATTACTAAATCAGGGTAAAATATACAGTAGGTATGCAGATAGCTCTCATATGTTTTACTAGGTGCTATGGAAACTATGTAAATTATGTTATGCACTTTGTGTAACCCACGTTAAACACACAATGCTCACGTTGGATTACGCAAAACGTTTGCTATTTACTTTTTTTTTTAAGGCCGGTAAACATGGGCATCTGCTGAAAATTTTCCAAGGGGGGGAGGGCAAGTCTTGCGGCGCATGTAGCAAAAAATGGGCGTGGCCATGGACCAGAATGTGGGTGTGGGCATGGGTGGAGCCAAATTTACATGAATTCAGAGGAAGCAATGGTAGGACATTAGGCTAGGACTATGGTAGAGATTAGATTGTGAGCGCCTCCAAACACAGGTGCTGGTGATAAGTCCCCCCAGTTTAGATAGTGACAGGGACCCCCAAGTTTAGTGACAGGGATCCCCCAGTTTAGGTGGTGACAGGTGCCTCCCATTTTAGGTAGTGATAGGGGGCCCCCCAGTTTAAGTAGAGACAGGGACTCCTTTCAGTTTAGGTGGTAACAGGTGCCCCCCAGTTTAGGTAGTGACCGGGGACCGCCCAAGTTTAGTGACAGGGACCCCCTTTTTTAGATGGTGACAGGTGCCCCCCAGTGTTAGGTAGTGACAGTGACCCCTACCCCACTCACCGTGATGTCAGACCTCAGATTAGCGCTGCTGTGTCCTGTCCCCGCTGCCTAAATCATGTAACAGGCATTGTCACTCAGAACTCCGATCAGCCGGCGACCAGTGAGGAGCGGGTGCATGGTACCCCCTGTGGACACTGCACTGCATATGTGGAAGTGACATATGACATCACTTCCCCATATCAGTGCAATGTCCGTGAGGTACTAGCGCCTGCTTCTCACTGGTCTCTGCGTGATGCTGCCTGTTACATGATAGGCAGCAGGGCTGGGACACAGCAGGAGGACTAAAGGAGACATCGGTGGCGGCACAGGATGGGGCAGGCATGGCGCTGCATCATGGCTGCTGCTTACAATTTGTTTTAGAAATACAGGCCTTAAAGAATACCCAAGCTGAATGGAGAGGGTGAAAATTAGGCCATAAATAGGTGCTGACCCCTACCTATGCTTCAGATTACTGCCGAGAGGCTCTGTTTCACTGCGGTAGCAGACATAACTTTAGTAAATCGCCAACCTTTCACCCAGAGGTAGTAGCTCTGCTCATTCTAGGTCTGTCAATTCTGAATGCTGTGACCGGGGTCTCGGCTCTCGTGTATGCCTGTCACATACGATGTCATGAGAGAATGGAAACTGCGCATGCGCAGATCTTCTACCTCTGGGTCAAAGGTTGGTGACTTGCTAAAGTCGCAGCTGCTAGTGCAGTGAAATGGAGCCCCTTTTGAGTAATCTGAAACATAGGTAAGGGTCAGCATTTGTGCTTTTACCAATGTATTGCTTCATTTTCACCAATGTTATTCAACTCGGGTATCCTTTAAACTGAAAATAAGAATATGAGATTCCAGGAATGTTCTATTATTATCTATCATTATTACTACAGATGCAATTAATTATCATCCAAAAAGTGTCAATTTTTCAGTGCTAGTGTGAACTGAGACTAAATGATTTGTCGTGTTAGATCATTAACTACCAACCACTATTGTTCTTGAAGGAACTTATATTGAAGGTCATGCAGTAGGGTGCATTATATTCATCCTCCATATTCTTCTCTAAATGAAACAGAACAGTCTTCTTGGCAGCAAGCTAAGGAACGTGTCTGTACAGCAGCCATTCCCAAACTGTCACTTAAAACAATCATGAATTTTGGGTATACCAAACTTTAGAAGGGTAAAATGCTGTCAGTTCTCCATAATTTACAAGAAAGCTATACATTTGTGTGTGTGTGTGTGTGTGTGTGGGGGGGGGGGGGGGGGGACGGGACGGAAACGTTCCAGAGATAGAGTAGGTTTGCTAGCTGTAAAGCTGAACTTCTACTGCTATGTGTTTCTGCAGATGAACTGCACAGGCTCTGCAAAGGGGTTGCCATTCATCAAACAGAGTATCCTATCAAAGCTGCCTGTAGACATCTTTTGATGCATCTACCATGTCTGGAAATGTGTAGTTTCTGGAGACTGAAAAGTGCAGGATTTTCAATATCAATTAAACATAACATTTTACACAAACATTGAAAAAGTCTGGCATACAAACATCAATAAAACATGATCGAACACATGTATACTCAATATGCGGCATAACGCACTTTTATATCACGAATGCACGTATATTGTCCTGTGTATGTGGTGTTAGCAGCCAACAGGCTGGTTGCAGCCTTGCTAATAATTGTCCTCTAGGAGCTGTAGGTTAACACAACCAGGTAGGCTAATAGCCTGGTGGTACGTGATGGGGTGGTGGGGGAAGGTGTTGTTGGGTTAGTTTTGCCTCATGTCAGGTATCCTTTAAACCTAAATATTGCTTATAAATCCACTTTGAAATGTAGTCAGCCTGTCAAATGTTATACTTGATTGTGTATCGAAAGAAAAAAATGATGATGGGTTTGCTATCCCTGATTGTATATTGGTAGAAATGAGCGGTTTGATGGTTTTTTCTATCCTTGATGGTATAGTAATTGAAATAAAGGGTATGATGGGTTTGCTATCCGTGATTGTATATTGATAGAAATTAAGGGTTTGATGGGGAGCAGCATTGACCTTGTACTTCCCCCTAGTTTTTATAACTCAACTCTGTTGTTTTAAATTATACATCTGTGTAGTACAAGACTTCATTGCATTTATTCCTTATTTAGTTATGTCTGACTACCACTTTCAGTGGCGTATTACAAGGTGATACGTGGAGCTCGTTCATCCATCAGCACCAGTCGTTTACGTATCCATATAAATCCCTGGATGACTGTTATCATTCATTACCGATATGAGAACTCCATCTCTACCATTTCATATTTTCCTAATTTACTGTGTAACATGACCTGACAGCTCCTTCCCCTTCCAATCGCTTAATAGTTTTAATTTATTTTCCTAGAACTTTATGGGGACATCCTCTATTATTCTTCGTGAAATCAGTCCCCATTATGTGCGTGACATTTGGCAAGCCATCATTTTGAAATACCTGCATAGGCTGCCTGTAAATAAATGGATCAGATTTAATGTTGAGTTCTTGCATTAAAATAATAATATGGAATTACCCATTTGTAGCTGTTGGCTCACCTCGCCTCCATAAATCCATAGTAACATAATGTTGTAACATAGTGTTTTAGAGACAAGCAAGCATTTGCAATAAGCCCAACTTGCTAAATGAAATAGGAATGGTAATAGTAAAATTCTCAGAGATCCTTGTCTGTGAAGTTTCTGTTTTTAATGCATAGTACATTACACATAGTATATGTAAAAAATAAATTGCAGGCAAACTAGTTGGTGGAAATAGTTAGTTGTGATATATTTCAGGCCTGAGGGCCTGAATTTCCAAATGACAGGTGCTCTTTTGTGGCCCTGAAGGCCCCAGTTTCTTGATCTGGGAATATCCCATTACCTGTCCCCAAACCTTTACCCACTCACCAAACTTCCTCACAAAAATACAAAGGACTACCATTGACGTGGAGAAAATAGGCCAATGCAGCCCAATTTATTGAACAATATTTTAATATAAAACAATTCTTAATAACCTAAGAAGTATAAACCTTGCAGGACAAGGAACCCCAGAAGCTAACAATAGTAGGTAATGCAACTATATATATAACCGGCCCCCAGCCGCAAACTCCGGCTCAGGGACAGCTGCATACCCTTACTAACCTCTTTCAGATGACGGATACCCTGAGAAATTCACCCGCGTTAATTTCCTCCAATAATTAACCACCGTCCTCCGGGCTCCCTGCCCCGCCAGCTGCAATGACAACCAACTAAAACTTTCTAACTAAGGGAGGGTGGGAGGGAACTTTCTCCTGTGATCTCCTCTCGTTCTGGCTCCTCCCCTTCCGCTGACACCCTTCCTGTCCTCAGCCACTGCTGTCCGACCCGCCTTCCCTCTGACTCAGGTCGCCTGGCCAAGCCCACCCAGAAATTAACCCCTTCCTTTCCTGACAGAAGGTCTATCCCTATCATGGGAGGCCTTCCTCAGCTCCTGCTCTCGCCTATCCAGGCCCTTCTTGATCTGGGAATATCCCATTACCTGTCCCCAAACCTTTACCCACTCACCAAACTTCCTCACAAAAATACAAAGGACTACCATTGACGTGGAGAAAATAGGCCAATGCAGCCCAATTTATTGAACAATATTTTAATATAAAACAATTCTTAATAACCTAAGAAGTATAAACCTTGCAGGACAAGGAACCCCGGAAGCTAACAAACGTAGGTAATGCAACTATATATATAACCGGCCCCCAGCCGCAAACTCCGGCTCAGGGACAGCTGCATACCCTTACTAACCTCTTTCAGATGACGGATACCCTGAGAAATTCACCCGCGTGAATTCCTCCAATAATTAACCACCGTCCTCCGGGCTCCCTGCCCCGCCACCACAAACAAGGGAGAAACCTCACCCTTGTGCAGCCCACAAATGGAGCCCCCGCTGAATACCACCCTCTAAAGCCAGGGACCACAAATCTGTACCTATGGCGTTGAGGTGTACTCCATCACGCCTCAGAAACAAATCTAAATCCTCCTCTAAATCTTCGTGTCTCACTGCCACCCCCCCATTCCTAACCACAAACCGGGACACCTCCCTGTTCAGCTTCTTGCGAGCTCGATTAATTTTGTCAACGGACCGAGCCAACCTCCAATGGCTTCTGCCAATAATGTCAGACCACACTATAATTGTTCGTGGGAAAGTCGACCGCATCCTCATGAAATCACATTTTATATCTTGTATAATCTGCCTCGTGGTCCTTGAGGCCAGATCATTCCCACCGACATGGAGAACCAGTACCTCAGGGGCCCTGTCTAGGGCCACGAATCTCTGCAGTTCTGGCAATACCTTGGCCCATTGCATGCCTGGAATTCCGATCCACCGGACAGTTGCAGTCGCTCTCGGGATACCCAACTGCCGGCCGTCCGGCCGCACAGCGGCTCTGCGTGCACCCCATGCGACATATGAGTGGCCGAAAATCCAAACCAAGATTGGAGGAGCTGGGTTATCTGAAATAAACAAAAACTGAACAACTAACATAATACCTAACACTAGTTTACCTCCCCTTCGCTGACCCATCATACCAACTGTGGCCTGACGTACAACTGGAATCTAGCTGATTCCCATCTTCCTATGCTCTTAATCTGATCATCTCGAAGCCCCCATCTGGCCGCCTCCGTGGCCGCTCCTATCCTAAATGAGTGCGATGCAAACTCGGCCGCAACAAGGCCCAAGCTGCTCAATGTTTTCCTAAACACCGCCACAAACTGGTATTTTGTCAATGGCACCCCATCTGCGTGACACAGCCATGAACCACCCGTCCGGGGGCGCACCCTCAAAAACTGACCCACCACCGCCACTGGACAACCCACTGATCCTTCCACGGGGAACAACGTGATCTTCCGGCCCCCGCCTAACTGATCTGTCTATGATCTACGCAACTGCACCTCCACTCCTGTCTCCGACCATGCCACATCCCCTTCCAAGAAGCCACCCACCCCTCTTTTATTGGGGCTCACTAATTCACTCACCCTGAAAGCCCCGAAAAATGCCAATACAAAAGCAGCACTAAATAACAAAACCTCGTATGGGGAACTACATATCTCTCCCAGCTTCCCCAAAATTGAAATCAACAGGCCAAATGTAACTGGGCGCCTAGTATCCTTGGGGGCTACTACTTGTCTCCTCAAACCTCTCAATGCCATGCGAACTCTGAAATCTTTAGTAACATCAGTTAAACCCTGAACTTTGAAATAAAACGATAATGCAGCCAAATTTTTTGCTATTACCCCCGGGGTGATCCCCGCAACCCCTTTTTCCGCCATGAATTTCAGCAACAAAAACAACCTTTCTTCATCTGCTTGGCAACCTCCAACTTGTCGCCACGACTCCTCCCATTGCGTCCACACCGCTGAATACGCTGCCCAGGTTGATGCTGACAATGATTGAGAAATCCAAACTCCTATTGTCCCACGGGTATCTTCCATAAGGCCGGAGGGCAGGAAGCCCCCTGCCGTTCTGCTCCCGGGACGAGGGTCCAAAATCTCTGCCATTGGAATCGAGAAAGAGCGTCAGCCACTTCATTCTCTACTCCAGGCAAATGGACTGCAAACATCAACATGTTGAATCTCAAACATCTTAACACCAACTGACGCAGTACTCTCACCACCGGAGGTGATGATGCCGTCAAACTATTGATTGCCTGCACCACACCCATATTGTCGCAATTAAATCGGATTCTCCTATTCCTCAACAAAGGTCCCCACAGCTCAACCGCCACCAAGATAGGGAATAATTCTAACAGTATCAAATTTTTCGCCAGGCCTAACGGTTCCCATGTTTCAGGCCAGGCCTCGGCGCACCACTTACCCGAGAAGAACGCACCGAAGCCCAGAGATCCTGCGGCGTCCGTAAATAACTCCAAGTCATGGTTTGCGAGAGCTTCCTCCATCCACATAGAACGGCCATTAAAGTCAGCCAGGAATACCAACCACATACGCAAGTCCTCCTTGTGCTCTGCCACCAACCGGATCCTATGGTGCGGGGACGCAACGCCTGCTGTAGCCCTTGCCAAACGTCGGCAGAAAATACGCCCCATGGGCATAATTCTGCACGCAAAGTTCAGCTTACCGAGAAGCGACTGAAGCTCTCGCAAGGTGATCTTTTTTGAACCGAGCGTCCTGGTAATAGTGAGACGCAAGTCATCCACCTTATCACCAGGCAGCCTGCACTCCATGGCGACCGAGTCGATGACAATCCCCAAAAACTTGATTGTAGTCTGTGGGCCTTCGGTCTTATCTTCTGCTAAGGGTATGCCAAACTGCGCACACACCTGGCGCATGGAGGCCAGCAGGTAAGCGCATTCAGCTAGATCCTGCCCCCCGATAAAAAGAAAGTCATCCAAATAATGAATGACTGACTTTAACCCTGACACTTCTTTGACCACCCATTCTACAAACGAACTAAAGCGCTCGAAGTAAGAACAGGATATGGAGCACCCCATCGGGAGGCAGCAGTCTACGTACAGGTGTGACTCCCAAAAGCAGCCCAGCAAGCGAAAACTATCTGGATGCACAGGAAGCAACCGAAAGGCTGCTTCCACATCAGTTTTAGCCAGCAAAGCCCCTTTATCTGTCCTTTTGACCAGCCGGACTGCTGAGTCAAATGACGTATAAACAACCGATGAAGCCTCGGGATCTATACCGTCATTGACCGAAAAACCTCTCGGATGAGAAAGATGATGAATCAGCCTGTACGATCCTGGGTCCTTTTTTGGGACTAAACCTAGTGGAGATACCACCAAGTCAGTAATCAGGGATTCTGAAAAAGGGCCTGCCATGCGGCCCAACTCCACCTCCTTCTGTAATTTGGCAGAAACAACCTCTGGGCGTAACATAACAGACTTTAAATTGCGATATGGCGGATGAGAACCTGGAACACCTGAACTAGGAATATGAAAACCCTCCGCAAAACCCTTACGCAGAAAATTCGCATCTGCCGCATCCGGATACCTACTTAGATATCGCTCCATCCTTTCCACCATCACTGGAGTCCTCCCTTTTGTTTGCAGCATCTGCGGAACGACCTTTGTTTTGCTTATAGCACCTGGTAAGGGCATGGCTTCCACCACAGGATGAGCATTCATGCTTGAACCTGCACGAACTTCCGAATCTGCATGCCCCCTCATTAAACTTCCAGCACACTCCTGGCTTCTTATTAGCCGGCTGCCCAGCTGACCCTGAGCTGCCGGCAGCTCCCTGAAAGGGCTGATTGCTCTTAGTCCCGGGGATCATCAACTGCATCCACATGCCTATGTCTTTCTGATCCCACCTGATCGTTGGGCGAATCGCTTTACACTGCCTAAAATGTTCATCATAGCGCAGCCATGCTGAACCTCCGTATAACCTGTGGGCCTCCACTATACATTCCTGGTAACAAAAAAGGGACGAGCAACACTCGGGTTGCTTCTCCCCCAGTACACTGGCATATATGGAAAAAGCCTGTGACCAGTTTTGGAACGTCCGGGGAATGAGTCGGTACCTCCTACGTTCCTCCTCCTCTTTTTTACTCTCGTCGGGCTTGACCCGATCCAAGTTAAACTTACCCAATTGCAGTAACGAGAAGATCTCGATATACTCACCCTTCCAAATTTTTTCCCTAACTTCCTGTTTTAAATGCAAACCCAACGGTCCAGAAAAGCAAAGATAAACCTCCCCTTTTGCTGCGTCTGCCAGCCGCACCGTATCCATTTCCTTATCCTTTGGGGCATTCTGCGCCGGGGCAGTGACCACCGCGTTGGTAACCACATTCCCCCCAGGCTGCGTAACCCCACCAGCTGGCACTAATGCTGTGGACCCTCCCACACCCGAAGGAATCCATGCTGCCACAGGTGACTGCTCAGAGGCCACCTGGGTCCGACTAGGCCCCTGTAAGGCATCTCTGATGCCGACAAGCAGGGTATTAATGAGGGATAATGCCGATGATGAGCTGTCCCCTAAACCTGTAGTAACTGCTGACTGTGCTACAGACAGTGATCCCCCACTGCTACTCGCCCCACTAGCACTCTCCCCCCCCCTCACTAGCACATCACCCCTGTTATCATCATTTACAACATTTCCAACAAGGTTGCTCTCACCTGGCTGCACCGGACGTGGGTCCCGATCAGCCGACCCTCTTGGCCTTGCCGCCTCGAACCGACCACCATTTCCATCCGATCTCCCGGAAGCAGCGACCGCAGGGGAAGCGGCCCTGTTGTTACTCCTGCGCCTTTCACTTTCCAGTCGCCTCTCACCAGACCCCTCAGATTGGCGGTCCCCGTCTCGAGCCGACTGACCACGAAGTGATCCATTGCGCCCAGACCGTCCTCTGCTACCCGATGCTGTTTCCTGACGAGGTGGTGACGGAGAAGATGACCTGCCATGCCCAGCAGCCGCACTCCGTATGCTGCTATCAGAGCTACTGGACCTTGGTCTGCAAGCTTGCTTCCCCTTAGCAGCTGTCACCTTCTTCCCAGACCCCGGATTGGAGTCCTTCTTTGATCGCTTGGACTGCCTGGGTGTAGGGGCATCCGCCTCACGCTGCCTCCTCCCCTCTGCCGCCTTGTTTCCCCTAGTATCCTTCTGACCACTTCGCCTGTTTGAAGCTGCTGCTCCGCTCTGCTTGGGGTTACCTCTGCGCTGTTTGCCGCCACTAGGCCCCATACCGCTTGGGCCCGCCACCTCCTGGTCTCCTTGTGGTCGTTTACTCCCAGCTACTTTGCTCCCAGCCGCGCTATTCTTCCTTGCTGGGGGGGCTGTAGTAGCTTGTCCCGGGCTACCTCCTCTCCTCTGACCTGCGGGGGAAGCGCTGGGACTCAGCCGCTCCGGCGGCCTGGAGATGCGTGCACTGACCCGCCCGGCTTGTTCGCTGGCTGCGCCCTCCGTCCTCTCCGCAATCTGCTGTGCCACCCATTCAGGTCCTCTTGCCGCTGCCTCGCTCCTCAGCATTGCCATCAGGCTGTCCAACTCCTCCATCACGTTGCTGTAAGCAGGAGAACACACAGAGAAGCCAACTTTCTCCTGTGATCTCCTCTCGTTCTGGCTCCTCCCCTTCCGCTGACACCCTTCCTGTCCTCAGCCACTGCTGTCCGACCCGCCTTCCCTCTGACTCAGGTCGCCTGGCCAAGCCCACCCAGAAATTAACCCCTTCCTTTCCTGACAGAAGGTCTATCCCTATCATGGGAGGCCTTCCTCAGCTCCTGCTCTCGCCTATCCAGGCCCTTCTTTCATGTTTCACATAATATGGGCCCAGTTGCCTTCACTATCCTACATTTTGGTTACCTCAATGAATGACGGGCATTACCCTTCACTGTCACATTTAAAGAATTCAAAGTTCTTGGACACAACTCAAATAGAGTCATATACTAGTCTATAACTTTGGGCCCCAAGGTAAATAGACTTACTCGGAGGGTGCGAACCGTTATGAAACTCTGTACTCTATACAGTGCTGCAGAAGATGTCAGTGCTATATAAATACACAATAATAATATGGTAGGACATTAGACTATCACTATGGAACAATAAGAGTATGAGCTCCTCTGA